>NC_140940.1:144480765-144910765 GCF_014529385.1 Adiantum capillus-veneris | reverse complement strand
TTCAACCCATACAAAGCCTTGTTACATTTGCACACTTTGTCCTCTTGTCCTTTTATGACAAAACCGCGAGGCTGCGTTACATAAACTTCCTCAAATATGTCACCATTCAAGAAAGCAGTAACAATGTCTGATTGATGTACATCCCAACCAAAATGAGCTGCCAATGCACATAGAAAACGCATAGTAGTCATACGACAAGTGGGAGCAAAAGTCTCTTCATAATCTATGCCTTTTTGCTGTGCATAACCCTTTGCAACAAGTCGAGCCTTATGGCAATCGATCTCACCATCCGGTTTGCGTTTCAACTTGTAAACCGAATTTGTACCAATGGCCTTTTTGCCAGGAGGCAAATCACATAAAGTCCATGTGTCATTTTCTATAAGTGCATCATATTCTGATTGCATGGCAGCCATCCAATTTTTTGAATTATGTGCTTCATCAAAAGAGAGAGGCTCCTCAACATCATGTAAACTAGACACAGCCAAAGCATAACAATCTGATGCATAGGATGCATGGCGAGAGCCTGAACGAGTACGACTAGACAAAGGTGCATCCAATTTACTGTCACGCAAAGTGTGCACCAACCATTTTGGCATACCTCTAGCCTGCTCATTTTCAGCCCTTTCCTCATCAAGTACATCATGTACATCTGCATCAGTAATAGGCTGATCTAAAACATTTTCAGAAACCCCCATAGGCTGTACATTTTCCTCATTAAAACTTACATTCGTATTTCCACCACTGAAAAGAGGCAACAAAGTGTCATAAATGTCTTGTGAGCTTACATTACTGTCTCTAGTACATGACAGCAAGGGCTGAACAGAATCTTCCACAAACACTACATCCCGAGAAACCAGAATACGTTTTGTTTGCGGATGATACAACCTGTAACCTTTGCTTTCAGCACTATAACCAACAAATATACATTTGACAGCCTTATCATCCAATTTTCTGCGCTGCACTTGTGGCAACAAAGCATATGCCAAACAACCAAAAACACGCATGTGCTCAATAGAAGGCTTTCTATCATGCCATGCTTGATATGGAGTAATAGATTGCAAAGCTTTCGTAGGACACCTGTTAAGTACATAAGTGGCACACATGATGGCCTCAAGCCAAAAAGAATGCGGTAAAGCTTGACTTTTGACCATACATCGTGCCATTTCCGTCAGTGACCTGTTTTTCCTCTCAGCAACACCATTTTGCTGAGGCGTATAAGGCACTGTACATTGGTGTTTTATCCCACGACTAGCCAGAAATGCATTAAATTCATGAGACATATACTCCCCCCCTCGATCGGAACGGAGGGTGCCCATAGTACATTTCGAGACATTTTCAGCCATAGCCAGAAATTGTTTGAAGCACATAAAAACTTCGGACTTCGCTTTAAGCGGAAATACCCATGCATGCCTGGAGTAATCATCAATGAAAGTCATGAAGTACAGGTAATTTCCCAAGGATGGAGTTTGCATGGGCCCACAAACATCACTATGCACAAGCTGCAACCTGCATGTGGCCCTAACTGAACCATCCTTTGGAAACTTAGAACACTGCATCTTACCCAAAATATAGCCTTCACAAACATGTTTGACAGGTGCTTCAAGAGGCGGCAAAGAAGCAACCATATCAGATTTCTGCAAACGCAGCAAACTGGAAAAATTCAGATGACCAAAACGTGCATGCCAAAGTTTTGCATCTGAAATAGCCCTTGAATCTGCAACAGCATTTGCAAAATTTTGTCCACACTTGTCATACAAAGTGAGCTTATACAGCCCATGGCACAAAAGGCCAGATGCAACAATTTCATCACCAAAACTGAGATCATGAACTGTACATCTGTCATCCACAAATTTGACTACAAGTCCAAGTCTAGCAAGTGTGGATACAGACAAGAGATTCTTCTTGATCCCAGGTATATACAGTGCATCAACAAGTGTGAAGGAACTGCCATGAGCAGCAGTGAGCACAATCTTTCCAACTCCCTGAACTGGATAAGAGGCGTTGTTGGCACAAGTGACTGAATTCCCATGAGGGACAGACTCGAGAGAGGTAAACAATTCACGATGTGAGGTAATGTGCTTTGTAGCACCACTGTCGAAATACCACACATGTGAATCTGTAGCAACTGACAAGCATGCATCATGGACAGCAGGATTGTAAGTGCACTCTGCGCTAAAAGCCCATTTTGCATCAACATCAGCAACACAGTCTCCTTTCACAGAAGACTCAACAATGGCTGCATTTGTAGTGGAACCAGCATTTGCAGTGGAACCACCGTCTTTCTTCTTAGCCTCTTTGGCCTTCAACTTAGGACACGACTTGATCAAGTGATCATTGACTTTACAATAATGGCAACGCATCTTCTTTTTGCCCTTATCACCAGAATTGACAGACGAAGTGCTGCCAGCAGAAGCATTAGGAACATAATTTTTGCCACTCGCAGCAGAACCATAAGAAGTGGCTGCATTACTGTTACCACCCTTTCTTTGAGAAGCAATAAAAGCCTATTCAACTGCACGCTGTCTAGTCCTGTTTTTTTTGGACAGTGACTCTTGCAACAGCAATGTTCATAATGCATCAAACTTGACAACTTCTGGATTTCCTTGGGTCATAAGTCTCCAAGTACTAGCAAAAGTCTGGTAGGAATCTGGTAAGGCATCAAGAACAGTCTGCACAAGGGAACTGTCTGAAATGACTTCACCTGCAGAAATAAGCTGCTCATTGATATCCTTGACACTAGCAAGGAAAGTGTCCATATCATCTTCCTCATGCATAATCTTCGACTCCAACTCTTTACGCAGCAAAGCAATTTTAGCCTCATTGCGGCTTGCATAAAGACATGCTAGAATATCCCAAGACTGTTTTGCAGATTTTGCTGAACGGATGTGAGGAACAATGGTGCGCTTCACAGACAACGCAATCAATGCATGAGCCTGCACATCCTTAACATCCCAACGAGCTTGTTGTGCCGTAGGCAAAACAACTCTAACAGCTGCATCTTGCAGCAAGACCTGCAACATCCTCAACATCGCCTACATCCTCAGAACCAGGACGTACATCAATGCCCTGCACAATGTTCCAGACACCTTTTGACACAAGAACATGTTGCATTATATAAGCCCACATAGGGTAGTTGTTCCCATCCAACCTGTCCTCAGCAGCAAACGTCTTGAACACATCTGTGTTGTTGTTGTCAGCCATGGTAAATGTTGTACCTGATGTGAAAACAGCTCGAAAATAGGAGAAAGGGAGCGGGAACAACCTGTGGTATATAGCACAAACCGTAGAAGACTATAAGGCACCTGTTATGCAGAAAACGGCACTGACAGAAATTCTGCACAAAATGACGAAATAGTCTGTGCAGTACTGCCTGTAGTGGAAACGGAGGCCGAAATGAGCCTAAATCAAAATTCTGAGCAGACCAAGCTCTTCGAGCTTACCCAAAATTTTTGTCGACTTGCAAACGCTCGCCAAAGCTCACTGAAATCGGAGAAGGTGAGCAGGCGTGTGCTGGAGCAGCTGGCGACTAAGCTCGGGAGGACGTGACCTGCTCTGATACCAATTGTTGGAATTAGGGTTGCAGAGAAACACACACAGCTTGGAGAAGACGAAGGAAGCTCAAGGCACACAATAGAGAGTGTGTTACTTAGTGTGCAATGGAAAGATAGATAGCCCTAGAGTGATGGGCGTATGTACAATGCACGGGGGAAAAAACCTCCTAACGAGGGAAAAAATGCCCCGGCAGTCCTAGTGTGTTCACACACATCACTACCACATGTATATGGTAACACTCTTGGCAAGTTCAAGAAAAGGAATTTTGTATGTTTGAAAAATAGATTTTTCCCGAATAGTGGCCAGGTATCTCTCTCTCTCTCTCTCACACACACACTCTCTCATATGAATACTCAGTGCTCACTAGAAGATCCGCTAATGCACATAACCTATCTTTCCAAATTCCAAATACCTTGAGCTTTGGAAAAATATGAAAACCCAAATACAAGATGACATGAGTGTGAATTGATGTGATACAAAGGTAACTTACAGCACATGAGAATACAGCCAAAAAAAAATGATAAGCCATCTCTTTTGGCATACACGAAGGAATAAAAAAAGACCCTCGATTCAATGATCACAAAGGGGAAAAAAGAGGTAGAAAAGAGCCAAAATATAACATACTCCGAAAACAAAAAACGCTTGCAAATTAGGCTTTGACAACGAGAGATCTTTAGAATTAAGTCTTCGCATCAAGATCAAATGACCAACTCCAAATGTCTCTTTAGAGCAAGAATGACGACAGTGGTAGATTTGAGTTGTGGCAAATGGGCCCTCTATTTGTAAAATTTCAACAATGCTGTTTGTGTCGAGGTTTTGATGCAAGTAGTTGGAGACCACCACAGGCTTTGCAAGATCCTTGGTACCTTGAAGAATATGCATGGCAGTTGGAGGCCACCATAGGCATTGCAAGATCGGTTGTACCTTGAAGAATATGGCAGAGTACTTGAAATCCCAACCACTTGAAATTCAAAAAATGAGAGAAGCTACTGTGCATGTGATAAAGAGGGAGAGAGGCCGCCGAAGGCGGCCGGCCGTACTAGTTACTTTTAAAATAATAATAAAAAGTGTGTGTGTGTGTGTGTGTGTGTGTGTGTGTGTGTGTGTGTGTGTGTGTGTGTGTGTGTGAGAGAGAGAGAGAGAGAGAGAGAGAGAGAGAGAGAGAAAATCTGGGACGCTGCTCACAGTTGCGCAAAAGCCATGCACCATTGCACCCTCTGCGTCAATCAGAGCCAAGTCAATTCTCTCATGTCTAGATTGCTGCCTTAATAACTTTGTAGTCCTACTTGTTGCGCCCCTTGACCCCCCTCCCTCCCTTCTCTCTCTCTCTCTCTCTCTCTCTCTCTCTCTCTCTCTGTCTCTCTCTCTCCAATCCCCACATGGTTGGGAACTCAAAATATAGTAACCTCTCTCTCTCTCTCTCTCTCTCTCTCTCTCTCTCTCTCTCTCTCTCTCTCTCTCTCTCCACGCAGTGAGAAACATCGAAAGGGGTTGTGGCCAGATAAAGGACCTACTGATGCATGGCAGGGACAGAATCCCTCCCTCTATTATACTTAATATAGATAATTTAGCAAATCCATACAATTGGTATGACCATATATGTGGTAGTAATGTGTGTGAACACACTTAGGACCACCGTGACTTTATTTCCCTCACTAGGAGTCCCCCCCCCTGCCATTATATATACGTCCATCATTCTAGAGCTAATCTATCTTTCCATTGTGCATTAAGAAATGTACTCTTTGTTGTGTGCCTTGCGCTTCTTCATCTTCTCCAAGTTGTGTGTGTTTTCCTGCAACCCTAATTTCAACAATTGTTATCTGAGCGGGTTGCATCCCCTGAGCATAGTCACAAGCACTTGCCTGCTCACTTTCTCCGATTTGGGTGAGCTTTGGTGAGCGTCAACAGGTCAGCAAATACTTTGGGAGGGGTAGTAGAGCTTAGTCTTCTCAAAATTTTGATTTTTTGGCCTCCGTTTCCACTGCAAGTAGTATTGCACATGCAATTTTGTCCTTTTGTGCAATTTTTTTTTGGGTGCAATTTTCTATAGAATAAATCCCTTACAGTCTTCTTTCGGTTGTGCCATATAGCATGTGTTGGTCCTACTTTGTTTTTTCTCTTTTCGGGTAGTTTTCACATCAAGTGCAGACACTGACCATGGTTGACAACAACACAAATGTTTTCAAGATGTTTGTTGCTAAGGATAAGGTAGA
The DNA here is from genome assembly GCF_014529385.1 of Adiantum capillus-veneris. Taxonomy (NCBI): domain Eukaryota; kingdom Viridiplantae; phylum Streptophyta; class Polypodiopsida; order Polypodiales; family Pteridaceae; genus Adiantum; species Adiantum capillus-veneris. Next base: position 144,905,000 of record NC_140940.1, on the reverse strand, counting down.
TGGGGATAACTACCCAAAGTGGGCATACATGATGACACATGTTCTTATCTCAAAGTGCATTTGGAATGTTGTGAAAGACATTGATGTACGTCTACCTTTTGTGGATATATGCTCTATTGAGTATGTTATAGGTTCTGGTGGCAGGTCTGTTGCCGCTAGAGTTGATTTGCCTACGCTTGAACAGTATTGTTGGGATGTTCGAGATGCACAGTCTCATATATTGATTACATTATCTATGAATCACACTATTACTCCTCACGTTTACTCAACTAAATCAGCAAAACAAGCTTGGGATATTTTGCCTTGTCTTTATGCAAGTCACAATGAGGCTAAAATTGCATTGCTACGTAAAGATCTAGAGTCAAAGATTATGCAAGAGGAACATGACATGGACACTTCCTTGATAGGATCATGGATGTTAATGAGCAACTCATTTCTGCAGGTGAAGTTAATTCTAACAGTTCACTTGTGCAAACTATTCTTAATGTATTGCCAGATTCTTACCAAATTTTTGCTAGTACTTGGAGACTTATGACTAAAGGAAACCCTCAAGCTATCAAGTTTGATGCATTAATTACATTGCTATTGCAAGAGTCACTTTTCAGAAAGAACATGGCTAAACAACATGCAGTCGAATAGGCTTTTGTTGTTGCTCAAAGAAAAGGTGTAACAACAATGTAGCCACTTCTCATGGTTCTTTTGTGAGTAGCAAATCACCTGTTTCTAATGCTTTTGCTAGCAGGCCGCAGAACCTTGTCTGGAAATTCTAATGAAAAGGGCAAGAAGAAGATGCGTTGCCATTATTGCAAGGCTAATGATCACTTGATAAAGTAGTGTCCTAGATTCCAGGCAAAAGAAACCAAGAAGAAAGAGGTTGATTCCACTACAAGTGCATCTATTGTAAAATCTTCTATGAAAGGAGATTGTATGATGATGTAGATGCATAGTGGGAATTTAGTGCAGAGTGCACTTATGATGCTTCTTTCCATGATGCATGTGAAAAGTATCGTGCAGTGTAGAATACGTGCGATACGGTGCACGCGGGAAGGGAAGGAGAAGGAGTGCAAAGTGTGTGGGTGGAGTCAGCCTCAAAATGAGGAGATCCTTATTCTTGGTATATGTGCAAGAATAAGGTCATGGTTAGTGGGCGGGCTCTCATAGCCTGGGCGGTTGAGCAAGGCACAAAGGCTTTTACCCCAATAATCTCCCACTTAATGGCAAATGCGTCAATAAGTGGGTCCTACTAGCTAAACTACTAGTATGTACAAGAAAACAGGTGAGAGACTCTCTCAACCTATGTCCTCTGGCTCACTCAGGTGATCTACATGTAGCCGTATCGTCTCTAGTGATAGCGAGCGTGCATACCCATGCTAGAGCTTGCATGTAAATCCCACAGACAACCATGTATGGTTTGCAAAACTCCATTATGCATCATGCTAGTGCCAGTCATCGTACGATTGACAATCCCTGCTGCAAATGCTCCCACTACAACTATTAGGTTAGGTCTCGACACTAGTAGGTCATACATAAGACACTTGAACGCCAACAAAATTTATGCAAACCTAATTGTACTAGCTTTCCGAGTGCTATCTACAATCAATGCATCATCAGGACTACTCATCGCATATGGGTGTATCATCGTCGACACTGGGATGGCTATGGCCCTCTCACCCATAGGTGGAACTGTGCATCCTGGCACCAAGTCATCAGCCTCTAGCATGAGCATATCAAAGAACTCCATGTTTGCCTCTGTCTTTAGGGAGAAGACCTGCTTTACCTCTGCCTGCACAGACTTCGACAACACCTGTTGTGTCTTGCTAGAGAACTTCCACTCTATCTCTATAGAGTCTACTGGCACGTCCTGTATGACTAAATGCTCTATCTCGTGAGCATGGTGGAGCTCACCTGCGAATGAGATATGTCTCGTCTCTCGCTCAAAGCATGCTAGCAACAAAACTTAGACCATGCCATCTCAAACCTAAGATATATCCACAGGATATACCAAGCCACTACGGGCTCCTCTGGCAATCACTATGAAGGAGTACGAGCGAAAGTGCGACGAGAGATAGAGTGCGAGAAGAAGAGCACGACGATATGCTGAACTCGCTCTATTGTAATGAGTAGAGCATAGTGAGTTCTTATTAGGTTTTTACAAAAGAATATGTGTACATACCTGGCGGCCCGTCCACTTACTTGGGCGACCACATTGGGCTTTATACCCCAACAACCTCCCACTTAAAGTCCAATGTGGTACTTAAAGTGTGAGAGAAGCTACTATACAAGCTAATATACAAGAGATATAGAGAAGTGATGTACTACCCTACACCTAACTGCTTGCGAAAATGCGCAAAGCTCTCTGAGGGAAGTCCTTTTGTAAGTAGATCAATAGGATTTTCTATGGTGTGAACTTTGACAAGCTGAATTTGCTTATCCTCTAGCATTTCCCTGATGAAATGATACTTCACATCCACATGCTTTGTCTTTGAGTGATAAACTGGATTGCGAGCCAATTGTATAGCACTCTGACTATCACAATATAACACAGGCATCTCTTCTTTGATTCCCAAACCTGTTACTAGTCGATTAAGCCAAATTGATTCTTTGCATGCCTCTGATGCTGCAACATATTCAGCCTCTGTAGTAGACCGAGTAACACAATCTTGTAATCTAGAACGCCATGATACTGCTCCACCAGCCAATGTAAAGACATACCCTGACGTAGACCTTCGGTTGTCTAAGTCACCTACATAATCCGAGTCTGTAAAACCCTTTACACTTAGCTCCTGACTCCCATAGCATATACGCATACTCTTTGTAGCTTTCAGGTATCTCAATATTCCTTTCACTGCCTCCCAATGTTTCTTGCCTAGGTTTGACATGTATCGACTTACTACTCCCAGTGTAAATGCAATGTCTGGGAGAGTAGCAATCATTGCATACATCAAACTACCCACTGCAGACGCATATGGAATCTTATCCATTTCAACCTGTTCTTCCTCACAGGACTATCTTGTTTGCTGAGTTTCACATATGGTGGCAATGGAACACTCAATGCCTTTCCCTTCTCCATATTGAAACGTTGCAAAACCTTGTCAATATACTCTGTTTGAGATAACCAAATCAACTTCTCTAAAACTTAAGTTAGAGCTTCAAGGTGCAGTGGAAGCTCAAACTCTAGCTTGCGCCTCATGGTATTTTCCCTTGAATTGGTGGACACACGAGGCTCAAGCTTACATTTGAATCTCAAGCTACTTAGATGGGGTGGAGGCTCGAGCCTCGAGCCTCAAGGCGGGAACCCATCTAGAGTGGTGGCTCAAACCTCATGGCATTTTCCCTTGAATAGAGTGGACACCATAAAGCTTATGTTTGATTCTAAAGCGACTTAGATAGATTAGGCTCGAACTTAAGTTCGATCCTCAAAGTGAGTGCCCATGTGGAGTGGAGGCCTTTGTAGATGGGGTGGAGGTTCAAACTTAAGTTTGAGCCTCAAGGTAGGTCCCATCTAGAGCAGAGGCTCAAACCTTATGGCATTTTCCCTTGAATAGAGTGGACACCATGAAGCTTAAGCTTATGTTTGAGTGTGAAGCGACTTCGATGGAGTGGAGGCTCGAACTTAAGTTGGATCCTCAAGGTGGACGCCCATGTGGTGCAACTCAAATTTAAGTTTGAGCCTATGACATTTTTTATTGAATAGAGTCGACACCATAAGGTTGTAACTCTAGTTAAAGCCTCAAGGAGCCTAGATGGAGCTCAAGATCAAACTTAATGGAAATGGAGTTCAAGCCCACATGAGGCAAGAAACCAAGCGGTTGACATACTGAGAAAGGTAGAGTGCCTACAATCAGAATAATTAAAAGGGAGTTGGGTTGACATTTATGTTCACAAGCTATGGTGAACCACCCTCAATATATTGGTGGCTACATGAAAGGAATCCCAAATGCTGTGATTTTCTCACGCATGAGGGATGGGATCCTACAAGTGCTGATACATTACGTGATGGCCAAGGTATCCATTCCTTTGCTATTTCCTTACTTCCTCTTTATCAATTGAATACTACACCCAACACAACCGTGATTTGTAGAGGACCGAGGTAATCCTTCTTCAATTTGTAGAGGACTTGTTTCATGCTGGCAAGATCCATGTTTCTTGCAACGCAATCCAAGTATATGCTCTTGCTTGCATCCACACCATGTAAACATCATCTGCGCTCCCAATGGATGCCCCAATTGCGCGCGCTATTAGCTTGTTCACCGCTAGTAGCCCCTGGACTTACCTTGCTCACCTCTACTATCAGCAACTACAATCATGGTAGATCTCTTGCTTGCATCCGCACCATGGCAATGTCTGTTGTGCTCCCAATGGCCGCCTCCATTGCCCTTGCTATCAGCCTCGTCCCGGGCTTCTTCACCTTTGGTAAAGTCCCGTCTTTCCCAACCCACCTTTGCTATCAGGACCACGGCAATGTCTGTTGGCCACCCCTGCTATCACCCCCATCCTCACCTTCTTTACCACTGGTAACCCTTGGTCTTTCCTCCCCACCTTTGCTTCAACACCTCTATTTGCGTCGTTGAATACAGGCACTACCGTAGCACCATGGTAGATCTCTTCCCTGCGTACGATCTCGGTGCTGCTGATAGCCATGGGACCTCTTCATGGCTGCGACGTCAGTAGAAATAGCAACAAAATAGAAATGGCAAAAATGGGTGGTTCCCGGCTTCAAAGCAAGCGCCATAGCAGGTGGAGTATGTAGGCCATGCAGCTGTGGGTTGCAGGTAGCAGATGATGCATGCACGGTGTGTCGAGCAACCGCCAACAGCTCGAACCCGCCGTCAGTTTTAAAATTCAAACTTGACGATTCTCGTTAGTTTTAAAATTTAAACTTGACGGTTTTGAACTCGTCCGTCAATGCTTTTGGGTAGGTACAGGAGGAGTTTTTTTTTGTTCTCTTGTTATGTGCACACGATGAGTTCTTTTTATTTTTTGGAGTAAAATTGTGTTCCTGAATCATGTATCCTCATGTTCTTGTAAAGTGAACGACCTTGTTCAACTCAATCGCTCGAACTCAAGATTGAGCCTTGGTCCATGATTGAAAAAAAGAAATGTTCATGAGTGAACCACCTTGTGCAATGGATCATACTTCTGTTTCTAGGACCAAAAGCCCTCCGCCAGAAGAAGTTTTGGACAAATTCTCACAATAATTCCCACATTTGACTTACCTCAACATCATTGACGGAGGCACCGCATACCTAGCCAAGCCCGGTGCCCTGTCCCCAATCGTACCTGGCTAGGTATACGGTGCCTCCCTTGCAAAAGCTCATGATGTTATGCATTGTATAAAAAACATTGAAAAAGGCTCCATTTTCTTACATGAGAAAATTTCCAAATCTTCTTGTGCCCAAGGCGTTTTATGTATTTTCTTATCTTGTAAGTTGGATTCTTTCTTTCTATTTGTCAAGTTGTGTTTGGCGCTCAAGAGGCACTCATTCATTACCTAGCTACGTGCGGTTGGAGTGCAACATTAAAACTTTCATGTAGAACTTATATACGAACTAGCATCCAACACATAGAGCTAGTATGTGTGGTACTATATTAGAAGGGTTTGTTTAACCCGAATTTGGGGAGATTTCCCTCTTTGGAAGTGAAAACCGAACGTGGAAAGGAAAATAAAATTGAAAAATGAAGGGAGGATGGGTCACGACACATTGGGAGGCCACCAGTTGATGAACCCCACGATCCAAGGGTAATGGCTACCAAGACAACTCGTGGCAAGAGAGGAAAGCCGATATGAGAGAAGTCGGGGTGAGCTAAACGTGGCAACAAGTAGACGGGCCACGGGGCAGCAACGTCAAGGCAAGACAACAAGCAGCGGAAATGTTTTTTAATGAAAGGCTTCATTCTCTCTTTTTTCCATCACCCCTCGAGTCTCTCTCTCTCTCTCTCTCTCTCTCTCTCTCTCTCTCTCACACACACACACACACACACACACACACACACACACACACACACACAGTGTACTGCTCGTCGCCCTCAATACGCAAGGAATACAATTTTTTTAAATGAAAGGCTTCGTTCGCTCTTTTGTCCATCGCCTCTCTCTCTCTCTCTCTCTCTCTCTCTCTCTCTGAGCTGCTCATCGCCCTCAGTACACAACACAATGGGGTGCAGGTGTCTCTGGCGGGCAAGCATGATCAAGTGCCAGGAGGGTGGTCCGCCGTGTTGAGACGATGGAAACCAAATCATAGAGGCTTCAAATGTTGATCTAGTTCTCATACTCTTGTACATTATAAGCTCTTTTTTTCATTTTCCAAGATCAATGTAGAATTTCCTTGCTCCATATGTGGTGGGTATTTCCATTTATCTTTCAATAGAGTACCTTCAAGACTGGCATGGCTTTGGTTAGAACATATGGCATGGCTTTGGTTAGAACATACGAACGTAGCATTTTCAAATAGTTTGGGTTCTCTTTCTTTCTCAAACTCATGCACATGCCTCCTCTCCCCAAAAAGGCAAACCATATTATTGCATCCTCTTACCTCTACCCTACATGCAAATGGCACCAACGAACAAAAAATTGTCCCAAAATTGTGTATTTTCCCCAAAATTCCTAAATTGATGTTCTCTGGTTTAGAATGATATTTGGCTTCATTAAAGTGAACATCATTGTTGCGGATAACCTTTTTGGATTCGGGATCCCAAAGTCTGTACCCCATCTCACCAGAATTACCATAGCCTAGAAAGATGCACTTTCTACTCTTTGGCTCAAGTTTGTTCCTATATTCCTTTGGAACGTGAGTATATGCCTCACAGCCAAAGACTCTGAGATGCTTGTATGAGGGCACCTTGCCTGACCATACCATCTCTGCCACCACTGAATCCTTCTGCAAAACCTTGCTAGGAGATCTATTTATAAGATGAACAGCTGTTGATACAGCTTCAACCCAAAACCCATTTGGCGGCTGTGCATTAGACAACATACTTCTGACCTTCTCTTGTATGGTCCTATTCATCCTCTCCGCAACACCATTTTGAGGAGGATTGTAAGGAGCAGTAAGTTCACGTTTTATACCTTTTGACTCACAAAAGTCCTGAAAGGCCTTTGAAACATACTCTCCACCATTGTCAGTGCGTAAGCATTTAAGCTTCTTGCCACTCTGATTCTCCACAAGTGTCACAAACGTTTTGAAAACACTAAATGCTTCATCCTTGTGCTTGAGAAAGTAAACCAATACTTTCCTCGAGTAATCATCTATAAATGTCATAAAGTAAGAAGCTCCCCCTAGAGATAGGTTAGGCATAGGTCCACACAAATCACTATGAACAAGTGCCAACTGTGTATCTCTTCTACTGCTTCTATGCTTGTGTGGCTGTTGTGTTTGCTTACCATACAGACAATGTTCACAGAATTCAAAATCATTAAATGAAAAGCGAGGAAAATAACCAGAACGAGACAAGATTTCCATTCCCTTCTTGGACATATGTCCTAAACAACTATGCCACAAAGAAACGTTCGGCTGCTCGGTTACATTGATTACATTTTTAGAGACATTTGATACATAAATCATGTAAAGTCCTCCAAACTTTACTCCATGTGCTACTGTCATAGAACCCTTGGATATCTTCCACATGTTTTGTCCAAAAGTGGTGACGTAGCCAGCATCATCAAGTAAACCTGTGCTGATCAAGCTCTTTGTAATTGCGGGAACATGTCTCACATTTTTCAGCATGAAAGAAGAGCCATTCTGAAACTTCAATCGAACATCTCCAACACCTAAGATCTCACATGTCTGCCCATTGCCTAAACGAACATGATCTTTAGTGGTCACATAAGAGGTAAACCACTCCTTGTTTGGAGACACATGAAGTGATGCCCCTGAGTCTATAATCCAGTCACTTAGTGCATGTCCATCAGATGCTGTAAGAAGAGCTGAGTCCATTGTATTCTTCAAGAAGTAGATGTCTCCTGACACTAGACTGTCATCCTCTACAACAGTGTTTGTCACATTTATTTCTTGAATCTTCATTGAGGACTTGTTCTTCTCACCATGGTCTTCAGCTTTCTCTTTGCCTTTTTTTGCTTTCCATTCTCTGCAGTCTCTTTTCATGTGACCCTTCTTGCCACAATGGTAGCATTCTATGTCACTCTTGCCTTTAGCACGGCGAGACTTGTTACGAGACTGATTCCTCTTTCCACCTTTGTACTTTTCTTTGGTCCTTCCCCTGACAAGTAAGGCTGTTCCTTTGCCTTTGTCCATTGTCTTTCTGTTGGTTTCTTCAGTAAGCAGATTGCCTTCTACACCTGCTATGGTCAAACCATCTGGAGGTGCAGAATTACTCAAAGCTGTGCAAAAAGTGTCCCAACTTTTCGGCAATGTGATCAACAGGAACATAGCTCTAACAAGTTCATCAAACTTGACACCTTGAGCTGACAACTGACTGTAGATGGTGTTGAATTCATTCAGATGATTGGACATAGGTGTCTCTTCTTTCATCTTCAAGTCAACAAGCTTCTTAAGCCAGTATACCTGTGAAGCTGCACTCTGCTTCTCATAAAGATCACTCAGCTTTGTCCATGCTTCATAAGCCGACATCTCGTCTACTACATTGAAGTAAACGCTTTCTGCCAAAGTCAACATAATGGTAGAAAGTACCAATTCATCCATTTCGCTCCATTCATCTTCGTCCATATCTTCTGGTTTTATCCCCTTGAGCTTTATAGGTTTTATCTGCTTCCTTTGTGCCAACACATGCCACATCTGCTTCTTCCACAATGGGAAATTGGTTCCATCCAGCTTCTTGATATTGTAAAGGGCAGTGTCCTGTGATCCAGCCATAGCTACGCTTCATAGTAGTTTAAACTGACCTCTGAACCAATATCAACCTGTCAAATGAACCAAGAAAGCTTCAGATTCTGCAGAAATTTCGGTAGAGTCTCCTTTTAAAATGGCTCTGGTGTAATAAAAAACAGACCAAAAAACAACTCAAAAAACCACTGTCTCTCTAACACTGTAAGCTGTGGGTAAACTTGTCCTGAACCTGTACTATCTCTCACTGTCCTGTAAGCATAGACTGCGACAATGCCTCAACGGCAGTAAAGCAAAGATGCAATCCCAACTGTCTAACTCACAATCAATACATCCTAGCTGTCTATCTAAGGGTGCTTGAGGGATTGCTCCAAGCCCTATATCACCGAAAGGATCTCAACATTCGAGAATCCCCCAGCTCAATAAAACCTCACTCGACCCTCAACAAAGGCTGCAGTAAATCTGACAATACATAGACTTCCCACAAAGTCATACATCCACAAATTTTCCACTGTATGCTGTAACCGCTGCGACGGTTGTTTGCTGCGTGACTCACAGCCAGCAAACCCTCAACAGACATACATCATCTCTGACAATACATCCCATGTGGAAGTACCTGCAATGTCAGGATGAAATGTGGAATATCAAGCAGCAAACACAAGCTACCTGATGAACTAGTGGATGTCGCCTACAGTTTGAGTGTAGATGCGCCCGTGTCGTATGTGACACGCCTCCAAGAACTGTGAGCTGTCCTTCGATGTGTAGACAACCACAAGTCAGCACTCTAGGAGTGCCGATATCCTCAGCACCTGCAGTTGTAAGCCGAAACCCCAAATTTGCAGAGTCGGATCTGCACCCGCCCAGACCACGTAGTCGAAAATGGTATGCGCAGAACTTTGTCGAAGCCGAACGGTGGCCGAGAACGGTCTTCCCCTATCGAATCTCACTTCAATATGAGCAGTTGACTCTAGCTTCCTGCAATGCTGCCCCGAGCCTCGATCTGAGTTCTGATACCAGTTGAAGGAGTACGAGCGGAAGTGCGACGAGAGAGAGAGAGAGTGCGAGAAGAAGAGCACGACGATATGGTGAACTCGCTCTGTTGTAATGTGTAGAGCATAGTGAGTTCTTATTAGGTTTTTACAAAAGAATATGTGTACATACCTGGCGGCCCGCCCACTTACCTGGGTGACCACATTGGGCTTTATACCCCAAAACACTAATGAACCGCAATGCATCTAGAAAGATTGCTCTCTAAGCACTATCTGACACTCACAATCTGCTAAGTGTCTCACTGAGATCAAACTCTGTCTCAGCTGAAGAACATAGCGCACATGTTGTAGCGTATATGATGCACCACTCAGCAATGATAAGCAAACATCTCCTGCACCTATAACGTCAAACATCTAACGTCAAACCATCGGCCAAGTGCACACAACCAAAGCTCCCACTAGAGAAATTGCTAAACCACTCATGATGTGGTGTGACATGGAAAACTATATCCTCATCTAGCACCAACGGGAAGGTGGGTCACCTCTAGAAGACATGTAAGAAGAAGGAACGCTAAAGGAAAACATGACATCATCGTCACTGACATATGAAGCCACCACTCTAGCATGTGTCAAAACCTCATCTGCACTACGCATAGATCTCCGTTGCTGCCTCATACATCTGAAACAACGACGCCTCATGTACTCTGAATGCCAACAACGCATGTATCGACAACTACAAGACCGCCGTCTCTCACGAGTCATCACTGTCAACTCTAAACCATCACATAAATCTGCTAACTGGATGTCAAGAAACCAAACTATGGCGAGTAATCTTGGGAGAAATGTGGCAGAGTCTCCCGTGTAAACTGAGCAAAAAACAAAAGCACAATCTCTATCATAAAGTGCATAACCATATACGCAAGTAGTGAGAAAACTAGCTGGAAAGGCATCCCACAAGAGAACTGCCTGCAAAAATTTGCAAAAAAACTGTGAAACATGTGACTAGAAAAGTCAATAGCAACACGAGTATATGCAATTTTCACTCCTGCGGGAGTGGATACAAGAACACTAGCGTGTATCCAAGCTAATCGGACCTATCAAAGTGGAAGTGAAACTCGATCACTAAACCATTAGAGAGTAAAACTACAGATATGCATGAAACATGGTGAGAATCTGGGAAAAATCGACAATTTTGCCTGAAAACTAGGTGAAAACTCAAAAAATCTAATGGCAATACCGCATAAAGCATAGACAGACAGTGTCTCAATAAACAGATTCACAAATGGTATATATGCACTTACAAAAGCTTGACAAACTGGCTCACTCTTGAACGAGTGGCTCCATGGATCTATACTTTTCTAGAGACGTAAACCTGTTAGCTTGCTATCTACGAGCTATACCTAGCTCAAGCTATATCCGCAAATGCATACATAGCATAGGTTACACAAAATCGTGCTAAAACCACTCTCTAGAATGTCCCACACAATCATACATAATTTGCAATGCAAAAATCGCAATTTGTGAGCAAAATGTATGGCTACCTCATCGATCGAAAACCAAATACATAGCACAATCAACCAGCTAAATCATTGTCTGAGAGCCACGCTCATAGGAAAAACTGCTTCCGATTGGTCCGTCGAAGCCGCTATGTGCCGATGTGTGTCGCCAAAGCTGGAAACTTGAAAATCGTCAAAGCTGAAATGGTCGAATCTAAGCCGGGATGCTGGAAAAAATCGTCGTAGCTCCGAATGCGCGTGGGAGGAAAGCCGCTAGCGTGGCTATGCCAGAGGAGAGCCGAAAATGCTCTCGCTCGTTCTTGTTATGTCGGAGTTGACCTTCCGCCATCGGACAGAAGCGATCACCGCGAAGATCATCAAAAAAGTTGTAGTCGATGCTATAGAAAGCGTGCTCGCTGATGCTCGATCCGAGCCGAGAGCCGATGCCACTCTCTCTCTCTTTCTCTCTCTCTCTCTCTCTGTGTGTGTGTCACAAGACTGCCGCAAAGAGAAGCTTCCAGAGTTGAAACTCTTGCAGCAAACCCGAGAGAGGATGTCATCGATGTCAATGGCCGAAACCAAGCGCGAGCGCTCCCTCTCTTGTGTATATGCATGCTAGAGCTCTCTCTCTCTCTCTCTTTCCGTCGTCGAACTGAGCGTATTGCTTCTCAATTCCGAGTGTGTGTGAACACACTCTGAGAGATAATAAAATTTCTACTTTCTCTGTTGCCTATTCTCTAATTATATTCAATAACCCACCAGATTCGTCCGAATCTCACCCACCTTACTGAGTCGCTTAGACTTCAAAAAGTCTAAGACTGGGCTCGAGCTCGCACCCATGAGAGCCATCCTCAATGTGTGTACTCTCGTAACCAGAAGAGCTGTCATGTCGAGCTGCGCATTTTGTCTCTCAAACTAAATAAAAAATAATCTTTTGCGTGTACCAGCTACGAGGCAGTGTTCCCACCTTTCGAGACCCCTGCAGAGTTGTTGCTGCCTCGTCCGACCCCGAACTGGACTCCTCTGCCTGTGCGACCCCTGCTGCCCTTTCCCCCCTCCTTGTGCGACACCTTGTGGTTGCGCCCGGAATTTCAATTGATTCCCTTTCTTTTTCGATTAAATTTCAGCTAGTACCTCCTCCTGCAACTCTTGATTCTGTGCACTTGCTTGCTAAGTTCTCCCCCAAAGCTCTGCAGGCTCTGTTACCTTGCCCCGATTCTTTGTAGACGCCCTCAAGATCTCAAGATTCCTCTTCTCCGTGGGGGGGCTGCATGCGCCGGTGGTCCGAGATCCGAGATCTCGCTTGGTCTTTGTCGGGTCCTAACCGAAACGCTCCAACCCGATTCCGCTGTGCCATCAAGCTCATGTTCGAGCTCCAAGCTCCGCCATAGCCAACGAGTTTTCTCGCTTTTGTGTCGATCGTTGTCGTGGCTCTGATAGCAATTGAAGAGTGACGTGCAATATGGAATGCATGCCGTGCGATGTGTGCGAGAAGGAGAAGAAGGAGAAAGAGTGCAAGGTATGTGGATGGAGTCAGCCTCAAAACGAGGAGTTCCTTATTCTTGGTATATGTACAAGAATAAGGTCATGGTCAATGGGTGTGTGTGGGCGCCCGTAGCTTGTGCGGCCGAGCAAGGCACAAAGGCTTTTATCCCAATAGCATGGATGTCAATTGCTGGAGATTCACATGTTTGGCACTTTGATAGTGGTGCTACAAAGCACATTACTTTACATCATGACTTGTTTACCTCTGTTGACTCAGTCCCTCGTTAACTGCTGTGAATGGAAGTTCTTTCGCACTTGTTGACACACTCTATGTACCAGGGGATAAAAAAGAACCGTTTGTCTATATTCGCATGTGCAAGACTTGGTCTTGTTATCAAATTTATGGATGACAAATGTATAGTTCATGATTTCAGTTTTGACAATAATTTTTGAAAAAGTTACGAGTCAGCCTGCTATTGATGCAGATGTACATGATGTACTTGATATGGAAAGGACTGAGAATGAGGAGGCTAAAGATATGCCAAAATGGCTAGTGGAAACTTTGCATAACAGTAAATTGGATACACCTATGTCTAGTCATACTCGTTCAGGTTCTCGTCATGCATCTTATGCATCATATTGTTATGCTTTGGCTGTTTCTAGTTTATGTGATGAGGAAGAACCTCTTTTTTTTTTTTATGAAGCACAAAATTCAAAAATTAGATGGCTACCATGCAACTAGAATATGATGCGTTTACAGAAAATGACACATAGACTTTATGTGATTTGCCTCCTGGCAAAAAAACCTTTGGTACAAAGTGGGTTTACAAGTTAAAACATAGCCGGATGGTGAGATTGATCACTAAAAGGCTCGACTTGTTGCAAAAGTTTATGCACAACAGAAAGGCGTAGACTATGAAGAGACTTTTGCACCTTGCTCCCACTTGTCGTATGACTGTTGTTCGTTTTCTATGTGCATTGGCATATCACGTTGGATGGGATGTTCATCAATCAAACATTGTTACTGCTTTATTTAATGGTGATATATTTGAGTAAGTTTATGAAACGTAGCCTGGCGGTTTTGTAAAGAAAAGACAAGAAGGTAACGTGTGCAAATGTAAGAAAGCTTTGTTTGGATTGAAGCAATCTCCTCATGCTTGGTATAAAAAAGCTAACACTCATTTGGTTAAACAAGGTTTTCATAACAGTCCAATAGAAAGCACATTGTATGTGAAGTGTGAGGGCGATGTATTTCTCAACGGTGTTTTATATGTTAATGATTGTTGATTACTGGCTTGAATGAGACACACATTGCTCAATTTAAGACTGCTTTGAATGCTACTTTCAAGATGAAAGACTTGAAGCTTTTGCATTATTACTTGAACATACAGTTTAAGCAATGTGATGGAGGTATTGCTTTAAGATACATACAAATATTACTAATAAGTTTGGACTTGATTGCAAAGCGATTCCAACTCCAATGGAGATAGGTTTGACATTGATTCTTCATGATGTTGGAGATCTTACTGATGCTACTCTTTCACACTATTATTGGATGCCTTATTTATGTATTTAACAGAAGGCCATATATTCAGTTTGCAGTCTCACAAGTTATACTTGTGTTGGCACTTTACATCTTGGGTTGTTTTATCCCAAGGAGAAATCATTGCTACCAAATTAGCATGCATTTTCGGACTCACATTAGGTTGGTTGTTATTACCTACGAGTGTCCACAAGTGGTTTTTGTTTCATGCTTGATAGTTCATGTATATCATGGTTGAGCAAGAAGCATCCCACTATGGCCACGTCTAGTTGTGAGGTTGAGTACATGGAAGTCTTCATAGCTACACTTGAGTGTGTATGACTCAAGCCATCTTATGGCTGATTTGGGTGTTGGACAGGACACTGCCAACATCTACATTGACAGTCAAAGCGTATTGGCAGCTGCGAGAAATTTTCATGCTTGCACAAAGCACATTGAGGTGTATTATCACTATGTTAGAAATACTCTCAACAAGAGAAATCAGCTTGGGTGATGTATCGACGCAAAATAACCTCGCAGATCTATTCACGAAAGCATTGCCTCATGAGAAGCGAGAAGCTTTTCCACAAATCTTTGGGCTTGCTTGCCTTTGTGGATTGATCATGTCCTCAAAGCATGGCTCTTTCCTATACACTAGATGCCAACTCTCGTTCATTACATCGCTCCTAGGGGGGATTTGTTACCATATATGTGGTAGTGATGTATGAACACTTAGGACCGTTGATGCTTTTTTTACCCCACTAGGAGGTTTTTTTCCCCGTGCATTGTAAATATGCCCTTCATTCTGAAGCTAATTTATCTTTCCATTGTGCACTCATATTCTCCAAGCTATGTGTGTTTTCCTACAACCCTTATTCCAACAATTGATACATAACTAAATATATTTTCAATTGTTAATTGGTTTTGTAAAGCTTGTTCACCATAAAGACTACTCATTTCCAATGCATTGCTGAAATATAATTTTAATATTGCTGAGAAAAGCCCTTGATATAGCCCTGCCACAATAAGCACTCCATTTCTTTGATCTGAAATTCTTGCTTACTCTTCACAACCCTCATCCCCCTTCACTTCAATAGGCCTTTGTAACTCTCCACTTGTATGTAAATCTCCACCCCAAAGACCTTTCACATTTTCAATTTTTTGCCTAGAAATACCAAAGTGAGTATTAACCTTAATGAATTTAAGATGGCCTATTGAAAGAAAACAACTAATAGAAAAGAAAGCAAAGTCATCTTGAATAAATGAATGATAATTGTCTTTTAATAAAGAAGAGAGAAAAAACAAGAAAAGAAAGTGTTAAATTATGTTTGTACACATAGCATATGAGCGCGTGTGCATACACACACAGATAACAATCTATTCGATTTTCTTGCTAAATATAAACAAAAATGCTTATGATATTTATTATGTTAGAAATTGATTGAGGTGTGCACCTTCATTTTGAGGCCCACTACTTCACAATAAATATTTCTAAAACCAAAGGCTATTAAATGAGCCTTTTTAAAAAATCGTAGTGAGAACTTTGGGATCATTCTTTGAATTTACAGAACAATCCTTTGCCATATGAAACTGTCCAAAGGTAAAATCTCCAAGAGGACCTTGTGTATAGCTTTACAAAAAAGTGTTTGCATAAAAATCTTTTGAAGACTACAGGTGCACATTGATTTATGTCATGGTGCCTAATTTTGACACTGAAGTTGACATCCACATTGCTAAGTGAAAAGTCCAAAACCTCAAGATAATCACGAGTGCAGTACGAAGTGCCAAGTTTGGCCACTCAAATTGATATATACAATGCTAAGAAAAAATTCTCAAATTTCCATCATCACTTGAAAGAACTCGCGATAGCTCAAATGGCCATCACCATCCTTGTCAGCTTGTTTGATCATGTCCTGCGCGAGCCATTGGTATCTAATTATTACACAGTCGGGGGAGGGAGTTTCTACACCTAGAAGACTTCATACAAGATGTACCAATGTTAAAAGTAAGTGTGCACATACATATATATATATATATATATATATATATATATATATATATATATATATATATATATATATAATATAATATATATATAATATATATTATATATATATATATAATATATATATATATATATATATAATATATATATATATATATATAATATATATATATATATATATAAGTTGGGGGAAGGAGTTACTACACCTAGAAGACTTCATACAAGATGTACCAAAGTTAAAAGTAAGTGTGTACATATACATACATACACACATATATGTGTGTGTGTGTGTGTATATATATAGAGAGAGAGAGAATTTTGATGGTAAGATGTAAGTGAGCTTTCACTTTGAAAGAGGCACTCATTTATGTAAAGCTTTGGATCTTACCGAAACCTCCTCCCGGCTTGGCATATCTCCAAGGCTTTGCAAGGCACAAAACAACTCTTCCCTCGAGATGAACCCATTTTGATCTTTATCAAATGCAAGGAAGGCCCCTTTTATTATTTCCTCTGCAGCTTGCCCGAAAGAATTTGCTTTGCTGGTCTCATGTACCATCACACTTCTAAACTCTTCAAACTCAATGGTACCATTGCCATTACAATCCACTTGCCTCAGTGTCTCCCTAAGTTCACTTTCTGTAAAATATTGACCTAGTGTGGTCATCACAATCTCTAACTCTTTCATTGTGATGCGGCCTACATATTGCAAAGACGGAAGTTTTAATGTTGTAGGAACAATCCCAAGAGACTACCGGTAAGTCATGAACTCAAGATCTACTATTCAAGAGGGAACTAAGATAACCAATCTCACCTTGATAACATGCACCTCCCCCAAACATGGGTAGGCCAATGCACTCAAGCACATGCAAGGCTATAAATATAACACACACAAATGGTCACACGCACACACACATAGAAATGCATTTTATAGCTATAAAAGAAAAGCCCTAATGTTCATGCCAAAAATGACCCTTGCGGAAAGCTCTCAATATACTACTGTGAAAAGAGAAACATGCTTATGCACATCTATTACATGCTTATGCGTATGATTAAGTGTGACACAGTAGATGAGATGCGAGCGTGATATACATGAGACTTGCACTCGGGACATGAATGGAGACAAAAGAGGAGCCTACCATCTCCATTGAGGTCGAAAGCACGGAAGACCTCCTGGAGCTCCTCTGTCATGCGGTTATGGCGGTGGCCGATCTGCTCGCACATCTCTCTCTCTCTCTCTCTCTCTCTCTCTCTCCGCGTGTACTGTGTGTGAGGTCGGTGCCTTTAACCTGGGACTCGGAGAGCTCGACGCGCATCCTTTGCTCCCACGGCAGTGCACTTCACGTAGACACGGCTCCAACACCCCAACGCGCTTCTCTGATCCGCGTGAAGTCCCCATCTTTTAGAGCAATTGTTTCAATAAGAGTATATAATAGATAATAGAGTGACGCTCTATCACGACACTAAGTGACACATAGCATTAAAAAAAGGGGGGGGGGGGGGGGGTTTGAAGATCGACGCCCGGAAGTCCATGCACGAAGACCGAGGAAAATTAAACCTAGGAAACACAAAAATCAGGGCGAAATAAAATCGAGCATCGCAAAAAATGGACCCCCCATTACCCGGTTTTGAATCCAAGACCTCGAGTCCAGGTTTTGTGACACATGGGCAAGCCATCTCTCCTGCATGCACATGTTGTACCATTGCCTCTTTTTATTACTATTTATTGAAAGCCAACATGCATTGACCGGATTTAAGGGGTTTAATTTGTGGCCGAGTTTAGCTTTAATAGCCATCTCACGATTGTGATCTCCTCGATCCTCGCGCGTGGACTTTCCGGCCCTTGATCCCCCCCCCCCCCCCCCCCCCCCCCCCCTTAATGCTATGTGTTACTTAGTCATGAGGGATGCCCTACCACACCAAAATGTTCGGGAAATTGAGAGAGAGAGAGAGAGAGAGAGAGAGAGAGAGAGAGAGAGAGAGAGAGATTAGGTATAATTGAAAGAACTTCTTTAAAAATTTATGAGGATCGACGACCCCAAAGTCCATGCATGAAGGTCGAGGTGGATTAAACCTAGGCAGCACGAAGGTCGGGGCGAAATGAAACTGGACAGCGCAAAAAATGGAACCTCCATCACCCGGTTTTGAACCCAAGACCTCGTACTCCAGGTTTTGTGACACATGGGCTAGTCATCTCACCCGCGCGCACATGTTCTACCATTGCCTGTTTTTATTACTATTTATTAAAAGCCAACATACACTGGCCGGGTTTAAGGGGTTTAATTTGTGGGCCAGTTTAGTTTTAGTAGCCATCTCACGGCTGCGATCTCCTCGACACTCGTATGTGGACTTCCCGACCCTTGATCCTTTCACACACACACACACACACATACACACACACACACACCCGCTTTAATGCTATGTGTTACTTAGTCATGAGGGATGCCCTACCACACCAAAATGTTCGATATATATATATATATATATATATATATATAATATATTATAGATAGAGAGAGAGAGAGAGAGAGAGAGGAGAGAGAGAGAGAGAGAGAAGAAGATTAGGTATAGTTGAAAGAACTTCTTTAAAAAATTAGGAGGATCGACCATCCAAAAGTCCACGCACGAAGATCGAGGCGGATTAAACATGGGCGACATGAAAATTGGGGTGAAATGAAACTGGACATCGCAAAAAATGGGCCCCCCATCACCCGGTTTTGAACCCAAGACCTTGCACTCCAGGTTGTGTGATACATGGGCTAGCCATCTCATCCGCGCACACATGTTGTACCATTGCCTGTTTTTATTACTATGTATTGAAAGCCAACATGCACTGGCAGGGTTTAAGAGAGAGATAGAGATAGAGAGAGAGAAGTGAAGTATAATTGAAAGAACTTCTTTTAAAAATTTAGGAGTGAGACTCCCTTCGTCTCCAATGGAGTAGGCAACAGAAAGAAAGCAAAGATAAGCCATACCGCACATTACACACAGACTAATACAAAATGAAAGAAAGCATCAAAAGTAAACATCACTTCGCATAGCATACATGATTTGGTTGAATCAAGTGGATATGTTTGTGACGATCATTTGTAATCATTTTGGTACAAATGTGTTGCCTCCGGTGGTGCTATGCACATATGGTGAGTGAGACTTCGACAAAGGGGCCACCAAGGCAGCAAAAAAGATGAGAAGAGAAGTTGCCCAAAAGCTATCAGTAAAACATTTACCCATCATTACACTTCATTTGCACAATAAATTCTTTATATCCCTCAAGAAAATAAATTGTAATTGCCATTTCAATTATAGTCCTTGAATAAGAGGCATCCAAAAATAGAATGGCAAAGACCTCAAAAAAAGACCTCAAGCTCACACATGGAATATACACACGGTCCAATGTTGCGTACATTTTGTTCCAATTGTTGAGGAACATCACCTACGATATATAATTTTAGTAATCATTTGTCACATCTGAAACCAAGTAAAGACACTGCATTTAAGGGTCCGTGTTGTCCCAACTCTCTCACATAAACATGTACTAGACATTTTTGCTCATCAATTGCCAAGGAAACATGGTTATACCCAACCAACCCTTGATAGAAATTCCACTCGTTAAGACCCATTAATAGATAATCTTAGTAGTAATGATCCCTCCACATTAGTCAACACAAATTACTTTGAATTTGTTGTCAGTATATCAAATACAAAAACTAAGAGAACATGTGGATTTAATTATACCTTATCACCTCAAAGTCTTCCATCAAATGTACCACCTCATTTGTCGTTATAGGTCCTCTCCATAATGGTGGATCTGGTAATGAGATTAGGAGTCATGATCATTCTATCATTAGCATCATCTTATTATCATCAAATATGAAACATTTCCTGAAATAGTGTGGTGCTCGTCCCAATATATATCGAATTGTAGATCGATTTTCTATTTTTGTTGATAGTTTCTGTTGAGAAAAACCACAAAGAATCAAGTATATTGGGTTAGAATCGAAGCAATAGGAAAAAACTACATGGAAAAAACTTTGTATCAAATCTTATATATTTATTAGTTGCAAAACCTCTTTGTACACAATGTTTCAAGTAGCAACCATTGGCGGCTCCGCGGATTCACTTATATTCAAATCTTTGAGCATCATGAAGCACTGTTTTGATGGAAGATGAAGATCTCACACGGGCCATTGCAACATATAGCTGACCATGGGTGAAAATTGGTGTAGCTAGATACAAACCCAAAACTTCAAGTATTTGACCTTGTGCTTTGTTGATTGTCATTCCAAACGAAAGCCTCAAAGGAACTGTCTACACTTCATTTGAAAATCTAGTCCATGAGAAGCCACTATAATAAAGTCTATTCTGGGTATGAATACCCTTTGTCCAACATGTGACCCAATGATTACTTCTGCATAAATAATCTTGTGGTGAAACTGCGTATGTATCAACCTTGTACCATTGCACAAACCTTGTCAAGGATCTAAGTTGCAACGAAGCATAATTGGGGCATTCTCTTTCAATTGCAAAGAGTGTGGTGGAAAACCTCCACCAAGCTCAAGAGAATTCAAAAATTAGTTGTATAAAGGATATTATTGCAATCTCATGAATATACTGAGACTACACTCACATATATTATAAATATTCCTCTCATTTTCCCCACGGCCAAGTCATTAATGGCATCAGCCTCCTTATTGTGAGGAGTAAGAATACCTTCATCCTTAAAAAATATCTTGTATTTTTGAACGTGTTTCATTTCTCCATATATACAATCGATGAGCCCTTGAAGACTATTTCCTAGAAGAAGCATGTTAATTGGCAATGGGACATGGTCATTCAAGTCTCCATGACCATCACGAATGCGAAGTATCTAGTCTGCAAATTCTCTCAGTGTAAGTGCATTATTTGAGCCTTGAAACACACACATATTTTTTGTCAGCCACAAAACCTTTATATATTTCCATATGTGTGAGCAACACAAAGATGCACTCACAATATCTACACCGACTTCCTTTGCAGACAACATGCAAGATTTGTCTAAAATTGCCTCCAAACATAATGCTTAGCACCTTTCCTCCAAACAATACATGATTTTGCATCATGTTCAAAGGTCCTCAAAGTTCCATGAACCCTTGCACTCATTAAGCAATAGTTGAAGGTAATAAACCTCCCTAGTTGTAGGAACAATGTTGTACATTCTTTTGTTTGTGTCACTCTTTTGTCTATGTGTCCATAACTTTCTATGTGCACTCCAAATCCATTGAGTAGGAAAGTCTATGTAGAGCAAATCATTTGGTTCCGGATACCTTTGATTTTCCACAAATCACTTTGTTCCAGTGTTATCTTTCTATTTGCATCATTATTGACTGCTCTTGCCAAAGCTACCACATTTTGAAAAGGAAGATGAACTTGCAATCGCATTGTATCAGGCTTCTCATCATGTAGCTCAAATTTACATATCCTCCAGATTGCCTCAAATGTTGATATATAACATGGCCCTTATACACATACTTGTAAATATATTTTACAGCTGTGATAGTCGAGCATATCTCGACATTGATGTGAGGTTTATCTCAATGAGAGAAGTGGATTATATGGCACAATCCATCGATCATTCAGATTCATTTGTTTTGATAGCACATAATTTCCATCATCTCGTCGCATGTATGTTGGATATACATCACTATCAATGCAAGTTTTTGCACAAAACTTGCGTGGATATTTAAATCTACACCTCCCTTCTACCATGCATGTTGTATTTTGATTTACGATTCCACATGGAACGTGAATGTTACAACGTGTCATAACATTGTGCAAATTAAAGAAACTGCCTTTGTTTGGTAGCTTAACACAAACCATTTTATCATAGTGTGAAACATTAGTTGGCTTGTACTGAGATGCAAGTATCAGCAAAATGTGAGCATGAGGAAGTCA
This sequence comes from Adiantum capillus-veneris, assembly GCF_014529385.1. Classification (NCBI taxonomy): domain Eukaryota; kingdom Viridiplantae; phylum Streptophyta; class Polypodiopsida; order Polypodiales; family Pteridaceae; genus Adiantum; species Adiantum capillus-veneris. Next base: position 144,882,774 of record NC_140940.1, on the reverse strand, counting down.
TCTTTTTTGGAATTCTATCACACTGACATGCCCAATGACATCTCCAAAAATAGAACCCTGTATAAGCAAATGCATCAAGTCTTTAAACTTATGATAAAAGACTCATACTGTCAAATCAAGACGATTAGAAACTGGCAATAAGGCATCATCAATCTCTTTCCAGTGTGGATTGTATGTGAAAGATATAAATAGGTCTGGCTTCGCTCGCTTTCACACAATCGCTATGGAATCTTGATAGAGCTGATACATATGCCATGGCCCACCCACAAAAGACAAAGGAAAAACAATCCTTTGTTCGACATTAATACCTCTCACTCCTTCCACCACATCCCTAGCTTCCACCATGTTTTCTAGGCCTTGAAAAGCTTTGACACAAAGTTTCTTTTGATGATTTCTCAACCATAGTAGCCTAGACTCCTCTGCTGTACTGTAAGCATCAACAATGTATTGCTATAATAATCTACCCCCTCATAAAAGACACTCTTTGGCGTCACTCCTTACTTGTAGCCTAAAGGTATAACAATGCTTTTGAGTCATAAGACGTATCCTCCTTTCAATATTTCCATCAACATCATCATAAGAGTTAGCATTATTATTGATATTGAGGAGAGCTATGTATGGGTGTTAGCCATCTTCTCCTCTTGGAAACAACAAAACATATAGTAAAGGCATATATGAGCGATGCAAGGAAGCAATTCTTTTAAGGCCTCCTTCACAATATTGCAATAAAATATCACAATGCCCCATGTTTCTTTTGTCTCCATGCCCAAGTATGATTGGTGCAACTTCTGAACCATGGGGTGCTAAGTATTGCCAACCATTTGAATGTGCTTTAGTGTTTACCAAATGGACCTCATGTATTCTAGAACCTTACATCATTCTAGCGGCATGACAAAAGGCATTTGCATACGGGTTCTCACGATGCATCACCGTCTGCAAACTTTGCAAAACATCTATCTACATTTGGTACATGGTGTAATCTATTATTCAACTCATTCTCTATATCAAAAAAGTATAAGTGTGCAAAGAGAGGGATCTGATCTATTGTTTCCCTTGGAATCATATGCCCAATGTTATGGTTCACAAATCCATGAAGTTTAAAGGTGTATAAACCTCTCCCTTGAGCAAACTGCTTATCTACATGGGCCCCCAATGATGCAAAAGCTAATGCATTATTATATGCCCTTATGTTTATGAGAAATATTTTGCTTCTAGGAGTCACGTAGTCCCCTTCATCAATTCTTTAAGCTCAATTGGTGGATCACTTAGAGAAAGCAGACACTTTGCCAGATGAGCAACAATAATTTCCCACAAATGTTTTGTATTGACCTCGCTTCTACCTTCCAAGAAAAAACACCACAAATAGAACATCTAAGCTGCAAGATGCCCCAGATGTGTAGCAAGCATTTCCCATGGTAAAGAGCAAGCATGGAGCTATGCTTTAAGACCAAGGAATTTGGATACACAGTATAGAACGAAAGGCTTTATTTCTCAACTTTGGAGAAGTCACCCTCTCTAAGAGCATTGTGAGGATCTGTGTGGACATCTTGTAAGGGTCTATTAGTTTCAATATTGTGGAGATTATTTTTAGAGCGTGCATCAGTTGGTCCTTGCTCATTGATATAAACCCTGGATGAAGATGGATCATTTGAAAAATCAACCCTTGATGAAGAGGGGGCATTGATATATACCATTGATGAAGAGAAGTCATTTGAAAAATCAACCCCATGTAGAGATCTTCGAGCCCTAGACCACACACTTTCTTGTCTTGGTTTTAAAGTAGCATCACACTATCTACTATGTCTTGCATGTTCAGGAGTCAAAAAACGTGGTCGAGAAGATACCATTTGTTTTTGTTTCAAATAGAGGATAAATTATACTAGTGATCACAATATAACCTTATTCTTATTCTTATTCTTATTCTTATTATTATTATTATTCTCATAAAAATCAAATTAACACCTAGGGACTTTGCATAGATCACATTATCACATTACACATGAATAACATACAACATCATCATCATAGTTTAGAAAGCGATTGTTGTGAAATAGAAAGATTTTAAACATTCTTAAGAGAATCAATTGTTCTTAACATCATCATCATCACCAAACCATCATAAGTTTCATACCTCATCAATCAATAAGAGCTTACATATTGGGTGCATTTCTTGGTGCACCTGGACCAATTGGCATAACTATATGGCTAATCCTTTTGTCAATAGCATTCAAACAACTAATAGCTACTTTCAAGGACTGAACTTCGTTCCCTAGTTTGGTTACTTGTTCTTTCAAGGCTTGTAATTTCTCCTTCTGCTCTTTAAAGCACAAAGAGAGTTTCTTCATGACCTTATACTAAAAGGTTTTAGTAAACCTATAGAGATCATGTTGATTGATCTCCAAACGTCCCATCATTGAGATCAACTCTTCTCAAAAAGTCTCTTGGTCACTTCCACTTGTAGGTGGTTGAACCTCTTTCAAAATTTGAATAATTTGTAAACGCTGTGAAGAACCTTCATCGTCCAGATAATTTCTTGATCTAGCAAGTTGCTTTGTAGCTCATAGACTATTACAATTTGGAGGTGTAGGCATGATAGCCTCATCAACATCATGTCCTCCTATAACAACAATTAAGAACAGTAGAAGGGCTATCCATCTGCAAGGACATATGAACATGAGCCATTTGAAATATGAACATTTACGTATCTATTTATTTATTTATTGATATTAATCTCTCTATATATACACATTTACCAATGAGGTTATGTATCTATTTCTATATGTCGATCTTAATCTATTTTTATTCATAGACCTTTTTTTATTTTTAATATTCATCTATTTCTCTTTTTTTTTTACTTATCTCATTTTACTCTCAGCTTTTTCCTATTTTACATCTATCTGTTCTCAACTTTTTTCTATTTTACATCAATCTATTTTTTTATATTTAATACTACACTATCTTTTCTCCTCTATTTAATATCTAGTAAATTTTAATAATTATTAACTATTTGATATATATCCATATAAATTTTTATTGTTTATTTCTTTGTTTCTTTACTTTTGCATCAACTTTTTTTTTCTATTACTCTTACTTTTTTTTGCAATTTTGAAACTTTTTTAAGCAATATAACATTAAGTTTCTTCTTTTTTTACTTATCTCATTTTACTCTCAGATTTTTTCTATTTTATATAAATCTATTTATTTTTCTATTTAATACTACACTATCCTTTTTTCTCTATTTAATATCTATAATTTTTTTAATAATTAATTGTTTGATATTTTTGCATATAATTTTTTTATACCTATTTATTACTTTGTTTCTTTATTTTTGCATCGTCCTTTTTTTCTATTACTCTTAGTTTTTTTTGCAATTTTTAAACTTTTTAAAGCAATATAGCATTAAGTTTTTAAGTTACAAATTTATATTACACTATCTATTTTTTCAAATTTTAAACCTTTTAAAGCAATATATCATTAAATTTTAACTGCTTCTATTTATATTCTTTTTTTGTTCTACATTTTTGAAGTAATATGCAGTATCTATTTTTAAATTTAATTTCCATCTATTTTATTTTTCACTCATTTTACTTAATTATCTTTCTCAAGTTTTAAATATTCAAATTTATTCTTTTTTAATTACTTCTTTTCCTCAAGTTTTTTTCTACTTTTTAAAAAGTTAGACAAATTTTTAAATTACAAATTTATGCTACATTGTATACTTGTTTGGTGATTCTTCTACAAAATACTAATGGAAAAATGATTAGAGAGAAAAGTTATTTCTGTTAAAAATTACTTTTCCCTATGTTCTTTTTTTCGAGTGCACTGACTTTTTTTCCATATAATACTTTTATTTTTATTTTAAAAAATTACCAATGGAAAAAAGAAATAAAGAGAAAAGTTATTTTATTTATTTTTTACTTTTCCCTCTATTCCTTTTTTCCATTGCATTGATTTTTTTTCAAAACATACTTTTATTTTTATTCTTTTTTTTAATTGCATTGATATTTTTTTTCTCCTTTCTTCCCTTATCGATATTACAGATTGCCACGAGAGAGAGAGAGAGAGAGAGAGAGAGAGAGAGAGAGAGAGAGAGAGAGAGAGAGAGAGAGAGAGAGAGAGAGAGAGAGAGAGAGAGAGAGAGAGAGAGAGAGAGAGAGAGAGAGAGAGAGAGAAGGAGAAGAAGAAGAAGAAGAAGAAGAGAGCCAGAGCTGCCATGAGGGAGGGAGGAGGAGAAGAAGGCGGCCATATGAATTGAGAGGGAGAGACAACGAGAAAATTAAACAAATTGCTATGTGAGAGCGAGGGCGAGAGAGCTTACTCAGAAGAAGGTTGAGTTGCGAGGGAAAACCCAACATGAAAAAAAAATTTGATTACTCTCTCTCTCTCTCTCTCTCTCTCTCTCTCTCTCTCTCTCTCTCTCCTCTCTCTCTCTCTCTCTCTCTCTCTCTCTCTCTCGCGCGCGCGTGCACGTGCTTGAACGACTAAAGCTGACAATGCGGGTAAGTGCTCTTCTTGCTGACAACGCTGGTAGGGTAAAAAACCCTGATAAGGTAAAAACTTAATGTGCTTAAAAAACTACACCAAAGTTTGATTTATTAATGCATAAAACTATTTTTTTAATAGATAAAACCTACGTGTGTTAACATAAAGAGAGGCAGCCTTGGTGGTTTGATTGATTGATTGATTGAGAGAGAGAGAGAGAAGAAGAAGAAGAAGAAGAACGAGAGCCAGAGCCGCCATGAGGGAGGGAGGAGGAGAAGAAGGCGGCCATATGAATTGAGAGGGAGAGACAACGAGCAAATTAAACAAATTGCTATGTGAGAGCGAGGGGGAGAGAGCTTACTTAGAAGAAGGTTGAGTTGCGAGGGAAAACCTAACGTGCAAAAAAAAATTTGATTACTCTCTCTCTCTCTCTCTCTCTCTCTCTCGCGTTTGAATACTAAAAATCTATAAATGACAATGTAATCTCTTCTTGTTGACAAATAATAAAAATGATATAAAAACTCAATGTGCTCAAAATCTCGCGTTTGAACGAATAAAATCTCATGAAAGCTGACAATGCGGGTAAGTGCTCTTCTTGTTGACAACGCTGGTAGGGTAAAAAACCCTGATAAGGTAAAAACTTAATGTGCTTAAAAACTATAGTAAAGTTTGATTTATTAATGCATAAAACTATTTTTTCCATAGATAAAACCTAGGTGCGTTAACATAAAGAGAGGCAGCCTTGGTGATTTGATTGAGAGAGAGAGAGAGAGAGAGAGAGAGAGAGAGAGAGAGAGAGAGAGAGAGAGAGAGAGAGAGAGAGAGAGAGAGAGTTCTATTATCGTCCTCGGAGGTCAAATATGACCTATGGGACCAAATGAACATGTCACGTGGTGTGAGTGGAGGTCATAAGTGACTCTCAATGCTCAAAAATGGCTAAAATGAGCGTCGCAGTAGAGAGTCCACATCATGGTTGGGAGGACCTAATGTGGTCAAAAGTTGAGCACTCAAGTAGTGTGTGGTACTCACTCTCTCGCACTTGACGAGGGCATAAGGTGCAAAGTCGATGAGACTCCTCGCCAGTGCCCCAACGTCCTGTCTCGAAGCGTAGAGAATGGGAGGTAAGACGAATGGAGGCAATGGTACGGATCGCACTCAACGGGATGGGCTCAAGGATGTAGGGATGGGTTCGGTTACCGCGTTCGGAGAAGAAGAGAGATTTGTAGTTTGGGGCAACGTTTGTGGTGTAATGGATGAAGCGAGAACCTCTGAATTTCTCCCAAGCCGTGATACACTGGTGTTGTAAGAAGGCCTCATTAACTTGGGATTCAATCGACACATCCTTGACCAAGTGACATGCATCCCATCTTCCAAACCATTTCTTGATGTCAAGCATCCACCCCGAACTTAGTATTTTTCTCTTGCATGTCTTTTGGACCTTTTGGCTTGCTTCATATGCGATTCTAGGAAGTCGATGCAAAGGGCTACGTTGTGTCTTAAGCATGTACTCCACAACTCTTTGCATGCCCAAGACCTCAATGGGAAGCGATCCGGACTCAAGACGTAAGAGCATGTAGGGTGTTTGTGTCTTGACTTGGAGAAAGTTGGTGAGAAAACGCTTTTGAACATTCTCAAACTCTTTCCAAGTAGACTTCCTGATGCTTCCACCCCACACCTCCACTCCATAAAGAAGCACCGGTGTCACCAATGTGTCAAAGAGGTACTTTTTGAGAGCCCAACACTTGATCTCTCCAGCATTGCACATGTTCTCAAATGCATAATAAGCCCTCTTTCTGGCTTCCAAGCGACGCATTGCACAATCCTTCCATTTATGATTGGATGGAACCTCAAGGCCAAGGTACTTGAAGTGATCTACCACTTCAAGTTTCTCATTGTTGTATACAATGCATGGATTTTCGTCATTGAGGGTCTTTACAAGCATAACCTTGGTTTTGGATCCATTCACGATCAGCCCGCTATGTAGGCAAAAACATTCCAAGAAACTCATAAGCTTTTGTGCATCTTCTAAGGTATGTGCCAAGAGCACTACATCATCGGCATAAAGCGAAAGCACGATCACCGCATTTCCAATCTTAACCTCTTCTGTGCCTTCTTGCAGCATAAAATCAAGAACCATGCATTCCAATTCATCAATGAGTAGCCCAAAGAGGGTTGGGGGAAGTGGGCATCCTTGTTTGACACCAATGGTGCTCGTAAAAAATTCTGTTATTCCATCTCCCATATGTAATCGATATATCACTTTTTGGTAGGTGCGAAAGACTGCATGCATAAATTCTCTCAGCACTTGAAGGCTTTGCATACGTCTCCAAAGATTTCCTCGCGGTATCATGTCAAAAGCTTTTTTGAAATCCACAAAGCAACAATATAACTTTTTTCTTTTCAATCAAGACGCTTCCATAAGAACTCGAAGAGTGACAAGGTGATCAATAGTGCTATGATGCTTTCAAAAACCTGCTTGGCCAACCACACGTTTGCCATTCTTTTCAGCCCATTCACTTATCTTCATCTCCATGATATCCAAATAAATTTGCCATCAAAGAACCAACCATTATAGTGCGGTAGTTGTTCACATTGTTTACATCTCCTCCTTTGTGCAAAGGTTTGATCCAATTTGCACTCCAATCATGAGGCATGCCATGCTGAAGTGTAAGGTTAAACATATCGCATATTTAATATCGTGTTTTCTTGCTTGTCCATTTAATCATTTTAGCCTTGACACCTTGAAAGTCCCCTGCCTTGCGAGTAGCAAGTTTCTTAAGTGCGCGGCATACATCTTCAATGGTAAAGAAGGGAGACATAAACGTAAGGGAGCTACAACACTCCATCTTATCAACATTAGGTTGCTCATAGAGGTTCTTGCAATGCATATACATATCCTCAAGAGTCAAGTCACCAAAGCTCTCAACGTGCTTGCCTTTTAGATTTTGCCAAAACTTTCCACATGCATGTGCTTTCTCTTGCGCTAAAAGAAGTTGTTTTTTGACTTCTCACCTTCTCCTCTTCTTTTGAACAAGTGCTTTGTATGCATGTGAACATTCCAAGTAAACTTCCTTGTCTTTGCTTGCATCCAATCTTAGCAAGTGTTTTCGGGCTTGACTACATTTCATGTCAAACATTTCTTCTTGGTGCTACCCTTCTTAGACCTTTTGCAAGACATTGTTTTGTAAAACATATTGATCCATTAATTGTTACCAAGGAGCCCATCGAGAAAGTTTCACCTATTTTTGGATCAGGTGAGACCCTTTTTTCTTTCTGTACCAATGCAATCCCACTTTACAATGGTACTTGGACAAAAACCATCATTTCCCTATGGTCATGAAACTCTTTGCTCACCTTTGGTAGAGGATGATCTCTGAGGTTGTCACGATTTCTTTCATGGTTTACACAAATTGTGAGAAATTAGACAGCACGTTTACCATCTTTGCTTTGTATCTTGACATATGCTGAACCATCGTCCATTACCTTTGTTTCTATTCGAACTTCCACAATGTAGGGTTGTCCAAGGATAGGATGATATGAAGACGTGTTTTGTATAAAGAAGTTTTGTTCAACCTTTACATCACCTATTGTTACCTTTACACTTGGACATGTTGTATACAATTCACCTGATGAATTGCTTACCACTCTGACCAACCATGTTTTGTGTCCATTGGCCATTTACATTTGTTGTAAAGACTTTTTGACATTATATTTATTTCAGAACCATGGTCAATCAAAGCAACAAATGGTTCTTCAAGATCACCTACCTTGATCAATGTCTCTGTAGTAGCCCGTGCCCAATGGCTTCTAGAATAGTGGCTCCTAGGAATACTTTGAGATTCTTTCCCATCATCAGAAAATTTCACTCGCCTTGCATTCCAAGAAGACTGGTAGCATCCCACCATAGCTTCGTCACCTTCTTTAGCACACACCTATACTCCTTGTGTCTTCACACTATCGCCTTCAGCTTGTGGGCGAATAGACTCTCCAAGTGTTTGCTTCTTTCTCTTGATGATGTCGATAATTTCTTCATGGAATTCACGCTTGGCTATGCCAAGCACCTCACCCAAAGTAAACTCAACCTTGCTATTCAAAATTCTATCCTCTAGAACTTTCTTCAAGTTTGGAGTAAGCTCAATGTCATATTGTAGTTTGTAAGCTAGTCCTTTTGCCTTACCTTTTGTTGGCTCCTTTTTCTTTCCTATTGTAGATTCCTCCATGGTCACTTCTGGTGAAGGTGCCTCTTGTGTTAGTGGTGTTCGCAAGCATTATTCCTCCCTCCACTTCTTGTAGCTCTTTTTGAAGGCCGTTTATCACCATTTTCACACCTACGCTTATCTTCTACAATAGCCTCATGGCTTTCGCAACTTGTAATATAAGCATGGACAGACATTGAATCCACTGCACTCCACCCTATTTCTTGTCGTATGCAATCACGTGCTTCATGTAGAATCTCTTTTATAAGATTTCCCTTTTTAGCTAATTCTATGACATTTGGCCAAAGTCGACCTTGATGTGATCACTCACCTCTTCGCATCACTAAGATGCTCAATTTTTACTCCATAAGTAGATGCCTCAGCTGAAGAGGTGGCATTGTTAGTTGCCATATCTTCATCTAAGGTTTGCATTCCCCCCTTTCCAAAGTTAGTTCTCAAGGGTAGACCTGTCTTTCTTAAGTGGATTTTACCATCCTTAAAAAAGACAACATCTTTTGTCAAAGCATCACTAAAACTATCACAATCCCTTCTTACATGATCTGTACTATCACACCAAATACATCTATTGACAAAAACTTCTTTGGGCTGTTATCTTTGCCTAGGAAGTGGCCCCAATGGTTGGACTTTTTCTTCAAGCTTTGCAAGCTTCACCTTCAAGTCACGCATTCACTTCACAAGCTCATCTAGCATGGACTCATCAAACTTAGGAGCTATAAAAGTAGGCTTTATCATTTTGTCTAAAGTTGTGGTTGAAGGACTTGTGTTTACACTACCATCTTGTCCCTTCTTCTTTGTCATTTGGCAAGCAGCGAGGTAACACCTTCTACCTCATTCTAGTCGATCTTTAGTCCTTGCTCAGCATCTTTATCTTCAAGAAGAAGCTCCAAATTTTCTTCAAACTCTTTACCTACAGCTTGTAAGAAAAGACCTATCTTCTCTGCATCTATTGTGGCCTTTTCTATCCTGATAAGTTATGTATAGTGCCGTTGAAATTCCCTAAGTAGCTTTGTTATTGATAGTCCTTGCTTTGGCTTGACTACCCATTCTAAGAATGTCCTTTTGGTCACTCTCTCAGAGTCCTCCATGAAATATTCCTCCTTTAAAGATACTTTGAGTTCTTCCCAATTTCTCCCATGCCCATCTTTAATTGCCCTAACATGTTCCCTAATTTCCGGAGCAACAACTTGCTCAAAGCTTTGAATCATCTCACCTTTTGACACATGATGCGGATTTATCTCCTTCACATACTCGCACAAGTACTTGGTTACATCTTTGCCATTGAATTGATCCATTATGTTGATGACCACTTGTATGGCTTTAGCTGTTGAAGTCTCCCTTCTCTCTGTTGCATAAACATTGCAAATGATTGAAACATTTGCATTGTTTTGCTGGGTCAAAATGCATATCCTGTTGCTCCACATGATCACCCATGGTTACCCACAAAATCTCACCCTGGCAGATTCACGTTGGGTTCACCAGAAATATGTTGAGAAATTTGCGGTCTTGCTAGAAAAGCACCGGGATTTTGGCTATGAGAGTTTGTGAGAGAACTCAAAAAAACTATATGAAGGAGTTAAACCATACATGCCATGAAGTCTAGGGTTTGGAAGGAAGTGCAATCAAAGAAGCCCCACTCTTTCTCTCTTGCACTCACACACACAAACAAAGAACACAAAAGAGAATATCAAAACAACACAAAGATGAAAACATCAAGGCTATGGTCATATTGTATCATGGGTAATATGAAAGGATTAATAAATGAGTTAAGGCGTTCAATATTTGCCGACCAAACAAGCTACAAATTGTTCTTTGGAATTGTAGTTTTGTGCTTACCATAATATATATGTTTTGTCTAGTGATTGGGATTAATTGTGTGTACAAATCCTCTTGGTTCATAGCAAGATAACTACACTTACGTCAAAAGAAAAGTTATAGTCTATAAGAGGTAGTATAATGGGATCCAATGAAAAAATTATTTCATTGAGCCTTTTTGGGCCAAAGAGAAACACTATACGTTGTTGAAAGTATATTTTACGGCTAGTCTTTACGTTAATTCTAATAGATCGTACAGAGTGAAGCAATATAAATTCTCATCATATGGATTATTCATCTATGATAACTCTAGTATGTGAAAAATATAGATATTAGAGAAGAGAAGAGAAGAGAATTTCCCTCCCAAGCCCTATTCTTGCCCGTAGGCAATAAGGATACTGCGGGGAGAGATGTACCTGTAGCAAGGAGAACTTAGAATTTGTAGAGAGATGAATTTCTAAGAGTGAGAGAGATAGGTTTGGTTAGAGAGGGAGATGAGATTAGAGATATATGTTGGATTAGAGGTGAAAAAGAAAACAACAAGAAACCAACAAAATCTCAAAGTACAACACATCTTACTTGACAAACCTTTCGAGAGTTATTCACCGTTTTTGATGGAGAGAGAAGAAGAGAAAAGACTTCAAGCCTTGATTGATGCACCGAGTTCAAGTCCTTATTTTATTAGAGCTTATCTTTCAAGGAAAGCTTACAAGAATGGCTTGTCTTCCTCTAGGAGTAAGTGTAGGCTTACGCTTATGTTTATGGCTAAGTACAATTAGGCATTGTACTACTCTCACTCCCTCATGAATTACTCTCATCAATGGCTTGAATAGTTTTCAAGGAAGAAGAGGTCACCTTTTATAGGTGAAGGGAACCCCTAAGGATTTACACAAGAAGAGAAGAGCCAGTGTGAACAGAAACTGACAAGTTTGAAATGAGTTGTCCCTACATGATGTGGGCAGACTAGGGTCCAGTATTTTGATCATATCTCCTCAACCGTGGCTCCAAATAAAAAAGTAAAAATAGGGGCAAAAAATTCAGCTCATTAGCTAGGACCACATTTTATATGCTTTTCCAATTGAGATTGGAACCTTGTGCATAAAAATCATCAAAAATAAGATACATTTCTGGCAGCAAAAGTCTTCCTGTGGTCCCCTTAGCATAGACTTTTATTGGATTCCAAAGGACACCTCATGCAATATAAAAGCATAACATTGTTTCTTGACCAAGGTTTGTAAGAATCCTCTTAATAATGCTTGAAAATGAGTGCATCATGCAAGCTAGTGTCCCACTAGGATATGATTTCTTCCTAGTAGCTATTAAAAAAAATATAAGAAATACATAAAACACACAGAATTTATATATATTGGAAATTACCCTAGATATAGGATCTAGCTAAGGTTTGAGATAATAATGAGATAGTAGAAAGAAAAAACCAATGCTTTTTGTCCCAAGTTAAAGAGGCAGAGCTATTGACGCTTTTTCCATAGTACTTTCTGACGGTAAAGTAAGAATATGCTACCCTTGAGATAAATAATAAGATGGGATAGAAAGCTTATTATTTATATTTAGATATGCATATATACATTATAGGAAATATACTTATGTATCTAAAAAGTTGCAAGATATATAAGAAATACATAAAAAAACACATAGAATTTATATATATTGAAAATTATCCTAAATATAGGATCTAGCTAGGGTTTGAGATAATAATGAGATAGTAGAAAGAAAAAACCAATGCTTTTTGCCCCAAGTTAAAGAGGCGGAGCTATTGACGGTTTTTCCATAATACTTTTTGACAGTAAAGTAAGAATAGGTTACCCTTGAGATAACTAATAAGATGAGATAGAAAGCTTATTATTATATTTAAATATACATGTATACATTATAGGAAATATACTTATGTATCTAAAAATTTGCAAATAGATCTTGTAGCATTTATTCTCACTATGTACGTGTCAGAGCACAACAGCGCAGTACGTCATCCGACCATGGTGTCCCACCTTTACTATGTGAATAAAGATAAAGACGTGAACAACCAACATATTTTCAACACTACCATAGGGACACCAATATTTATTGAAGCACAAGACACAAGGGCAAAAACTTAAAGCGAAACTATTCAAATATCACTAAATCCAAAGTCGATAGCAAGTGTTCACAAAAAAATTTACTTAAAACCAGGACTAATTGTGGAAATTTGTTGTTAACCCTCGTGGCTCACGGACACCCTATCACCTACGACGGACGCCTTATTATTTATTTAGTAGAGTCAGGCACCGGGCTTGTCGGTCCAATAGGAAAAGGGTAGAGTGATCGCCGATGAGAGGCGCACTCTAACTGGAACATGCAAGGGTTAGTTGGCTAAGCATGGGCACCCAAATGTGAATAGGGCGAGCTCATATAAAAGTCACCTAAACCTAAAATTGACTAATTCTCTCATTTGTGCAATTGAAGAGTGCTCTTGATCCATCTCCTTCTTCTTCTTCTTCATCTCTTTGTGAGTGTGAGAGAGAGTGAGAGAGGGAGAGAGAGGGAGTGTGCGGGCGATCGAGCATTACGAAGGCACGACGGCGGTGAAGCGGTTGAGCGCGGTGTAGCGGCGTCTCCTTCTTCTTCGCGGCGAGGATTCCTCCACGAAGCAAGCGTAGAGCGGTGAGTGACACACCATCGCATTCTTTGAGCTTACTAGTTTAGGCTTGTTGTGTGCTTGGAGCCATTTGTGGCTCGCACACGGTGTATCGGCAAGTCCCTAGCTCCGACACGTGCGGCAGACGCGCACATTTTTCCACTGGGCCCTGAATGCTTTGTCCCCACATTTGCACTAAGATTTAACTCGGATTCTTTGTCCTCAGAGTCAATTTCAACTGATGATTCTGACCCGAAATCGTGTGGGCTATAGTCTTGTGAGGCGCTACTGGTTTCAATGCCAGTCAAACTATCATCTTGTAGATCATCAGAAGCTATATGCATTGCTTCTAGCATGTTTAAGGGTATAAGTGGTGGTATTTCATCCCCCTCAGATGTTACCCAGGTCGTCCCCCTATTTCCCCAAGTGTCTATGGTTGCTGCTAGGTGGACCCAATCCACATTGTCCGACTCAGTCATCCCAGGTAGTACATCCATATAAGGTGAATCTTCCCCAACATCAGTGTCCGCTTTACACGTGTAACAATACTGCAATGGGGCTGAGTGAACTGTGGTGTCAGATCTATGATCGATTATAAACTTGTTTCCTAGAGGATGTGCTCGACCCGTCACAAGATCCACTCAAATGACAGAATCTTGGAACTGCAAGTAGACATGGTTTTCAGACCAGTCATGCACCATTTTTGCTTCCCTCATGAAAGGACGTCCTAAGATCATCTCTGATGCCATAGTGTGTTTGGAGAAACCCATAACAATAAAGGTAATCCTTATTTTATGTCAAAAGACCTTGATCTTGAGATCTTCTAGCATCCCAATAGGTTTAACAATAGACCCATTCGCCATCTTCACTACTATGGTTGTGGTCGCAAGGTGAGGTCTTCCAATAGTTTCCCAGTAATTTTTTGTCATAATGCTAACCCCAGCGCCACCATCAAGGATTCCCTTCACAGTTAATCCCTTAGTAGTGATTGGCATGGTCGCATTGGATTCATCACCCTCAAAGTATTGTCCCAACTTGTTAACAGGTATTTCTATAACAAGGTTCTCATCTAGGTTGGGTTGTGGATCTAAGTGTTCCTCCTCTATTGGCATCTCCGCAGCTCCATCCATCTGTGCAAATTGTGGTAGTCCAAACTTCAGTTCTCCATTGAGGAAGGCTCGAAGAGCTGACACTAGCTCGGGGTCTTTATATAGTTTAGACATGATGGTGGTTCTAACTTCTGAAGACATGAAATCCATCAATTTGGCAATGTTTAACGGCACCTTTTGGCCTTGAGTCCCTTGACGTGGGGAAGATGGGATATCCATTTCTTCGATAGGATCAGGTAGTCCCTCTGTAAACATTCTTTCAATCAAGAAGTGAGTACACCCACTGTCCCATGACTTTAAGTCACTTTCTTCTTGGATGACACTAGGTATATCCAAGGGTCTATGGACTTGGTGAGGTTGTTGTTGCGTAGGGAACACGGTGTCTGTAATCTGGATCTTCCTAGGTGCTGGTTCTAGATCCCTTTGGGTATCTTCTACCAAACTCCTTAAATGCTTGACTGGCTTAATCTCCTCTGTAGGGTTTGGATAATTTCCTATCTTCTTTTTGGATCCTCGCCATTGTGGCTCATGAAAATCTTCCTTGTTGGTTTCTATGTTAGTGGTCGTTTTGGTCTCCATGGTTTCACCTGAATCAGAATCTTCTGCAGCGTCGTTCATATATACGGGGTCATCACCAGTCCCTATGTTGGTCTTTGAACTGGGGTCTGATCTCGCTGCTTTTTGCGATCTCTTTCTTCGTGTTTTCTTCTTTTTTTGAGATTGGGCAATTGATGCCGTGTCTCTTTCCTCAAGAATATAATTTTGTTTTTGGAGCATCGATCGTGTGAGTACGTTTACTGGTACCACGGGTGTACTTGGTGATGGCTCCTCGGTAACTTCAATCAAGTTTAATGGCGTGATCTTCGGTGCATTTGGATTATTTCGACATTCGGCAATCAAATGATCTATGCCACATCGATTACACATGAGTATCGACATTGTAGACGTGCTCGCTTGATTGGTTTGCATTAGTGTGGCATTCTTTTGTAGCATAATAGGACACTCGGCTACACGATGTGGACCTCCACACTCATAGCATTGAAGAGGTGGTCTCTTAGCGGTGTAATTGATATTTTGGCCTCTTGCCGCAAGAGCAGCTACTTGATATATAGGTTTGACTTGTCCCCAATAGTCCTCCATGTAGTATTGTGGACTTTCTTCAAGCACATCCATCCCATAGGCGATATTAGGATCTATATCTTCCTCATAGCCTTCCAAACAGGAAATAGATGACTCACAACCCACTTGATTCATAGAAGTGATTCTCGGATGTGGTGGTTGCGGTCCTAGCACTGGAGGTGGTGAGGGTGTTGTTTGAACAACATTTTGGGCCCTAGGGACCATGTGTTGTGCTGTTTGTTCAAGAGGTGGGGCCGGCATCAAGGCAGGCACTCGAGGTGTGTCTGTCCATGCTAAGGTTGTTCTATTGGCCATCGCACGCATAAATACTATGCAACCCTTAGCTTGATGACCATACCTCCCACATGCATTGCAGTTCCCATTGAATTTTACTCTAAAAGTAGGGCATTCACTGGTACTATGCGGTCCATAGCATACTGAGCACCATTGCTGCTCCCTTCTTGGATACATATGATTGTTTTGGCGGAGCACGATTGTCTCTAAGACTCTCTTGAATAGCCTTCTGTGAGATCTGCTAAAGTTTTGTGAGATCTGCTAATCTTTATCTCAGCTCCTTAGCAATAGGCTTTAGGGTCATTGGCTGATGCCCTGATGCTTGCGAGCTAATAGATTTAGTCTCAACAGACACTCTTTCTCCTTGTATCATTAAATTATCCTCCAATTGGATCGCATTGGTGGTGACTGCTTCCCAAGTGGTGATACCTCTAATGACTAGGCCATTGTAGATATCCTCATGTTGTAACCCCCTAATGAATCTATCAAGCAATTGGTTATTGTTGAAGCGCTCATTTGGATTACAACGAGAATTCAAATGCTTCAAGTGACTTATAAAGTCTCTCACCGACTCTCCTTCGTCTCGTTGGGCTTTCTGGAGGTGAGAGGCTACACCCCAAAGCACTCCCTCTCGTATGTATTCTTTTAAGAAGAGTCTCCTAAGAGTAGGGTAAATCGTTTTTTCTTCCACCCTTAGGGTTCTATACCAATCCCCAGCCTTTCCACTTAAGGTTAGGCTTAAAGCATTGCTCTTATGTAGGTCATTGTGTTCTCCTAGAGAATCGCATATTTGTCAAACACTTCGATATGCTTTCTCACATCCCCGTCTCCACTAAATTTTTGTGTGATCTTGGCTATTTGTACTGCCTTACTTCTAGGCTCTCTATCATGCGTGTTACGCATATTCTCAGCAATAGATCGACCAATAGATTGAGCAAATGTTGCCAAGTCACCTAAGTGAGCAGGTACCGTGGGTGAAGGCGCTCTAGAGACTAAATGTGGAGTAGGTATTGGTATTGGGCTTGGCGCATAGGAAGCCCTTGGGTTCCACGTTGGGTACGATGTTGTGCCATGTGGTGGTCCATAGTTCATATGAGTGGCCCTAGGTATAACAGACGTCAGATGTGACATGCTAATGCTAGCCGGTATAGTCCCATGGAAATGAGAACTTGTGTATTGTGGTTGTCGAGCATAGGTAGTTGAAACAATGGGAGGGGTAGGGACTACATGAGTGTGATGACCCATAGGTGCATACGATTGGTACACACTTGTAGGTACTGTTGCAGGCATTGAGCTACCATGTAGTGGTGCTTTACTAACAAACGAGGTCCATGGTGTGTTTCTTGGCATGCCCATCATTCGGGTAGGCATGGTATCCGTGGTGTCATCAAGGGAAAGATGAGCTAGACTTGGAAAAGTAAAGCTATCACTTGTGGACTCAGATTGCATTGAGACCCCTAGCGAAACAACATATAGGGGATCGATGGGACTCACTGGGGGGGTCTCCATTTGTGACAGAGTGGGTTGTTTCCCTTTGCTCGTGTCTAAAAATCACATAGGACCCGTGGAAGGTATGTTCATTCCTCGATTTTGCCTCTCGGTCTGGATAATTCTATGGATGACATTGCAGATCATGTGTTGTTGTTCCTCTAGACTAGTGGCACTAGATGTGGATTGTACAACTTCTAACCAACCCACATGGTATGTGTAGCCCATGTATAGGTCGGTCAAAGTCTCCGTGTGTAGGTCATATTCCCAATTTTCATTGAGAAATACCCCGTCCAAAATTGGTGTACTAGAGGGTTGCCGTGAGGTGGATGCAATGTTGCTTCCCATGTTTTGACTTTTAGTCACCGCTACCTTAGAGGTGACTTTGGAAGATGGTAGCTCGATAGGGCCCTCATTAAATGAGGTAGGTAGAATGCCCACGTGGACACTCTGAGGGAGTGTGGGGTCCACAGAAGATGTGAATGGTGATTCTACTTCTCCACCCCCTTCATTTACTTCACTAGCCGTAGGTTCAGAGGGCGCAGCTCTACTAAAAGTTTCCATCAAACGGCTAAAAACACTAGTTCCAGGTTGTTGGGCCCAGCTAGGTATGGTTTCATTTGTTCCCCCGGGGATTTGTGCAAGATGCTCTTCCATAATATCGTAGTCAGAGGAAGAGTCGCTAGCCGCTATATTTGGGTCTTGGGTTGCACTACCTTGGGTCCGCGCCGAGGGTGTAGACCCTAGCGTGGAAAGATAGTGGGTACCCCCGTAAATCGAAGCACTAGCTAGTTGTTCGGACTCTAGTACACGACGAGAGCGTAGATACATGTGCTTTGGGCACCCTACAAGTGTCGGCAAGTACCCTCAAAGGTTACTTGCTTTGTTTTGCACCTCGTTTTCTACTTGATTTTTTCTTGTTTTTGATGTTTTTTGAGGTTCAAAAAACGGATTGGGACGTGCGATAGCTCGAAACGAGCGTATCGCTTAGGAGATCTAGGCGCACTTTACAGAACACTGTTTGACTATTGGAAGCTCCCAAAGTCCCTAAAACAGTCAATTTCTCCTAGTTTCTACTTGGGCACATGGCTTAAAATAGAAAGTTGAAGGGTGACTTGTGGAGGGAAAGGTGAAGGATTTGCCCCACATGCTTTCTCCTTTCACTTGAGGACTAGCCTATATATAGTGAATAGCATTCACCTTATATCATAAGACCAAGACCAAGCCCAAGCTCATCAAATGATCCCGATCTATCTTTTTGGGACAAACTTACAACTAATTTTTTTTGTGGAAATAAATATTCCCCTCACAAGAGAGCCTTGCGCATGAGACCTCGCCCAAAAAATAAAGTTTTTTTTTTTGTTTTTTGAAGATAATGTTTGCTGATCTGTGGGGCGTGAAACTGCTGCGCACTGGACTGAACTAAGTGCGGATAACAGGCTCGTGCAAACCAGATCTGAGCCGTTCCGACTATGTAGAATACAAATTGAACTAGATGTACCGAAAACGAACTGAATTGAATGTGCTGAACCGAACTGTAAGCAGAAATCGAAATGTTCAAACTTACTGTGAACTAAGTGCAGATAACAAGCTCGTGCAAACCAGATCTGAGCCGTTCCGACTGTGCAGAATACAAATTGAACTAGATGTGCCGAAATTAACTGAATTGACTGTGCTGAACCGAACTGTAAGCAGAAATCGAAATGTTCAAACTTGCTGCGAACTAAGTGAAGATAACAGGCTCGTGCAAACCAGATTTGAGCTGTTCCAACTGTGCAGAATACAAATTGAACTAGATGTACCGAAAACGAACTGAATTGACTGTGCTGAACCGAACTGTAAGCAGAAATCAAAATGTTCAAACTTGCTGTGAACTAAGTGCGGATAACAAGCTCGTGCAAACCAGATCTGAGCCGTTCCGACTATGCAGAATACAAATTGAACTAGATATACCGAAATTAATTGAATTGACTGTGCTGAACCGAACTGTAAGCAGAAATCGAAATGTTCAAACTTGCTGTGAACTAAGTGCGGATAACAGGCTCGTGCAAACCAGATCTGAGCCGTTCCGACTGTGCAGAAACAAATTGAACTAGATGTACCGAAAACGAACTGAATTGACTGTGCTGAACCGAACTGTAAGCAGAAATCAAAATGTTCAAACTTACTGTGAGCTCAAACAGAACTGTGTGAGCTGCAGCAGAACTGTAAATAAACAGACCTTTCGTATACTAACCCACAACACAAAACTCTTGTAAATCTACACAAGATCTGCGCACACAGTCACCAGGCTTCTCTTTCTTCCTTCCTACTTAAGCTTAGTGACTCCACGGGGCAGCACAGAGTGCTTCCCGAAGCTTGGTGCAGGGCAACTCCCCACCAGCGGCGCCAAAAATGTGCGCGTCTGCCGCACGTGTCGGAGCTAGGGACTTGCCGATACACCGTGTGCGAGCCACAAATGGCTCCAAGCACACAACAAGCCTAAACTAGTAAGCTCAAAGAATGCGATGGTGTGTCACTCACCGCTCTACGCTTGCTTCGTGGAGGATTCCTCGCCACGAAGAAGAAGGAGACGCCGCTACGCCGCGCTCAACCGCTTCACCGCCGTCGTGCTTTCGTAATGCTCGATCGCCCGCACACTCCCTCTCTCTCCCTCTCCCTTTCTCTCTCTCTCTCTCTCTCTCTCTCTCTCTCTCACTCACAAAGAGATGAAGAAGAAGAAGAAGGAGATGGAGCAAGAGCACTCTTCAATTGCACAAATGAGAGAATGACTCAATTTTAGGTTTAGGTGACTTTTATATGAGCTCGCCCCATTCACATTTGGGCGCCCATGCTTAGCCAACTAACCCTTGCGTGTTCCAGTTAGAGTGCGCCTCTCATCGGCGATCACTCTACCCTTTTCCTATTGGACCGACAAGCCCGGTGCCTGACTCTACTAAATAAATAATAAGGCGTCCGTCGTAGGTGATAGGGTGTCTGTGAGCCACGAGGGTTAACATTTGTGTTGGAAATATTGACATTCTAGGTCGCCTAGTCAATGGAGCCGACGGTATATTCAAAGTAGTAACACAAAACCCCACGATACAAACCATCTGGATTCACTTTCAAGCGACTAATGCAGGCAAAAAAAACTAGATATGAAAACTAGCAACTATACAGTACATCAATATATAAACAATGGACACCAATCCAAAAAATAGCACGCGAGTTTCAAATAGGAAAGAACTTCCTAAACACTATTACTAGAACACAATTCCCAATTCAACCTGCAGTTGCTAGAACCATACACCGTGCACAGGGCTTGACACTAGACACCTTGTCTTTCGATCCAACCAAGATATGAAGTCACGGTCTTGTGTACACTACCCTGTCGCGTGTAAGAGATCCCAATAACCTTTACCTCCCAACAGAATTAACTTCTCCCTATATTAAAGTAGACCAAACAGTTCTAAATGAGCTGCACCGCCTCAAAACACACGCCACTTGGCAACCTTCATAGCTTGATCTCCACTCCTTGCCAGACAATCACTTGATAATACAATCTCTTAACATTGTGTCCCTTAAGAAACACTACAACAACCTTATTCATGATGATAACTTAATGGCTTCCCACATTCTTTGTTTCCAAGAAACAAAGCTAAAACATGCTGACACAGTGATGATGCACGATTACACACACACACACACACACACACACACACACACACACACACACACACACACACACACTCACTCAAACAATTGGCCCCATGGGAGTGTCCCTCTTCACGTTAAAAAAACCATACATCTACAACACCACAACACATTTCCACGAATGAGATAGAATGCATTGCATCACTCCTCAGTACACCACATGGTCCACAAATAACCCTAATAACATTGTACCGCAGACCCTCAAGTCCAATCCCCTTGCTCCTGCAAACATTAACCACACTACTCACACCTCACACCTCACCACCAGCACACCCCTGCCATTTTACTTGGTGACTTCAACATCAATGCTAACTACCAAACCCATGAATACCGTGCTATTTCTAACCTTCTCTCCACACACAACATGACACAACATATAACCCACAACACAACAATCTACAATTCAACTTTGGGCCACATTTGGACTACAAATTCCTTGATTGGCATAACAAAAGGCACTAGCTTCTCATGTTGGTCAGACCACTCCACTATTTACTTGCTGCTTCCACTAAACTACGAAAGCACATTCCAATGCCCCCCTCTTCCTGCTTCTGACAACACCTTCAAGAATCCTTTCATTGGCAGCCCCGTGATCCCTCACCTTGTTTCAATGAAAATAGAGTATCTTATAGCCAACAAGATAGTCATGTGAAGGTTGAGGTGAATGCAAGGACTAAGGATGGAAAGGATGAACACACCACAATTCTTCCCCCCCCCCCCCCCCCCTCCTCTTCTCTCTCTCTCTCTCTCTCTCTCTCTCTCTCTCTCTCGTGTTGTGCTTTTTTTTGATGAATTTTTTGGCAAAAATACTACAACTCTTCCTATTGCACACGAAGGGTAGAACAAACAAGAAATTCTTTTTGATCGCTGGTAGATATAGCATCAACAAATGTGGAAAAAATACAACCTTTAACCAAGAAGTGCACATATTACAACAAGATGCAAAACTTAGCATCAACAAGCGTGAAAAAACTACCACTTTTAATCAAGAAGTAAACATGTCACACCAAGATATAAAGTGCTTTGTATGATGGGAAGTCATCACTCGACCGGTGGTCCAAGGTGGCCTCGGAATTCTCAATTGTGCTATTTATGTTGAGGCCCTATGTGCCAAGTTTGTGGTCTCAATTGCAAAACAAGAGCAATCTTGAGCTATCATGACGAAGGATATGATGGACAAGGGAAAATTTCTCTCTAAAAGTGGTTAGTGGAAAGGAATCGAGGTGCACGACAAACTATTAGCCACGAGGTGGTCTAGCTTGAGAGTGGGTGGGAGAGCTGGTGCATAAGTGCAATAGAGAAATATGGATACTGGAATGGGGTGAATTAACCAGATACTTCCAAAACTCCATCTCGCACTGATCCCCTTGGTTGCCTAAAGCTGCTAGTATAATTATGAACCCTTATTTGATAAAAATTGCAAGAAGGATGAACAATAAAGGACTACGACGATTGATCCACTCTTGGGATGGAAATATCAAGTTCTAGAAATCCTTTGACCACTTAGTTGCCCAATTTCAACTCAATGGCACTGAGAAGCTACTTGTCAACAGAGTTGTAGAAGGCCCAGACAATATTCTGATGTCGATCTATACTTTTGAGTGAAAAGCTTGGAAATGGCCCATGAGTAGCCAATTTTTTAAACCTCATACTGAGGGCATCTACCAAGAGTTAATGGAGGAGGCTGATTGGTTTGCTTCTTTGAACAAACAGTGGAAGAAACATGGTCGGAAGCTTGATGGGTTGTGGTTATGAAGAATATTTGGAATCCATAGTGGCCTCAGTTTATGAAGGTATTTTTGTGGAAGGTGTTGTGGGGGGCTCTACCGATAGGAGTCAAGATTCAGGCACATGGTATCGGGTTCGAAAGATGTTTAAGTTGCAGATTGGCTAGCGAAGACCTCGGACACCTTTTCATGGAATGCCCGACAGTTAGAGGCTTGGCAGGGAAGGTGTGCAAATGAATACAAAGAATGTGGAAGATAGGTTTTTCAAGAAGGGTTTGTGTCTTGGTGGGAAACAATTTCAAAGTTCTGCACTTCCAATTTGTACCCAAATTGTCAGATACTGTTGCTTCAGTAGTATCTGGAAGGCCAGGAACTATCGTGTCTTTGATAGCGATCTCTTTGTGGCTAGCTTCTCAGAGACTGTACAAGAAAGTAAGGAGATAATATATATGGTAGGTAAAATGCATGACTCGGATGATTAGCTTAGGGCGATCCTCGCCATCCTATCGAGCCTTGAGGTGTAAAGGATTAGGCTTTTGGTAATAGTTTGTTATTAGGTAATTTTAACTAAGCTATGATGTAACCATATGTCCCTCAAGGCTCGGCATGAGCTTGAGGCTGAATTGTATATTTCTTGGGCCATTATAAAACAATCACTCAAAATTGTGAGTTTTGCCCAAAAAAGAAAAAAAGAAAAAGTGCTTTGTATGATAAATATAATCTTACTCTCGTTGCCACACTATCAAAGGCCTCGCAGGGAAAATATGCAAGTGGGTCCAAAGAACATGGAAAATTAGTTTTCTCAAGACTGACCTATTCCTTGGAGGTAAGAATTCAGGTAATCCTGCACTCCTCGTCACCACTCAGATCGTCAGATACTTCTTCTTACATAATGTATGGCAGACAAGGAACCGCCGTGTGTTTGAAGGAGGTTTTGAGGTGGCAAGCTTCGCAGAAATTATACAAGAAAGCAAAGTGCTAATATGGACACTCGGGCGCAAGGAACACTCGGAGGATTGGTCTAGGACTACTTGTGCCTTGTTGTCAGCAGATGGAATGCCTAAGATGCGGGCAAATCTTGGCCATCGGTAAATAAAAGAGGTGGGCTAGATCTTCACTAGCCAACCTGCACCCCAAGCATCAATCTGACCCAATCCCTCTCTCCTGAATCTTCACCCCGTCGGTAGAGCACCCCACATAACCTTCCATAAGAAAACCTTCATGTGCTGCGGAACCTTTGGCTTCCATATGTTCTCCATTACACGCTCCCACCTTTCCTCCGGCCATTGCTTTTTCCATAGCTTGTTAAGAGGACTAGACCAATTCTTCTTTTGCATCGTTGTCTGATAAATGCTTAAGAGAATTCTTAGACTTAATGTCATCTGAGGAAGAAGCAGTCTCAATCTTACTATCTGAAGGAGGAGCAATGGACATGGCAAGACTACCACTCCTCTTTTGAACATATTTAATGGCTTGATTAACAACACGCTGCTTAGCACTATGTTTTTCTAGACTACACTTCTTGCAATATTGTAGAGACAAGAACACTAAAGTTTATAGCATTGGGTCTTCTCTCTGTCACAAGTCTCCAAATGAAGGTAGCCTTTCACCTTGTTGTCTAAGCAGGCCCCTTTTTAACATATAGGGTATTTATAATTATGTGTGTATAATGGACAATGCAATTTTATATTAAAAACCAACAAAAATTACATGTGATTATAAACACTAATTTAGACGTACTCAGCGATACAAAAGGGTTCATCCCATACAGAATAGCTCAATTGGTGAAGCACTTGAATATCATCCTCAAAGCTGGGGGTACATAAACATATTCTCTCTCTCTCTCTCTCTCTCTCTCACACACACACACACACACACACACATATTCTCTCTCTCTCTCTCTCTCTCTCTCACTCACACACACACACACACACACACACACACAAAACGCACATATATATGCATACCTTATATCCCCCCCCCCCCCCCAACAAACACCCCAAACACGCACACATTAACACAAACAAGGTGGGTTCACACTAGAATTCTCAAACAAGGTGAAGGGTTCCGTCGGCATTCTCAAACAACTTTCTCAAACAACTTAATGGGATGGATCCATTTCATGCTCTTAAATGGAAGGACTTTTTACAAACTAAGATATCAAAGAAAATTTCAATCCAAATGGAAGGAATTTTTACAAACTAAAACATCACAAAAAAAAATTCAATCCAATTCTTCACATCAAATGTATATGTTTGCTCGACTCCCTTCTTCGTGAAGGCTTGTGTTAAAACCAAATGTATGTCTAGCTCCTTCAAAGTCGCGGGTCGCGGGGCAGGTGATCAGGGCCATCCATCTCAAAGCCATTACTTGGCGTAATCCTTGCATGGGCCGTCAGATGGATGCCACCTCAGCTCTTGGAATGCCAGAATACAATCAGCCAGTACTTGCCCTCCACCTTAGCGATCGAAATGCGTCCTTCTACTGACAGCTCAGCAGCCAGAACATGCCTTGCTCCAATCAACCAGGAGCCACCACGTAAGCAAGCGAAATCTGCCCTGCAGACTGTTGAGCACTGTCAGATGCCACAAATGTTGGCCCCCTCCCCACGACTTTGAAGGCCGAGAATGGTCGCCTACTGACCATTCCCGTAATTAGAGCTCCCGACCTTCGCCAGTCGCCCATGATTAACGGGAATGGTCAGTAGGCGACCATTCCCTACACCTTCTTCGCTAAGGCTTGTGTTAAAACCAATAATAAATTAAACATAATGAATTAAAAAAGAATTCAAGTAATGCAAAACCATGAAAGAATGGGAATTTTCAAATTTAAAAAAAATTAATTGTTTTGCGTGAAAAGGTTGTTTCAACAAGCACAAAAAAATTAGGCTTGCAATCACACATCATTTTTATTTGTATTTGTGTGTGTGTGTGTGTGTGTGTGTGTGTGTGAGTGAGAGAGAGAGAGAGAGAGAGAGAGAGAGAGTGTCGAGAAAAAACTAAAATTAAAGTTTGATGGCTCGTAAGACAAAAGATTTGAAACACTTCTTAATGTACTATATGTGTTAATTATTAAGTTTCTTTGGTGCTCTTTTGGAAACCAAATTACGATTGAGTTTCTTGTCTCCTCAAATTGAGATTAATTATTTGAAGATTTTATTTTAATTTTAATTTTTAGTCTAATTAAACAATCAACTCGGATTTATGCCAAGTAAGAACCATATTACTTGGGCTCATACTTTTTAGACAAAATATTTTATTTTTGACTAAAAAATTTACACCACAAAGGAGAATATTTTCACCACTTTAAAGTTTGATTAGTAAAATGGTGTCACCTTTGGTAGTGGCATGGCCCGTCTTACCCTCAAGCTCCTCGCCCCTTGCAAATTTTATAAAGCAAAGCAAGAAAAGTATTCTCTCTCTCTCTCTCTCTCTCTCTCTCTCTCTCCCCCCCGCGCCCCCCCCCGCCCCCCCCTCCCCTCCCTTCCCTTTTCACTGTGAACCTTTCGCTTTCAAATTTTAGCTTAAGTTACCCTAAGTTCTTTCACTATTGAATGCAAGCAAGAAAGTTAAATAGATGTCAAGATCTAACCAAAAAGCTAGGGCAAATGTTACCTCTTTTACTTGAATATTTGTCTACATACACCTTTACTTGGGATGCAAATGCATGTTTGAAGTTGGAAAATGAATTGAGAGAGTCATCACATCTTTCAAAAAAGAAGGCTAAAATTACTCCAATTTTTTTTTTTAGGCCCATGTAATCATATTGGCATACTCTACATTAAGTGTGACCCATGACATAACTTCAGCCTTGAAAACCTGAATATTCTGCTCAAATAGTTAGCAGGTGATCTTGCTAGAATTCTAGCTTCCAAGTATTCAATAGCTGATTACCAAAATGAAGCATTGTACCCAAATGTCCTAGAAAGACACCTTAACTTTCAAAAGCTCAAAAGTGCATGAAGAGAATGAAATGCCTTTCGTATACACACAAATTACATTTTTAAGGGCATGAATCTACAAACATGTCTTCCAAACTTTCTTTTCAAACTCTTCCATACCTCCCAGAGGAGGTCGATGTTGGAATGGTGGGCATGCAAGATGGGAATGTTTGAAAACATTGCATCATGGTAGATGCCCTCTCTTTGCATCAGCTAAAAACAACCTAGAGCGTATGCGATTGCATCTAGGTAGACATCCTCCATTGAAAAAAGCTCGGATCTCCTTGGCCTTGCCCAAGTTGGGCATATCCTTCAATCAATGCACTCCTTGAGACAACATTGCATCATGAGAGATGTCCTCTCTGCATTAGCTAAAAATGGTCTAGAGCTCCTTGGCCCTGCCCAAGTTGGGCATATCCTCCAATCAATACACTCCTTGAGACAACATTTGACATACATGTCGAGAAAGGCATTGCTCAAGCACTCCGTTTTCTTTCAACAACCCTTGCATCTCTTTGGCATCCTACATATGGCATCACCTTTGTAGAGGGGCGAGCAGAGAGGCACGAGTAATGTGCAAGATAATAAGGATAGTCTGCTTTCATAGTAGATGCTAGATCTCCAGAGATGCTTCTGCTGTCTCTCCCGCTCTCTCTCTCTCTCTCTCTCTCTCTCTCTCTCTCTCTCTCTCTCTCTCTCTCTCTCTCTCTCTCACATTACTTGTGTGCAAGCGGCGCCAAATTTTAGTGGACATGTAGGCAGCCATCACCAAAAAAGAGTCTCTCTCACTCACTCTGTCTCTCACATATTACTTGTGTGCAAGCGGCGCCTCAAATTTTAGTGGACATGCAGAGAGTCGTCGCCAGCAAAGCGTCTCTCTCTCAACACAGTTCGTGTAGTGCAAAAAGCTTCTCTCTCTCTCTCTCTCTCTCTCTCTCTCACACACACACACACACACACACACACACACACACACACACACACACACACACACACACACACACTTATCTAGCTGACAAGTCCTTGGTCACCGACTCACCTTGCATATCCCCGTGGAACCTATTTTATGAACATAGTTGTGTAGTAGACAACATGCCTCACAATTTTCAACATCTAGCTATGTCCTTCTGGGATTTGAAGTGCCCTTGGATTCTTTATACTTTCCTAATCCATGTACTTGCTTACCAAACCTCCTTGGATTTACCTCACTCTGCGGGTTTTGGTGCATGCATTATACACCTTAAAAATAGTACCATTTTCTTGGGTAGTTCTCTTACTGCTTATATCTCGCCAGCACAGCTCTGGGCACTTTGCTTGCCTTGCATAGTATAAAACACACACACACACACACACACACACACTATCGTTCGTACATGAATTTGGACTGATACCTAATTTTGGACTCCAATTTATGGCTTACCAAAGTTGGTGGTTGTGATAAATAAAGACTTTATTTTAAGAGGACGTGTGTACCTCCTATGGTGCATGCACCACACACGCACCTGCACTCCAGATAAAATTGGATATTATTGGCTTTTTCTTCTCCACATCCTCACTTTGTTATCATTTTTAGGAGTGATGCTCAATCCACGAATGCGTAGGTCCGCGCTGAGTCAGTGACCACTGGCACATTTTCGACCCACCATAGGTTCTCTCTCTCTCTCTCTCTCTCTCTCTCTCTCTCACTCACACACACACACACACACACACACACACACACCCAACTTCAGGAATTTCAGAATACTGTCATCTCCAGTCACACTAACAGGCGCAGAACTGAGGCAAGAGGATCGTTCAGCACACACACACACACACACACACACACACACACACACACACACACACACACACACACACACACACACACACACACACACACACACACACACACACACACACACACACACTTGGCTAATAGAGGACCGTATGCGGTGTCTCCCTTCCCTGCTCGCCATTCCGAATCTGGAACAAGTTATGATCTTTTCTCTCGTTCTCTCTCTCTCTCTCTCTCTCTCTCTCTCTCTCTCTCTCTCTCTCTCTCTCTCTCTCTCTCTCTCTCTCTCTCGCCCCCTTGAGCAACGATCACCCTTCAGATAGCGGGTTGTGAATCTCTGGTTACACGCTCTGCTTTTCCCTTATTCCCCTCTTCTGCTCTCGAGCTCTGGCAGGTAACTTTCCTACACGCCATGAGAGGCTCAGCTTTGCCGAGAATCGATCTGTAGCAGTCTCTGCTGAAAATCGAAAGCCACAAGAGGCTCAGCCCTTTTTGTAGAAAATCGGAACTTCATACGCAACCTATGCGGGCTGTGTACAACATCATGGCAGGCTGTTCTCTACTCGTATGTTCACAATCACGCGCACACATGAATGCTGGTGGATCAACCTGGCTCTACTAAAAAGCTTCAAACACTCATGCTTCATCGACCAAGGGAAACATACGCCTCATCAAGCAGGTAGGTGCACTGGCACCTACTCAGTATATATTGGGAACTATAGTTGTTGGGAACAATTTAAATCTCATTATGACAATTCTATTGCGATTAATTTTTTATGATTTGGTCGGTTTTTTTTGGCATACTATAGCCTTGTACATAAACATATACATGCTGGATTTTTCAGATTTTGCATGCTTGAATATTGTAATTTAGACATACTGGTTTTTGCTGGGCGATCTTGGGCAATGTGGTGGACATACTGTGGCAAACATGATTGCTCTTTGGCTCGATTTACTCGTACAGTTGACATACATGACGATAGGAGCATTCTAGCATTGAATATATGGGTTGTTGAAACCCGCTTGGAATGATATCAGATGGTTTCTTTGGGAATGTTTCTGGAAAAATGTCCACTAAACACAGAAGTCATAATCTTATACTAGAGATTGGGCTGGCGGTAGTATCCTTTTGCATAGTCAATGTCTTGAGTTGATACTGGGCACTTTTGATGGTGCTGATATATTGTTGCATACCTGTGATTGAGCGATTTGACATGATCGCAATTGCACCTACTCAGTAAATTTTTGGGTTTTTGATAAGTAACAAGTTCTTAGAAGGTCTGTCGGATTTCCAGGTTTTGTACTTAGCATAATTTGAAGTTTCTGGATTTTCTATTCACTGATGTGAGTTTGCGTGAGTTAATGGACCTGAGTTGGGGATCCATTGGCACTGATATCTACTTGCATTGCTAACTTCATTAGTCATTTGGTTACTGAAAGTCGACACTATGGTTTATTTATCGGATTATGTTTGGGGTTTGGCACTCAGAGTTGCAATATGGAAATGGGGTGACCTGATTGGTCTAAATTACCCTTTAGACTTGGAGTTAGTCAATTTTAAGCATTGACTTTTTGTATCACATAGATATTTGCTTTCTCTCGAAACTTGGAAAAAGTAATAATAAATGTATTGATGTGGAATGACTATCATTAGCATAATAGGTATGACCATTGGGCTTTGTTGACTGTGCAAGACTGGTCTAACTGATGATTGAACATACATAGCTAGTTTACTGCATCATAAAGAGAATTGTCTGTAGACTTCAAAATTTGGCATGACAATGTTGCATGATGGATTTTTTGACTTGAAAATAACACATATGTATTGGTTGCTATAGCCTTAAACCTCATGTGAGGGTCTCAACAGAGATGGCATTGATTGGAAACTTGAAATATTGTCCCTTTTACAAAGGAGATGTTGCCTTATATGGTGCATACAGCTTCTATTGGGCTACCTCCATGGATTGTAGCTCGACACTCACATCTAGTTTACACAGATTAGGTTATTTTTGGATTTTTACTTAATAGCTTAAGATATTATCGATCTTTCGAGCTCAATCAAATTATATAAATATGCTTATGCCTCTAGTAAAGATCTTCGAGGAAGTGGTAATGACTGGAACTTTTGAAATACAATCTGTATGTAAATAATATGTTGTCCCACTTAAACATCCACCTAGCAAAATGGCCTTATAGACATGTACTTCTATGTTTGTATGCAGGAAATCACTTCTTATGAAGGTAAGTATATAGTGGTGACTTCACAATTACAAAGTACTTTTTGATGCTCTCGATAAGTACATAATTTTTAACACAAATGTTTTACTTTGAAATTCGTTCAAATTAAAAGAGCCTTAATCCTCAAGTGGGAGTCTCGTAAGAGATGGTAGTAGACTGGACTTTTTGAAAATTGATCCAATTTACAAAGGAGATGCTGTCCAATTTTTTCTAGAATTAAAGATGTAAACATTAGCATAAATAAAAGACTCAAACTTGATATTAGATCTGTGTTATGGTGGTAGTTTGTGTTGTAATTTTTGACACCAATAACAAGGGGAGGGAGTCGTTGACACCTGTCTTCCCAAGTAATGCTAGTTCTGACAGGCTTGTGTTTCTTGGATGGTGGCAAGTAAGAGATTATTTCCTTGGGATTACAACAAAAACTACAGCAGTAACGAAAGATCGTCCAATGAACCAACCTGCTACATGTAGATGTCGTGGAAGCTCATCCCAAAGGATGGGCACATACGATACAGATACTATATTGTAGTGATCAAAGATCAAATTTTTGATCTAAATGATTGTATTATCCATTAGATACAGAATTTTGTATTGGTGTATATGAAATGATTTATGACATCTTGTTTTAAAATATTGTTATTTAATATATTATCTAACTCAATTGTCTAAGTATGGTTCAATTATGAGGGGATTTTTCATACTTAAACACACACACAGAGTTTCCCTACTAGTCTTTGGTCGGACTAGTGCCATACTTAGCAATTGTAATATATCAGATGATAATATAGATAATCCAATTCATCCTGACTTCAATCAAACGGTTGCTGTCAGGATATTGGTATTTATACCCTAAGAATTGGATTGCCTGCTCTGTAATACAAGTTACATTATTATTAGCTTGATCCACCCAATCCAAAGGGATGGGTCGGGGCTCTCAGCTCCTAAATTGGTCAAGTGCCTACATGTTTACGTATAATCCATATACTGTAAGCATTGATCACCCTCGAGCAGGTGTGGATTTTCAACTTATCTTGCAAGATTGGAGTATTGTACAGTAACCAACGTCACGACATATTCCATAAATTTGGTGTGACATCATCGAAATCATGAGACATCAGGTATGTAGATTTCATAATACCTTACTCTCCTCCTTGGAGGACCCCTTTATCATACAACAATTGGGTGTACTTACATCTAGGTTCTGTTCAAACACATTACAAATGAGTAATCTCGCATCTAAATCTTGTTGACACCATACAAGTGATTGAGCTATAAAGCATGGAAATTTTTAGGAAGCAATTACTACAATTGGTGGGGGATTGGTCCACTTGGTGGACCATCCTCCACCAAGTGGATCTCTCCTCTGGGATGGGAAAGGGCCACACACACACACACACACACACACACACACACACACACACACACACACACACACACACACACACACACACACACACACACACACACACACACACACACACACACACACACACACACAATATCGTTCCTACATGAATTTGGACTGATACCTAATTTTGGACTCCAATTTATGGCTTACCAAAGTTGGTGGTTGTGATAAATAAAGACTTTATTTTAAGTGGACGTGTGTACCTCCTATGGTGCATGCACCACACACACACCTGCACTCCAGATAAAATTGGATATTATTGGTTTTTTCTTCTCCACATCCTCACTTTGTTATCATTTTTAGGAGTGATTCTCAACCCACGAATGCATAGGTCCGCGCTGAGTCAGTGACCACTGGCACATTTTCAACCCACCATAGGTTCTCTCTCTCTCTCTCACGCACCCGACTTCACGAATTTCAGAATACTGTCATCTCCACTCACACTAACAGGCGCAGAACTGAGGCAAGAGGATCGTTCAGCACACACACACACACACACACACACACACACACACACACACACACACACACACACACACACACACACACACACACACACACACACACACACACACACACACACACACACACACACACACACACACACACACACTTGGCTAATAGAGGACCGTATGCGGTGTCTCCCTTCCCTGCTCGCCATTCCAAATCTGGAATAGGTGATGATCTTCTCTCCCTCTCTCTCTCGCCCCCTTGAGCAACGATCACCCTTCAGATAGCGGGTTGTGAATCTCTGGTTACACGCTCTGCTTTTCCCTTATTCCCCTCTTCTGCTCTCGAGCTCTGGCAGGTAACTTTTCTACACGCCATGAGAGGCTCAGCTTTGCCGAGAATCGATCTGTAGCAGTCTCTACTGAAAATCGAAAGCCACAAGAGGCTCAGCCCTTTTTGTAGAAAATCGGAACTTCATACGCAACCTATGCGGGCTGTGTACAACATCATGGCAGGCTGTTCTCTACTCGTATGTTCACAATCACGCGCACACATGAATGCTGGTGGATCAACCTGGCTCTACTAAAAAGCTTCAAACCCTCATGCTTCATCGACCAAGGGAAACATACGCCTCATCAAGCAGGTAGGTGCACTGGCACCTACTCAGTATATATTGGGAACTATAGTTGTTGGGAACAATTTAAATCTCATTATGACAATTCTACTACGATTAATTTTTTATGATTTGGTCGGTTTTTTTTGGCATACTATAGCCTTGTACATAAACATATACATGCTAGCTTTTTCAGATTTTGCATGCTTGAATATTGTAATTTAGACGTACTGGTTTTTGCTGGGCGATCTTGGGCAATGTGGTGGACATACTGTGGCAAACATGATTGCTCTTTGGCTCGATTTACTCGTACAGTTGACATACATGACGATAGGAGCATTCTGGCATTGAATATATGGGTTGTTGAAACCCGCTCGGAATGATATCAGATAGTTTCTTTGGGAATGTTTCTGGAAAAACGTCCTCTAAACACAGAAGTCCTAATCTTATACTAGAGATTGGGCTGGCGGTAGTATCCTTTTGCATAGTCAATGTCTTGAGTTGATACTGGGCACTTTTGATGGTGCTGATATATTGTTGCATACCTGTGATTGAGCGATTTGACATGATCGCAATTGCACCTACTTAGTAAATTTTTGGGTTTTTGATAAGTAACAAGTTCTGTCGGAAAGAAAAACATTTGAAAGCTGCAAGTAGTACTGTCCATTTCCAGGTTTTGTACTTAGCATAATTTGAAGTTTCTGGATTTTCTATTCACTGATGTGAGTTTGCCTGAGTTAATGGACCTGAGTTGGGGATCCATTGGCACTGATATCTACTTGGATTGCTAACTACATTAGTGATTTGGCTACTGAAAGTCGACACTATGGTTTATGTATCGGATTATGTTTGGGGTTTGGCACTCAGAGTTGCAATATGAAAATGGGGTGACCCGATTGGTCTAAATTACCCTTTAGACTTGGAGTTAGTCAATTTTAAGCATTGACTTTTTGTATCACATAGATATTTGCTTTCTCTCGAAACTTGGCAAAAGTAATAATAAATGTATTGATGTGGAATGACTATCATTAGCATAATAGGTATGACCATTGGGCTTTGTTGACTGTGCAAGACTGGTCTAACTGATGATTGAACATACATAGCTAGTTTACTGCATCATAAAGAGAATTGTCTGTAGACTTCAAAATTTGGCATGACAATGTTGCATGATGGATTTTTTGACTTGAAAATAACACATATGTATTGGTTGCTATAACCTTAAACCTCATGTGAGGGTCTCAACAGAGATGGCATTGATTGGAAACTTGAAATATTGTCCCTTTTACAAAGGAGATGTTGCCGAATTTTTTCTGTTAAAGTTATTTACTACCAGAAGCTGGAGTGATGCTACCTCTTCTATTTTAATAATGATTGTAGACTTTATAGGCTGAATTTACAGAAGAAATTAAAACATCGGCCTTATATGGTGCATACAGCTTCTATTGGGCTACCTCCATGGATTGTAGCTCGACACTCACATCTAGTTTACACATATTAGGTTATTTTTGGATTTTTACTTAATAGCTTAAGATATTATCGATCTTTCGAGCTCAATCAAATTATATAAATATGCTTATGCCTCTGGTAAAGATCTTCGAGGAAGTGGTAATGACTGGAAGTTTTGAAATACAATTTGTATGTAAATAATATGCTGTCCCACTTAAACATCTACCTAGCAAAATGGCCTTATAAACATGTACTTCTATCTTTGTATGCAAGAAATCACTTCTTATGAAGGTAAGTATATAGTGATGACTTCACAATTACAAACTACTTTTTTATGCTCTTGATAAGTACATAATTTTTAACACAAATGTTTTACTTTGAAATTCGTTCAAATTAAAAGAGCCTTAATCCTCAAGTGGGGGTCTCGTAAGAGATGGTAGTATACTAGACTTTTTGAAAATTGATCCAATTTACAAAGGAGATGCTGTCCAATTTTTTCTAGAATTAAAGATGTAAACATTAGCATAAATAAAAGACTCAAACTTGATATTAGATCTGTGTTATGGTGGTAGTTTGTGTTGTAATTTTTGACACCAATAACAAGGGGAGGGAGTCGTTGACACCTGTCTTCCCAAGTAATGCTAGTTCTGACAGGCTTGTGTTTCTTGGATGGTGGCAGGTAAGAGATTCTTTCCTTGGGATTACAACAAAAACTGCAGCAGTAACGGAAGATCGTCCAATGTACCAACAAATGTACCAGTTGGATCCTTCTACATGTAGATGTAGTGGAAGCTCATCCCAAAGGATGGGCACATACGATACAGATACTATATTGTAGTGATCAAAGATCAAATTTTTTATCTAAATGATTGTATTATCCATTAGATACAGAATTTTGTATTGGTGTATATGAAATGATTTATGACATCTTGTTTTAAAATATTGTTATTTAATATATTATCTAACTCAATTGTCTAAGTATTGTTCAATTATGAGGGGATTTTTCATACTTAAACACACACACACACACAGACACACACACACACACACACACACACACACACACACACACACACACACACACACACACACACACACACACACACACACCCTCTGTTGCGAGTTTCAGAGCACACTCGCCGGACATAGCAGCTATACTGACGCGTGGCAAGGGGGGGGGGGGGGGGGGGGGGGGGGGGGGGGGGGGGGGGGAGCTCCTTGGCCCTGCCCAAGTTGGGCATATCTCACCAATCAGGCATGAGAAACAAAGATCCTCAAATGCAACCACCACATTTGAAAAGGAAATCAAAAAACGCTGAAATAATGTAGAACTGTGGGAACTCCAAAGTTTATTGGCCATGGATTTTTCCATGTTGAAGGGGTTTGTTGCTGTAGGTTGGATTTTTTCATCACATGTGAAGTCCATGCTCTAGGTGCGCGCAAAAGGGTTTGATGGTTAGAGCTATTAAAGTTGGATCGATAGAACAGATGTCGAGTTCTTTATGTTAATCTTGTGATCTCTGTAATTGGTACCATCTTACTTCTTTTGAAGGCTGTTGCACAACAAAATTCAACATGGTTTTGAGTGTCAAATGTCTAACGCATTGGGGGGTTACATAGCTCCTTGGCCCTGCCCAAATTGGGCATATTCTTCAATCAATGCATTCCAAGAGACGACATCCCAGATAGGAACCTCCTCAAGCACTTTTTGTGCTTTATGAATTGCACCACATTTGGCATACATGTCGACCAAGGAAGTGGCAAGCACGACGTCACATCTGCTGAAAACAGCCCAGGGCTCCCTCTCCTTGTCCAAGTTAGGCATATCCCGCAATTAAGCGGCATATCAAAAGATGACATCCTAGACAGGAATCTCCTAAAGTACTTTTTGTGCTTTATAAAATGCACCACATTAGGCATACATGTCAACCAAGGTAGTGCCAAGCATGACATTTTGTTTCAAGTTTCAACAACCACCAACTAACCATATCATTGTAAATTCTTTTTCCCCTTGAGAAAACATTGCATCATGACAGATGCCCTCTGTTTGCATCGGTTAAAAATAGCCTAGAGCGTATGCGATTGCATCTAGGTAGACATCCTCGCTTTGCATCCTATAGCCTGAACACCTAGGGCTCCTTGGCCTTGCCCAAGTTGGGCATATCTTGCAATCAATGCACTCCTTGAGACAACATTGCATCATGAGAGATGCCCTCTCTTTGCATCAGATGAAAACAGCCTAGAGCGTATGCAATTGAATTTGGATGGACACCCTTGCTTTGCATCCGCTTAAAAACACCCAAAGCTCCTTGGCCTTACCCAAGTTGCGCATATCCCGCAATCAGGCATGAGAAGCAGAGACTAACAATATCATTGTAAATTCTATTGCCCCTTGAGAAAACATTGCATCATGGTAGACACCCTCTCTTTGCATCATCTAAAAATAGCCTAGAGCGTATGCAATTGCATCTGGGTAGACACCCTTGCTTCACATCTTCTGGAAAACACCCAGAGCTCGGCCTTACCCAAGTTGGGCATATCTTGCAATCAATGCACTCCTTGAGACAACATTGCACCATGAGAGATTCCCTCTCTTTGCATCAGCTGAAAACAACCTAGAGCGTATGCGATTGCATTTGGATGGACACCCTTGATTTGCATCCACTAAAAAATGCCCAAATCTCCTTGGCCCTGTCTAAGTTGCGGCATATCTTGCAATCGAGAATGAGAAAACTAACACTATCATTGTAAATTCTATTTCCCCTTGAGAAAACAATGCACCATGGAAGATTCCCTCTCTTTGCATTAGATGAAAACAGCCTAGACCGTATGCGATTACATCTGGGTAGACACCCTCGCTTTGCATCCATTGAGAAACACTTAGAGCTCCTTGGCCTTGCCCAAGTTGGGCATTTCCTACAATCAATGCACTCCTTGAGACAACATTTCATCATGATAGATGACCTCTCTTTGCATCAGTTGAAAACAGCCTAGAGTGTGTGCGATTGCATTTCGATGGACACCCTTGCTTCACGTCCGCTGAAGAACGCCCAAAGCTCCTTAGCCCTGCCCAAGTTGTGCATATCCCACAATCAGGCATGAGAAGCAGAGACTAAGAATATCATTGTGTTGGTGGGTACACCACGAGCGGACGCTAGCATAGAGGAACAAGACCAACAACTCTATGTCACCCAAGGACAAAGCTCAACCTCTAGGTGCATAGAAACAAGGAAATGGATGTCAATCACCTACTCGACCTTCTAAGACAACCTCTACTCAAGGAAACCAAATCTAAACATCCTATGCACTTGTGAATGCAACTCAACCTACAATGTTCATGCTATCCGAAACTAGAACAAACACACTTGAAAAGTCATGAAACTCATGGGAAATACTCTTCTCATCAAGAGGTCTTTACCCTATGGACTGTGACTTGATACCCTACCTAGAACCACTGCGTGCAACAATCGCGTATGAAGACAGGCAGCACAATGCAGGTCACCATTTTATGGTTTGTATTATCCTAATATGTAGCTCTACTTGCCGTGAACCCACATGTATAAAGACATCACCGATCGAACACGGTTTGCAAGAAAACTCATCCGAAAGCTTGTAGGAGCTCGCTTCGTGATGACACCGTGCAAGCTTGGCGTTGGATTGAAGCCCCCATTGTTGCTAAAGCATTGGTGGTGTCTCTTTCACAATAGAAGCTCCGTAGAGTGCGTAGGGAAGAGCAGAAGCCTCTCTCTCTCTCTCTCTAGACACATCGCACAGTAAACGTGAGATTAGATTAATTTAAAAGTCTTCTTTAGGGTTACAAGAATTGGATTATATACAATTCCTCCTTAGAGGCTCGTTCTCACAAAGAATATTGGCTGCTTAACCCATTACAAAATGTCATGTTGATTCTAAAAAACAAGTGATAAAAAAAAGTTGGGAAAGGCTTCTTTTGTGTTCAGCCATCAACACTCCCCCCCTCCACGTCCATGTCGTCCCTAACATGAAGGTTCTTCTCCTCGCAGGCCGTCTGGTTGATTTGTCTCTTGTTGTGGAAATCGGGTGGTGTGATCATCTTTAAGTATAGTTCATACCTAATATTGTCGATGTTGATTGTTGGGCCAAAAGTTTTGCTTTCGTAGGTAAAAACCCTGGTGTAGAAAGTTTCCTCAAAAGCTTGCATGTAATAGCTTGCAAAAACATCACTCATTGGTAGAAATGATGCAGCACTTGTGGTGATGGTTGAGTGGATAGATCATAGGAGAGCTTGGTGATAGTGTGGCCCGTTGATAGCATACTGGAGTCTGTGGCTTTATATGACACAAACACTTCGATGCAAGCTAATAAGGTCTTGCAAGTTTTTTTGAGAATCACACATCTCAGGTCAAGAGAGCCAGTGAAATGCTTAATGGCGTCCATTAGGCTTTTCACCATATAAGTGCCACTTATTCTCTCTCATGCCTCAAGTACTGGAAGTTGAGGGTAATTTAGCCATGTAGGATGTTTATGTAGTAACTTGTCATGTTCTGACCATCCTCTCATTCTAGGTACTGGGCAAAAAGAGATGTCATCTTTGATAGTCTTTAGTGCTTCAATCAGACATATAAGGTATGCTGTGACCTTTGTTAACCATCCTTTTCTCCACTTCAATTGTGAATCGACTATCTTTTTAAAAATTGATTTGTCTTTGATATCTCCGTCGAAGAGTGGTATCATCTCCTCTGTATGTATCCTTTTCTTTATTGCTAACACTTCAAATTGCAGTAGTGGGTATGGCAGGGATGGTTGGAATGGAGCATCCTCTTTTCCCACTCGATGGCTGCCCAAGAACCATCTTCAGTTTTCTTTTCTATCAAGTGTATTAATATGTCCTCTTCTTCAATTGTGAGTGCAGGCTTTGCTTCTCGATATCGTGGGGGAACATCTAGCAGCATTGTCTCTTTAGCTCCTTCTGGGAGTTCGAATGGATCTTGCTGGGCATTGACTCCAATTTCACTCGGACCCGGATCTGTTAGTCGGCCCCCATTCTCCTCCACTTGTTGCCTGAGGCTTTCAAATTGTTCTCTCTTTGTGTTGCTTCTTCACCATTGCTCAACAAAAGCTCTCGCAGTACTTCTAGCTGCTTGGTCAATTCCTCATTCTCTTTTTGTAGCATCTGCTGCTATTCACTCAATCTTTCCTTTGCTGCTTTGAAGCTTTTGACCATATCACTCTTTGTCTTTGCTCCAGCCTCAACTCCCATTGAAGTGTTGATATTTGATATTCCAAGGCTTGTGTAGCCTAGCTTTCCGTTCATGTGCTGGCTCTGGCCGCTCTTGGAGTTCCTCGTAGTCTCTGTATGGTAAGCTCTTGGAGCGCTAATTTATTTTTGAGCTCCATTATCTCGTCACGAGCCGACTCTAGATCTTCTTTAGTTTGCTCCTTGCCTGCTTGCATTGTTTCTATCTCTTTAGAGATCTCAACTATAGAGTGAGATTGTCTCTCTCTGCCTTGACTTCTTGCAATGCTTTTTGTTGACTTTCTTGTTCCTTCTC
The DNA here is from genome assembly GCF_014529385.1 of Adiantum capillus-veneris. Lineage (NCBI taxonomy): Eukaryota > Viridiplantae > Streptophyta > Polypodiopsida > Polypodiales > Pteridaceae > Adiantum > Adiantum capillus-veneris. The sequence continues at coordinate 144,842,798 of NC_140940.1, read as the reverse complement.
AGCAGTTTCAGCTTTGTGCATATATCTTTGCAACTTGCTTTGCAGGGTATCATGCTCTCTGGTTAATTAGCTTCTCTTGTGTGGAGCATACTATTTTCTTCTGCTAGAGTGAGGGTTTGGGTTCGACCTGTGTCAAGAAGTTGGTGTGCCGCTCCCTTATCATCTTCATTTTTTGCCACTATGCTCCTTATTGTGGGATTTTGCAGAGGTCTAAGCAAAGGGATTTGGTAGCCCATGCTCAGCAAGACACCTGTTGGTGGAGGTTGCCATGGACTTTCAAGTGATCTCCCTTGAGGTACTGATAGAGCCGGCTTCCATTCATGTACTCTTGGCGGTGAGAGATCCGATTAATGAATCCTAGTAAGGGCAACTCGGGCTTAAAATTTCTCATCCGTTGTTTCTTATTTCTTTTCTTCTTCTTTCCTTGTTCCTCATGGGATTGTTGTGCCATATGCTGCTTGGGAGGCTTCTGCAGGGGTGTAGCTCGCTTCAAGAACATCCTTTTAGATTTGCTATCTTCCCTACTTTGTCAATGGCACAAGTTCAGATTCCTTTTTAGGTTGAGATGTAGAGGGATGGGGGCTTTGTATAGTTTTTGTGGTGGTAGGAGGAGACATTGGTAGCACTTCTGTTTTTTCTTCTGTTTTAGTCTCCTCCATCTTCTGCTCTTCCTCTTTCTCTTTTTGATCTTCTTGAACTTCTGGCAATTCTTTTAGTTTCTTCTTGATGTTTTGTATTTCTTCAACAATGAAGGGTTCTAGATTTTGTTGTTCGATTACCTTTTTGGATTTTTCGTAAGCTTGGCGAGATAGTGATCTAATTGGTCCTCAAGTGGTATTGAGGAGCTTCCCTGATCTTGAATGGATCTGACACCCAATAATCTTTGAAGTTGCCTTTTAGCGCTCTCTCAACCTTGAATTTCTCAATCAATCTTTCGATATGAGCCTCTTTTTGACTATTGGTTTCCTTTGGCTTTTCTTCCTTTGTCATCTTTGATTTACCTTTCTTCTTTGGCGGCTCTTGTTTAGTGTCTTCTGGAACCGTCTCGAGCTTCACCTTAGTCAAATTATAATTGTAGGGGCTACAGCCGTAGGGAGCTCCTCTTGTAAATCTTCTTTCAGTCTTAACCATTCATTTTGAGATGGTGGTTCTGGCCACCTTCTGCGTGCACCAATGGCTTTGTATGCAATCTTTGTTAGAAATTATCCACCTCCAATGTACTTCAAGTTGTCGGTACCCATTCCGACCACTTGCTCATGCAGACACTGAGCGTAGTTCACTTCTTTGGGTACCGTACTCTTCAATGCCCAGGTGATGGTGGTGGCTATTGCATGTGGCAGTGTGATGTACTTTTGAGGCTACCTACTGCACACATGAAAGTATTGATTGTAGGGTCTTCATATCTTGGTTGCTCTTGGGTCAGCTAAGTCCTCAAAAGTCTGATTAATCTTCTTTTGAGAATAAACCTTGACTTTGTCTCTTCTTTCTCTGAATGAGCTGCCTTCATTTTGTAGCCCCAAAGCATTGGCAATGATTTGAGGGGTGTCCATCAAGAGCTATAATCACAACTTTGCTGTCTTTTTTAATAGAACTAGCTATTTCATATACTCTTTGAGTATCCACTCCTGCTGGAGGACCCATGAAGAACTTGTATAGATTAGCTCTTTCCAGGTGGTTGAGGATGTCCTCCTTGTTGGCATATTCATTTTCTCTGGGGATCATGGGCAGATCAACAATATTGCCTTGAGGATCTCTGAAAGTGCTCTGATATAATCTGATCACTTTTGCTTCTAGTGTGTCATCATCCATCCAAGCCTTAGTGGGCTTCAGGGTTTCTGGTGGGATAGTGAATGGCTCTGTTGCAGCCATGGTGTCCTTAAAGACATACCTCTTTTTCTTTGCTGGAGCTTTGTCGGTATCCTTTGATCCTGAATGCAATCCAAGTTAAAAATTAGCGTGATTTTGAAGTTGAACCACAAGCTAATTTTAGGACATCCACTTGCTTTCCACAAGAATAGAATTGCAATTGGGTGCTCATTTCATGCTGTGAAACATCATATGTGTATGATGTCTATGTTCTCAGAATGAGGTAAAACTTGTCTTGTACATAGCCCATAGCTTGTACATCACATATATATGCCTGCTTTGGGATTTGAATCAGGGTTGAGCTAAATTTTGGCTTATGGGCTCCATAGAGGTTCTGAAACTGTAAACTGGGTGTATTTGGATGATATGAGATTCAAATGGTTTGGCACTTAGTAAATGGACTCATTGGCACATAGTCAAAACATGGGTATGGTCAAAACCTCTGTTGGTGACCAATTTGGCACTGGAGACATCATACGCGTATGATGTCTTTTATCAACAAATGACTCCAGGTTTATAGAGTATGATGTCTTTTATCAACAAATGACTCCAGATTTATAGAGTATGATGTCTATAACATATACAAAGTGTTTGTGGCTTTTGAATTAAAAATGAGATTGAATGTGGGTGTCAAAGGCCAAGAGAGGGTTTTGTGCTTCTTTTTTTGTACTTGGCCTATGGGACGCATGTGTAACCTCACCATCCTATCTTATTGCAATATTAATGAGAACCACAATTAAATTGTCAATCCATGGGACGAAACTGACTTGACTAGTGCATAGAGGCTACAAGAGGTTGTCACTCTCTCGGAAAACAACTAACAACTCGCATCTAACTCAAGCTACAGTCAAGTGACTGAAATCACCAAAAGTCAATCGCTCATCCGCAAACAAATCACATCCGTTACAGCATCAAATGACATCCAAACGTAACGAAACTTCTAGGACATGTTTATAAGACCTTAGCACACATGCTTATGGTTTCAAACCCCATTAACAACAGTGGATTTTTGACCTAGTTGTTTTTGACCCAAAATGCATTTAAATGCTTAGCAATGATGCCCCAATACCCCGCCTATGCTTAGTTTTTGATTTGAAAGTGTAAATTCCTAGTTATGATGAAATTAGGCCGTGGGTTGGTGACGCCAAAAGCTACAAAATACTCTGACGTGTTTACATCAATGCATAGAGCTCTTACCTGCTGTTGCAATGCAACAAACACGACTGCAATGTGACAACCGAGGAGGGAGTAGGAAGCACGAGAAGGAGAGAAGTGAGCACCGTTAGCTCAAGCTGTGTATTTCATTATCCAAAACTTAATAATAGCTTACAAAAATTGGCTTTTATACCTTAGCCAAGGTTTTTGGTGGTCAAAACTAATAATCTGGGAGTTCTACCAAAGATGGGTAATGATGGGTTGATACAATCTGGAAGCTTGTAGCTCCGGCTCATTAATAACAGAGTTTATCTGAGAAAATAGGAGTTACAATATTCCCGATTTATCAAAATAATAAGTGTTTTACAATGAGAACTCCGAAAAATGGTATCCGCGTTAGCTTGTTGCTAACATTCCCCCCCTCCTTGCCTGTCCCTTGACACAACTTTATGGACTGAAGTAGTCTTCGGGCTAGCGGTTGGCGAGGAGATCTTTAAGCGCACTTAGTGCCTTTTGGTATCTTATCTTCCTTTCTTTATCTGGCACTTGCAAAAACTGCATAGTTACTCTGTTCTTCAACTCCACTGCTCAGTAGCCTACAAACCTTGAGGTCAGATTACTGATCACTGGCACAAATATCTTCATTCGCGAAGTGAAGAATCCTGTGTAGAACGCTTCCTCAAACGCCAACATATTGTGTGAAGATAGAAACATGCATCTGGCGGAGAAGCCATAGAGGACGGAAGGTTGGCCACTGAGATCATAGCACAAACCTTTATTACCCTTGAGGAATGGCATCCAAGGGGAACTTGCCTGTTCTGGCTCATTGAACACTTCGATGCATGTGAGCAACATTCAGTAGATCTTATATAGCATAGCACATGACAAATCAGGTAGACTTTTAAAGAATGACATGGCACCCTTTAGGATTTTCACCATATATTCTTTAGTCGCTGGTCCCTTTTTCTGGACTAGGCAATCTGAGGTAGTTTAGCCAAGTTGGCCGCTTCTTGAGTAGTGCCTCATGTGCTATCCATGTTCTTACTCTTGGTACAGGATAGAAAGTCAGATCTTTTTGCAGGGCCGTATGTGCTCTCATGAACAGAATCAAGTACCTTGGGTTTTTGTTCAGCCAGCTCAACCTCCACTTTGGGTGCTCTTTATCTGCACCCTCGACTTGCATGTCTGTGTGAAGCCTTTATTTTACTTGTAGTAACTCAACTTTTATCAAAGGGTAGGGTAGGGACTGTTGGTGCCAATGCGCATTGATTTGATTGGGAGTGAGTTGTGAACGTTGATGGAGTGAAGAACTCTCAACTCCCAATCCATCGCTGCCTTCCATTGCTCATGTACCTCTTGTATAATCTTCTTTAGCCTTTGAGAGCTGGACCATGGGCACTGTGTCTTCTTCTGTAATGGTTACCTGAAAATCTTCCTCACCACTCAGCTCTACTGTGAACCCTATCTCCAGTTCAACAAATGATATTGAGGGTATTTCTATTTGAGGCTGCTCCAAAGTGCCTGCCTCTTCTTGCGTTTTCGGCTTTCCCTCTCTCAATAGCTGGTTAACTAGTTTGAGTTCAGCTATCTCCTTCAGTAGTTCATCTTCTCTTTGGACCTGCATAAAGGCCAGATCTCTGCGCTGAGATTGCTCTAACTTCAGCTCTAGCTTGAGGTCTTTATTTTTCTTTTCTAGTGCCTTGTAGACCTCCTCTATTCCTTTGATCGAGGCGACGGTTGGATTTTCTTGTATTTTCCGCAAAAAAGGTACCTGATCATTTATTCTCTGCTCTGAGTATTGCAGGGAGGTGTTCACTACATCTAACTGCACTTGAATCTTCTGAACTGACAGGGTGGTAGTTAGAAGTTTGTTGGTAACTTCTGTCAGTTGTTCATCTTTGGCTTTGCAAGCATCTGACAACTTCGTAAGTAGGTCACCTAACTCCTCCATCTCCTTCTGTTGTTTATCTCTTGCTAGCTGATGTAGTTCAGCTTCAGCTTTCATTTCCTACACTTGATTTTGTAGACGGGTGATGACATTTAATCTGTCTTCTACTCTCCTTGGAGAGCGTCAATCACCCTCTCTAGTTCTTTAGCCTTTGTGCTGCAGCTAAGTGCTACTGATTGGAGTCTTTCGGTCATATCCTACATTTGCCTTGTATATTCGTTGACTTGCAAGATTACCTCATCATTTGATTGCTAGTCTTCATTTCTTGCTAGCTGCCTAGATGTTTCGGCAGTCTCTTGTGTCTCTCTCAGGTGCATCGTGGCAGCTAGTTGTTCTTGCCCTTGAGGCTGTGGCTGGCCTTCTTCTGCTTTGTCATCCTGAGGCTTTGTGGATGCCTCGGCCATTTCGTGCTGTGTGGAGGTGGAAGGTGTTTCCTCTGTTTCATGTTCGTGTGTTTGCTTAATTAAACTTTTTGGTCTCCTCTGGTGCAGGACTCGCTGCCCTTTCCGGCACTGGTTCTTGTTCTTTGTGTTGCTCTTGTGTAGTGGCTGCCTGTTGTGTAGATTCGGCTGCTTCTCTTTGTTCAGGCTCTTGTATAGCTTCAGCTGCCGGTGATGGTGGTGGGTTTGGCATGGGTTCATCTTGGTGTCCAGAGACACGAGAAGAGATGTGGGGAGACACATCACCTGGGGCATGTTGTGCTTCTCCTTGTGCAGTGGTCTCCTCTGCTCTCTTTTGTTCTTCTTCCTCTTTTGCCTTCCTTGCTGCTTCTTTGGCTTCCTTTAGCTTTAAAGCTTCTTCTTCTTGGTACATACGTTCCAGTGCTTCAGCGGGTTCTTCAGCCGCTTTCCTGGTGTGATGCTTGGTCCTTGGTCCCTTAAGTCCACTAGGCACCCATTTTTTCGGGTCCTTTCCTTGTGCTTGTCGGCTACATTGGTATGAGTTTTCCTCTCTTTCAAACCGGGCTTGCTTTTGCATAGGCTCTTCTTGGTTGCTGCCATGGTTTTTCTCTTCATTTCCTCCCTTCGTGCTCGCTTTTCTTCATTATCAGAGCTTTCACTGCTGTGCCTTTTCGGCGAGCTTTCAATCGATTCTTCATCTGATTTGTAGGATCTCTTGGCCGATCTTGTAGCTCGAGGAGATGGTTGAGCTGCCAATATCCAAGTGTTTTGGTCTAGGGCAAGTGGTAGGTTGTCGGCCATGCCGATGGCATGGTATGCAGTTCTTGTCAATACCTCTGGTGCGCCCAAGTAAGTAATCTTTCCTTGTTTCTTTGTGCCTTTCAGAGTGGTCAAGACATATTGTGTGTGGTCCACCGGTTGCCTAGTTGTTGACTTGAGGACTTGCGTGAAAGTGGTGGCAACCGCATGATTTGGTGTGGTATACCTTGGTGGCCTTTTAGCCAGGAAGTGGAAGTGTTGGTGGTATAAACTGGTTGGCTCCTCCACCTGCTTGTGAATTAGGTCTGCAAAGGTGGCTGCGGCGGTTTCTTTGGTGAAAATACCTGCCGTTTTCTTGTCCCTTGCCCTCATCGTCATTCCTTCTATGGGCAGTTTGAGTGCCTCTGCCACTATTTCCTTGGTTATTACCACTTCAACTTTATTCCCCTGTGGGTCAGAGATCTGGGCAGTTCCATCTTGTTTAATCGTGGATAAAAGCTCGTAAGCTTTTTGGAAATCCACACCGCACCGCTCTTGTTCATAGAAATCTCTGAGACCTAGCCTGCGGTTGGCTTCCTTGGTCTCAGGATTTTCGGCGACATCATACACTTCTTTTGGTAGAAGTTTCAACTCTACCTACTGTCCCTCCTCACTCTTGAATCTGCCGGTGAACACTGTGGTGTGATGCTCTTCTAGATGTTCTTTTGAAAGATCGGTTACCTTGGCGGCTTTGACTGAATCTGGATCCAGTTGGTATGCGGGCAACTCCTGCAACTTTTCTTTCTGGTTGAGCTTCTTCTTGGCCCTCTCTGCTGCTTGCATGGCTCTTATTCAGTGAGTAGAGTGTCAAAGTTAGCAAAATTGATAGATGTAATGCTGACAATTTTGGTCCAATTTGCTTCAAATCAAATTTTGAACAAGCATAGATGCATAAAAACATGCAAGGAACAAAATTGTAAAGTCCAAACAAAATTTTGCAACCAAAGTAATCGCGATTATTTACAGTTGAGTATTTTTTTAAACATTTTGTAAACTTGGCATCACAGTCTTGAAGTATATACCAAAGACATACTCAAAGTGAAATATGGGCTCATTTGGATGCATAGGGTGAAAATGGTACTAGATTTTGGCTTTAGGTCTTTGAAATAGTAGATATAATGGAATTTGAGATTTTGAGCTCCAAATTGATTCAAACTTAGCTAGTGGGCTTAATACATCATGTACTTTGGATGTATGATGGCAAAATATCTAAATTTCCATATTTTGGCTAGAAAGTAAATAATCACGATTATTAATATTTCTACAAAAATCAATTTTTGATACAAATTGGTTCTAGGAATTGTATAGACCCTGTGTATGTGATATGAGGTGATTTGAATCAAGAAATGTGGTCCATAATCCAAAAATTGGCTTGCAAAGACTTCTTTGCGTTTTATGGCAATTTTCTAAGTTATAGGTGCTCATTTTGGCTCATACTTGATTTTTGGCATGTAATAGGTGTGTACACATGATAGGTGAGGTGATGGTACAATTTCCAAGCAAAAATAGTGCAAAAGTAAATAATCACGATTATTTATAGCAGTCACAATTTTTTTGCAAAACTTACAAATTTTGACCTAAACACATTCTATACATCTAAAACAAGTCCTAAATTGAATTTGGTCAAGTTTGGTCTTGCCGGCATCACTTTGTGCTTTGTCGACTCAAAAATCTATGATTTCTGGGACTATACTGCCTGTTGAGTTGGTCAATCAATTTTGAGGCTTTGGACTTGTCTGCAACATAGTCGTGAAGCAACTCATCCAATTCTGGCTCATTTGGAGTCAGTTTGATCCCATATGTCGAATTTCACGCTTTGTAGCCTTTGAGCCGTTTTCTGCTTTTCGAGGGCTTTGCTTGATTGATTTCACTAAAACAATCATATACATTGTATATGGACCTCGTAGGCAAGCTGTCTGTGGAGTCAGATCAAAATTCTGACATCTTTCAAAAACCTATCTTTTCTACTGGGGACCCCCTCGACCCCTGTCGAATGGTCAACTGATGATATAGAAAGGTTCTATTATGTTAAGGCATGCTACAGTTCAAATCCCATCTGATTTGGTCGAGCTGACAAGCCGCTATGGTCAGTTTTTGGTCGTAGGTCTTCGTGCACTGCTCGGTTTCTAGGGTTTTTTCTAGGGGTTTAAACTAGCTACCGGCCGTACAAAATGGATTATTGACGAGTAAAGAACTTACCTCTCATGTCTCGTGTAAGACGGCGCTGAAAACGGGCAACTGTAGACTCCGGAAAAGACGCTTGAAAGAGGTCGAAAAGCTCTCTCTGCAAAGGCCACAAGTGGAAATGAGGTGGTTTTAGCCTACCTTGGATATCTATACCCGGACTTTCCGAACCATTTTCCCCCAGATTCTCCCGTTAGTCCTACTAGGCCGTGAAATCTATGTTAGATTCAAAAAATTCCTTGATTGGATTCCTATAGCTCATCTGCAAGAATTTTGCAAAAGTAGGTCTGGCCGCCTAATTTACGCTTCCCGTTTCCATCTTCTGATTTCATTGAAAATTTTTGTGCTTGTCCGTCTTGTCTTTTTGATCACCATCGTGTCTTTCATTTTTTCATCTGAACTTCTTTGCTATTTATTATTAATGTTGACCTGTTTATTGAAAAAATCAAAGAAAATAACAAAATGCTCTAAAAAAGTAAAGTGAAATCCAATAATTAAGAAAACCCATTAAAAAACACAACTTTATTGTTTTTTGCTGGATTTCTCTATTTTTAAGTCCCATTATTAATAAAAACGATAAAAAATAACAAAAAAGGACTATTTTTTGGATGATTTTTTGATAGTATATACACTATTTTCTGATAATATATACACTATTTACACTCATCGGGAAGATATTATCAGTGAATTTTTCCTTGATAATGAATTATAAGGGCATTATTAGGTAATTTTGCAAAAAATCACACGTTAACATCGAACTTTTTCCTCCCTTTTCAAACATTGCCTTAATTACTTAGTGCCCTTCAACCCCTCCTAGATGGCGTACTCCGGGACGACTGTGTTAGGAAATAAGACGTAGCTAAATAGATAATTGAGTAGATTACTTAATGGAGAGAGACAGATTTATATACACGAGATTATAGAGTAGAGAGAGAGAGAGAGAGAGAGAGAGAGAGAGAGAGAGAGAGAGAGAGAGTACACACGATATACGTGGTTCACCCAATGTGGGCTACGTCCACGGGAAAGCAGCCACTCAATGGCTTTAGTACTTCAAAACAAGAAGTAGTTTACAAAGGGATTATACCCTTAATGGAGCTCCCGCCTTGCTTCACTCTCACCACCTCACACTCAGTTTGTTGCATCAACTTCACACTATGAAATGTGTGTAGAAATGGCCTCCTTTTATAGGCCAAAAGGGCTGCCCTCTCTTATGAGAGACAGCCATGTGTAGCTGCCCTTGTGCGAATAAGTCCAAATCGGACCCTCCAATCTGCCCATGTGTGGCCGCCCTTGAGAAGACAAGTCCGCTTTTGAATTCGGCCACCGGCCACCGGCCATTGACTTCCGACCACCGGCCACCGGCCATTGACTTCCGACCACCGGCCATCGGCCATTGACTACCGGCCACCGGCCAACCGACCGATTGTTTTCCGACCACTTTCCGGCCGCCGTCCGACCATAATATTCCGATGAAAAAGAATATTCCGACGAAAAAAAAAGTCTCGGGGGCCTCCGCCCCCAAGGCCTTTTAAGTTGCCCCTGATTCTTGTCCGTGAAAATTTTGGTTTCCGGTGAGTGATTTTCCTTCACGCACGATGGCTTCTCCTCATAATGGGGGCCTTACAAATGTGCGCTTTGACCACAGAAAATTACAAGGGTAAATCAGGCTCCATACTTAACAATCTCCCACTTGGAGACTGATCTCCAAACCAAACCTGTGACTGCTTTCCATTCTGGCTTCTTATCCTTGAATGCCGATTGAAGATGAGCAAAAGCTCAACTTCTCCTTGTTGACCATCTTTGTAAACATGTCTGCAGGATTTTCACTTGTATGCACCTTTCCTAGCTTTAGTTGTCCCTCTTCCAAAAGAGTGCGTATGAAGTGATATCTCACCTCAATGTGCTTTGTCCTTGAATGAAGGCTGAGTTCTTCGCAAGATGGATAGCGCTTTGGCTATCACTGTACAAGACACAATTGTTTTGTTTGAATCCAAGCTCTTCTAAGAATCTGTGAAGCCACAGAATTTCTTTGCTTGCCTCCGTCATTGCTACATACTCTGCTTCCGTGGTAGAAAGTGAAACCACTTTCTGCAGCTTTGAAGCCCAGCTTACTGCTGTGCCTCCAACCGTGAACACATAGCCAGTAGTGCTCCTTCGAGTATCTTTGTCACCTGCCATATCTGCATCAGCATACCCTTCTAGAAAAATATCAGTTCCTCCAAAATACAAAGCATTTGTTGTTGTCCCTTTTAGATACCTAAGTATCCACTTCACAGCTTGCCAATGCTCTTTACCTGGGTTGTCCATAAACCTACTCACAACTCCCACTGCATGTGCAATGTCTAGCCTTGTCCAGACCATAGCATACATTAGAGAACCTACCGCTGCAGCATATGGAACTTTAGACATATAGGCTATCTCCTCTTGTGTCTTTGGACACATATCCTTCGTTAGTTTAAAATGACCAGCCAAAGGTGTAGAAACTGGTTTTGTATTTTGCATTGCAAACCTTTCTAGTACCTTCTTGATGTAATCTTCTTGAGATAGCTTTATTGTCTTCTTCGTCCTGTCCCTTGATATTTTCATACCAAGTATCCTCTTTGCAGCACCTAAATCTTTCATTGAAAAAGATTTGGACAGCTCCTCTTTTAGGTCTTTGATGTCCTGCATGTTAGCACTTGCAATCAACATGTCATCAACATACAACATTAGGATGATGAATTTCCCATCTCCCAAATTTTCCGTGTAGACGTAGTGATCCGAGTTGCATCTTATGAATCCATGATCCAACATCCATCGATCAAACTTCAAGTACCATTGTTTTGATGCTTGCTTTAAACCATACAAGCTCTTCTTTAATCTGCAAACCATTTTCTCCTTACCTTTTACTTCATACCCCTTTGGTTGAAGCATGTAGATTTCCTCCTCTAAGTCACCGTGAGGGAATGCCGTATTTACATCCATTTGCTCGAGATTTAGATCATGAGCAGCCACAAGGCTTAAGACAAGCCTAATTGAGTTCATTTTTACAACATGAGAAAATATTTCATTGAAGTCAATACCTTTCTTTTGAGAAAAACCTTTTACCACAAGCCTAGACTTGTACTTTTTCTTCCCACCTTCTTCTTCCTTTAGCTTGTACACCCATTTGTTTTGAAGTGCCCGCTTACCTTTAGGCAACTCAACCAACTCCCATGTTTGGTTGCGATGTAGTGAGTCCATCTCCACTTGCATGCTCTTCGTCCATTCTTCTTTGGATTCATGTTGCATAGCTTCTTCATATGATTCCGGCTCTCCAGAATCTGAGATCAAGAGATGGTTGAAGGAAGGAACAAACCTTTCTGGAGGTCTACTTGCTCTTGTAGATCTTCAGGGAATAGGTTGAGGCTCCTCATTTGGTTGACGTTGTTGCACATTGTCACTGTTTGCAGTCCTTGAGTCTTCACCTTCCTCAAGCTCCATGTACTCATCACCTGTTTCTTTTGTTTGTTTTCTTTCCAAGTAATCTTTGTACATATTTTGTTCGTTAAAAATTACATCCCTACTTCTTAAGATTTTACCATCTTCAGGATTCCATAGGCGATACCCAAAGTCTCCTTCTCCATAGCCAATGAAGAAACACTTTTTGGACTTTGCATCTAACTTTGATCTTAGGCTTCTATCTATGTGCATGAAAGCCTCACACCCAAACACTTTGAGAAATGCATAATTCACCGGTTTACCTGTCCATGCCTCTTCTGGAACTCCCCCATCCAATGCCGTTGAGGGTGACCGATTGATTAAGTACACAGACGTACTTACAGCTTCCGCCCAAAGCTCAAGCGGTAGGCCTGCATGTAGCCGCATGCTTCGTGCTCGTTCCATGATTGTCCTGTTCATCCTTTCCGAAATCCCATTTTGTTGAGGTGTCCTTGGGGTTGTCCTTTGCCTCCGAATGCCATTGCTAGCACAAAAGCTTTCAAAAGCTTGGCTGCAATATTCGCCTCCATTGTCGGATCTGAGGCATTTAACCTTGGTACCTGTTTCATTCTCCACAAAGGCTTTCCACCTTTGAAATATGGAAAATACATCGGATTTATTCTTCATGACATAAACCCATGTTTTTCTAGTCGCATCGTCTACGAATGTTACATAGTACAATGAGCCACCAAGTGATGGTGTACTTGCAGGACCCCAAACATCAGAACCAACTCAAGTTTTTTATTTTTTCTTTCATTTCCTGATTTTTGAAATTTTACCCTCTTTTGTTTACCATAAACACAATCTTCACAGAACTCTAAGTCCAATTCTTTCAAACCTGGTAGAAGCTTCTTTGTTTGAAGGATTTGCATTCCTTTGGCACTCATATGCCCAAGTCGGTAGTGCCACACCGCACTGTCAACTTCTGTAGTTGCTGCACAAGCTGAAGGTTGCGTGCTAACAATACACACGTAAAGTGTACCGACTTTTTCACCCTTGGCAACCACCAAAGATCCCTTTGAGATCTTCCACCGTTTGTTTCCGAATGCAATGTTGTGACCTTCATCGTCCAATTGTCCTGTAGAGATCAAATTTTTGCGAAGAGAAGGAACATGCCTAACATCTTTAAGCTTCCATTCATTTCCGTTAGCAATTTTGACAGAAACTGTACCTTTGCCGACAATCTCACAAGCTTCATCATCTCCCAAGTATACATACACAAAATTACCTTTGGTGTAGTCTTGGAAATGTTGCTTGTGTGGTGTCGCATGGAATGAAGCCCCGGAATCTACTATCCAAGAATTAGACACATTGTCTAATGAGAGAATTAGAGCATCTTGCTCTACTTTACCTGCCACATTGGCCTCCGATGTTGGCTTGTTGTCTTGAGACTCTGTCTCCTTCTTCTTCTTGGACCAGCAATCCTTCTTGACATGGCCCTTCTTGCCGCAGTTCCAACATTCAAGAACTGACTTTGTGCGTGACTTGCTCCGCCTTGAGCGATCACGACCCTTTTGGTTTTTGAACCTCTCCTTAAGCCTTCCTCTTGTTTCCACTGATAGTGCAGCACTTGATGATTCTCCTGTGCTTCTCCTTCGCATTTCCTCGCTTAGGAGAACACCCACAACATCATCAAACTTAAGAGTATGTGTGCCAGAGATAGAATTACTTACAGCCATCACAAGGCTGTCCCAACTATCCGGTAGAGATGATAGTATGAGGAGAGCTCGCACTTCGTCATCGAAATTGATTTTCACTGATCGAAGTTGACTTATGTTTGTGTTAAAGTCATTTAGGTGTTCTGCAACTGAACCATTCTCTGCCATCTTTAGATTGAACAAGCGCTTCATAAGAAATACCTTATTGGATGCCGATGGTTTCTCGTAGAAGTCGTCAAGTGACTTCATCAAGTCCTCCGTGGTCTTCATCTCCGAAACATTGATGGCCACCGTTGACGCCAAGCTTAACCGGATTGTTCCCAGTGCCTTTCGATCAAGGACAATCCATGCTTCATCTGCCATTGTTGCGGGCTTCTTCGCAAGACCGCCTAGTGGCAAATAGAGGTCCTTCTGGTAGAGATAGTCTTCAATTTGCATCTTCCAATGTTGGTAGTTTTTGCCGTTGAACTTCTCAATCTTGAGCTTCCCTTCCTCCGCCATAACTCCCACCCAATTCAAGGAATCCTTTCCTTGAGATAATTTAGCTACGAGCAAACCTTGCTCTGATACCAGTTGTTAGGAAATAAGACGTAGCTAAATAGATAATTGAGTAGATTACTTAATGGAGAGAGACAAATTTATATACACGAGATTATAGAGTAGAGAGAGAGAGAGAGAGAGAGAGAGAGAGAGAGAGAGAGAGAGAGAGAGAGAGAGAGAGAGAGTACACACGATATACGTGGTTCACCCAATGTGGGCTACGTCCACGGGAAAGCAGCCACTCAATGGCTTTAGTACTTCAAAACAAGAAGTAGTTTACAAAGGGATTATACCCTTAATGGAGCTCCCGCCTTGCTTCACTCTCACCACCTCACACTCACCTTGTTGCATCAACTTCACACTATGAAATGTGTGTAGAAATGGCCTCCTTTTATAGGCCAAAAGGGCTGCCCTCTCTTATGAGAGATAGCCATGTGTAGCCGCCCTTGTGCGAATAAGTCCAAATCGGACCCTCCAATCCGCCCATGTGTGGCCGCCCTTGAGAAGACAAGTCCGCTTTTGAATTTGGCCACCGGCCACCGGCCATTGACTTCCGACCACCGGCCATCGGCCATTGACTACCGGCCACCGGCCACCGGCCAACCGACCGGTTGTTTTCCGACCACTTTCCGGCCATAATATTCCGGCGAAAAAGAATATTCCGACGAAAAAAAAAGTCTCGGGGGCCTCCGCCCCCGAGGTCTTTAAAGTTGCCCCGGATTCTTGTTCGTGAAAATTTTGGTTTCCGGTGAGTGATTTTCCTTCACGCATGATTGCTTCTCCTCATAATGGGGGCCTTACAAATGTGCGCTTTTACCACAGAAAATTACAAGGGTAAATCAGGCTCCATACTTAACAGACTGTGTGCATGGGTTGAAAAATCGTGTTTATGCATAGCCATGGCTGGCTCTATCATGCTTTGGAGGTCAATGCAATTCAAAACACTATGTTGTGCAAGAGTTGGGTCTTGAGTAATTAACTCAAGGGTTTCTGATGTCGAGGCTTTTTGATGATGTCTTCCAAAGAGCAAATCTTGTAGCTTGTGTGCTCTCTGTTTGATTGTACCATCAGGATGCTTCAGCACGCTAATTGCTTGAGCTGTTAGTAGTACTTTTGTTTGTTGTCAAGCTTTTTCTCGCCATTGGTAGCTTGGTTTGCTTGTTGCTGTATGGTGTGGTGGAGTCTTTTGAGACTTAACTCGCCATTGCTTGATTGATCTTATGGTTTGTGGAGAAGATAAGTGCTCCTTTTTCTTCCAAACTAATTTCATGTTAGGTTCCTTACTCGGAGATGCTCGTCTCTGTGTTTTTATCCTTGGAACCTTCTTTTGTTTTGTCGGTGAAGTTTTGGGCACCCAGATTTGAATCTGCTTATCCTTAAGCTGTGCTTTCGGTACGCAAATTTGCCTGACTCCTTGCATGCTACTTGTAGCATTTTCTTGTTGAGGGGATGGAGAAGATTGATTACTTCGTGGTTTGGTCTGCTGATTGCTTCCTTTCCATTCCTCCTTGCTTGGTGCAATTGGAACAATGAATTGCCCGCCTTTAGGTGATAGCTTGAGGTGATTTGTATCCCAATCTGGTAGTGCTTTGTATATCCGCATCCAGGGAATTCCAAGAATCATCGTCTTATTCATGTGTTCATCTGGTAAGCATACAAACTGATGAGGACATGAACATCCATGTACTATCACATTCAAATTGACTACTCCCAATGTTGGAGTTGGGTTCTTGTTGCATCCTTTGATTGTCGATATTCCTGTTGTCAATGCTTGACTTGTTGCCTTTCTGTACGTGGAATAACTGACTACATTTACTCTATTTCCTGTGTCGACTAAATCATTGGTGCTATGATTGTTGAGTTGTACTTTGATGCGCATGTCTATTCCATCTAACGAGTCATCATCTATTGAAACTACATCTTTAGGTAATTCCCATTGTCGGTCATATATTTCCAGAGTGTTGATGGAAATTGGTATCTGTTGATTCTTAAGAGCAACTTTCCATTTGAGTACCCCATTGTCGAGCTTCCTCTTGAGCTTCATCATTAATGTGCTATCGTTTAATCCTCCTTTGCTTGGCTGCATGCATTCTTTCTAGCAATTCATTGGTTAGTGGCAAATTATATTTTTTTAAATGACATCCACTAATCCAGTTAGCCATTGGTTCACCATCTAGGGTGGACAATTTTACGGCTCCGCTTGGAGAAACATCTTCAATGATAAACAGTCCGTTTCCCTTTTTCTTAAACTTGGGAATGTGTTTCTTAAGGGAATAGACTAAAACTAAGTCCCCTTCCTTGAATATTTTTGTGATTAAGTGGCAATCAAAAAACTGTTTTTGTTTCCGCTTTTGTGCATAGATGTGCGCTACAACAGTTAGCCTTTGCTCATCTAGCTTTTCCAAATCTTCAAGTCTTTTTGACAATTCATGTCCAGTCCACTCAAGATTTTTAGCTACCCTTAAAGTCGGCAATAGAAATTCTATTGGCAGTATGGCATCAAGACAATAAATGAGGTTAAAGGGTGTACCATTTAAAGCTGTTTTGAATGAAACTTGATAAGCCCATAGAGCAGCATGGAGATTCATTTCCCAGTCTGCCCTTCCTGAACTAACCACTTTAGTCAGCACCGAGCTAAGAATTTTGTTCGTATGCTTAGCTTGTCCGTTTGCTTGTGGGTGATAGGGAGCTAATTTTTTATGGATGACCATAAACTCATTAAGAAAATACTCAATTACCTCATTGAGGAAATGAGTTTCCCGATCACTCTATTGGTAGTCCATATCTCGTGAATACATACTCATATAAGAATGCAATAGTGGTTCTAGCATCATTCTTTTGTATTGCTTTAGCCTCGGCCCACTTGGTCAAATAGTCCGTAGCTACAATGATATATTGAGCTTGGGTTCTGTAAGCAGGTGGCTGTATTGGCCCAAAAAAATCTATACCTCATTTTGCGAAAGCTCTAGCCCCCATCATTGGTCCTAAGGGCATGCTATCTACACGTGTTGACATCTTTGCTCGTTGACAAGCATCACACATATAAGAATGCGATAGTGGTTCTAGCATCATTCTTTTGTATTGCTTTAGCCTCGGCCCACTTGGTCAAATAGTCCGTAGCTACAATGATATATTGAGCTTGGGTTCTGTAAGCAGGTGGCTATATTGGCCCAACAAAATCTATACCCCATTTTGCGAAATCTCTAGCCTCCATCATTGGTCTTAAGGGCATGCTATCTACACGTGTTGACATCTTTGCTCGTTGACAAGCATCACACCTTCGAACATATTCTTTGGCATCTGCAAAAAGTGTTGGCCACCATATGCCTGCCATCAAGATTGCTCTTGTGGTGATCGCACTAGAAAAGTGACCTCAAACTAATCTAGCATGTGCGTGTTCTATAATCTTGCACAAAGACACAAATGTTGATCTTTACCTCTTCGATACAATTGGTTCCCAATAAGAGCATAGTCTCTTGCTTCAGTTTCAATTGCTCTTTGACGGCATTTACTCATATCCTCAGGAAATGTTTGGCTTGATAAGTAAGTAAACAGATAGTTACTCCACTTAGGAATAGGCGACATTTGAAACAATGCTACATGAGGTATGGGTGTTTGTTTTTGACATTGAGAACAATCCTTTACAAAAGATCAAACATCACTCCTCATAGTCGGCCAAAATACTCCAAGTCTCAAAATTCGTTGCATAGTTTGGTCCTCCGCAAAGTGAAGTCCTACTATGGTAACATGTGCTTGACTTAGGTACTGTTTTTTTTCTTCAGGATTGATGCATAAGATCAATATTCCATCTCGATTTCTTTTGTATAGCCTACCAGCTAGTAATTGATACATAACTGATTGCTCGATTAATCCGATCGTAATAGGAAGTGGTATTTGTGAATCCACTTGAGCTATTGTCATCAATGACACCATGTTTTTCGACCATCGAGGTATCATTTCCACGGTGAACAAATAGGAATCTGGTAGATCATTGTATACCCCTTTAGGTGATTCTCCTGAAACAATCCTTAACAAATGATCTGCTTGTTATGTGTAGTGCCCTTTTTTACAACCACAATGAAATCAAATTCCAGAAGAATGATGAACCATCTCACTATTCTTCCTGTTCTGCATGGCTTGTTGACCAAGTACAACAAATCTTGGTGGTCCACAAAGAACACAAACTTGTTAGCTAATGGGTAATGCCTATACATTTTAATGGCATAGATCATTCCTAATCCTTCCCTTTTGGTGGTGGTGTAGTTCTTTTCCTCCATGTTCAACTGTCGACTAGCATAAGAAATAGGAAAGTCAATTTTTTCGTCTCCTGGTTGAGCTAGTATACAACCCATAGCAAAATTGGAAGCATCTACATGTATGTGAAATATCTTACCCCAATCGGGTGCTTTCAATATTGGAGCTGAGGTGAAGCTTCCTTAAGCTTCATGAAAGATTCTTCACATGCATCGGTCCACTCAAAGTGTGTAATCAAGCTATACATGGGTTTTGCAATTATAGCGTACATGTAGATGAACCGTTTGTAAGATCCACAATGCCCCATGAAGGCTTGTACCCCCTTGACTGTTGTTGGTCTACGCAATTCAGCAATGAAATGAAAATTTTCAATATCAGTAGCTATGCCATTTTTAGACACTATATGTCCAAGAATTTTTCCTTGTCTACCCATGAATGTGCACTTTTCAGGATTTAAGCAAATCCTATAAAGTCTACATTTTTTGAATACCTTCTTGAGGTGTTCAAAATGATCAGCTCGGATTTATGAATGTATACATAGATCATCCATATATACTTCTAAGAATTTCCTAAGATATTCTTTAAAATCATGGCTCGTCAACTTTTGAAATGTGGATGGAGCATTAGTTAACCCAAACAACATAACCCGATAGGCAAAAATACCCCATTCTGTTGCAAAAGCAGTTTTATGCTGATCTTTTGGGTCAACCAAAAGTTGATTGTATCCCGAAAATCCATCAAAGAAGCTGTAAGCTTCTTTTCCTGCAACTCGTTCTAAAACATGCTCAGTGATTGGAAAAGGAAAGTTGTCTCTAATGGTACTACCATTCGTAATTTTCCATTCTTCTTCGGTACTACCACAATTTTGCTAACTCTCGTGATTGGTCTATGTATATCACTTCAAATCGAGCTATGGGAGTCAAACTGACTTTTAGTTTCGACTTTAGAAAAAAATCAAAGGTTTAATTTGCAACCTGGAAACTGAGTGAACATGTACCAATTCGGATCCGATTGAACCCAAAATTGCCCGGTGGCTTCGTATTATGATGGTCTAACACTTTACAAGTTCAAAAGTCAAAGCTGGTGTCCCTAGCTAGCAGAAGTAAATAATCGTGATTATTTACTTTTGCTAGTTTTTTGCACTTTTTGGCTTGGTTTGGCAAGTATACATCCTGTTAAAGTCCTTGGACAAGTTTCAAAAAGTTTGGACAATTTTTGGTCAAATGGTCATCAATTTTCTATTCGCAGGCTAACTTTGCAAATTTGGTCACAATTGTGGTGATGAGAGTCACAATGGATAGTCCACATTGTGGCTGGGAGAGGAAAAAGAAAAGAGAGAGAGAGAGAGAGAGAGAGAGAGAGAGAGAGAGAGAGAGAGAGAGAGAGAGAGAGAGAGAGGGTTACCATGAATCTCTCATCTTGCATCCAAAGTTTGTCCTTCCATAGGTCCATTGACCCGCTCGGCCCCTGTGTTGGGCGTTTATACCAATCCTCTACTTCTTGATTATTGGTTAAGGGCCTCATGTTAATTTTGATTTCTTGAAATATGGCCTCATCCAAGAGTGTCTCTTTGTGTTTTTCTACCTTTTTTGAAATCAAAGTTTGAGGCTCTCTAATGGGTTACTAGAGGTTTTCATTGCCTCATCGTCACTATTGTCTTTAGAAATAAACCCACTCCTCTCCTTGTGGAATTTTGAAATGGTGGCCATTGCAAAGTCTTCCCTTAGGAAAAAAATACCCTGAATGTCATGGAGGAAAATGTATGTCTTGTCGCCAATTTAAAATCTGGCACACAATGCAGCATCAACACAGCTTGTCTCTCGTTGAATCCAGATTCATCTAAAGGTAGCCTGATTTTCGATGTTTTCATCGACAACATTTGACTTTGTTCAACCTCCTTTGTTTCTACCTCAAGGTCAATAACCTCCTTGATCTTGGCCACTTCATTGTAGTCCTTCTCCTTGTCCTCTTGTTCATCTGCTCATGTTCCTCCATAAATTCCTCTAGCTTCTTCATAAGATTAGCAAAATAGGAAATTCATATATAGAAGGAAGACAAAGGACTCTTGGACTAGCTTGCAATATCTTTTGTGCATGGGGCACCATAATGGTTTGTATGAAAGTGGAACCTAATGGTACTTTTTGTATGAACGTCCTCTGGTATCACAATCGTTTAAATGAACCACCACCATGTCATCAAGGATGACCCTCCCCTTTTGAACCTTAAGCTCAAACCTCTCTCTTTCAAACTTCAAGAAATTGATGTTCTCAACTACAAGATGATCAAGACTGAAGGTTGCATTGAGTATATAGGATACCTTGTGAAATTTATCAATATCTCTTGAAGGTACTACAAAGTCGAAAAGCCATCCTGAGTACATATTGCAGAGCCTCTGCACATTAAAGACATTCATGTCAAAGGTAGCCATTTTGCAATGCATTATAATAACTTAGTGGTTGTATGGAAATAAGGATTAATCTAAGATTATTTAAATTTTGCAAAGTGCATTGGAGAAATAACCCTTATAGTATCTGCAATGATACCATGCTACACTTATCCAATATCTACTCTCTTTCTCAAATCCTATAATTTTGGATGCATAAGATAGCTTGTTGGATGACCATGCATTAGGAAAAATATGAACGCCAAAAGGGCCCTTTAGGGTCAAAGATACTTTTGGAATATACTCTCTACACCAATGAGAATGGGCTTGTGGCCATGGTCCCACCAATTTTGCATTTTTCAAGCGGCCATAGCTTGAGCATTTTAACTTCAAATTTGTTGGACAATAGTGCACTTGGATCGCATTGCCGAGCTATTTCCATAGATATGTTACATAATATAGTTTTGAGGTACATAGCTATGGGCTATCCATGTCCCCCTCCCCCTTTTATGTCCTATTGTTGACCAAAATCTGATTGGTTGCTCTTACAAGGTCCTTTTGGATTCATATTGTTCCTAATGGCAGTGGAGATGACGATGACAAGCAAAGGACCTAAACCAGTGGACCTCATTGAAAACCTCTTTAGGATATTGGGTCCTTGAAAAGGTGAAAGAGGAAGAGGAGGAGAAAGAACAAGCATAGGGAAGGACTCATGAGAAGAGCGACCATGGAGAAGGAGGGGTTGAGGAGGAAGAGAAGCATAATGCAGAGGGAGATGTTGAGGAGGAAGAAGACCATGCAAAAGGAGGGGACGCGAAGGAAGAGACGCACCATGTAGAGGGAAGGGTTGATGAGAAAGACTATGTAGAGGGAGGGGTTGAGGAGGTCGATACTCACCATGTAGAGGGAGGGGTTGAGAAAGAGATGCACATTGATACTCCCAACCCTCAAATAGAGTCCTCCACCATTTGCACAAAAGAGGTTTATGCTACAGAAATGCATGAGCCTAAAGTAAACCATACCATTGTAGAAGCCAACACCTCTGCTATGGACACATATACAATGAAAACACAAGAGTCTCGGACTACAAAAGAACAAGGGCCTGAGGAGGAGAAGATTGATAACATCGACACTAGACATGACAACTTCAACAATAGTTAAACCCAATATGGACCCTTACTAGAATTTGACATGGTTTTTTTAATGATATCTAGTGTAATAGAATAAAAGATTCATCCCAATTTCTAATGACTTATATGTTCCACACAATGTTTGTAGAGATTTAATATTTTGGACATCAATGGATTGCTATTATTGCAAGAGCCATATGTACGATATGTACTCTACATGGAGTTAAGCACTTTTTGGATAGGCAATAGTAGGGTCATTGTTCGGGCACACACCTAGGAATTTTTGACGTTTCTTCTCCCAAGGTTTAGGGTTGCAATTTGGTCCTCGAACCCCTCATGGACATAATTTGTAACGATGCCGGTATTTTTTATAGCCAAAGACACTGTGTTGCCATTGAGGGCCACTACCACCGCACAAAACCTGATATACACCTGTTTTACAAATCTTGTTTCCAAATCCAAGTGCCCTTTGATGCTGAAAATGATTTATTGATTGATGACACACCACAAAAGGGTTTGCTTTATCCACATGGCAAAACTCTTTCCTCACCCTCATTTCAAGGGCAACAACATGATTTCTACCTAGGGAAAATTTTGATCCCATATTTGCAGCAATTGTATTTAAGCCCCTTGATTGCCTCTAAATTTGTACTTGCAAATACATTTCTTGATGCTAAGTTTATAAATTAAAATGATTCTTTGTATCTATTAAGGTGATGCCAATGACGTGTTAGAGAGAGAGAGAGAGAGAGAGAGAGAGAGAGAGAGAGAGAGAGAGAGAGAGAGAGAGAGAGAGAGAGAGAGAGAGAGAGAGAGAGAGATTGGATTCATGTTATCTTAACTCAAGGTTGAAATAAAGATCTAAATTCTTCCAAAAGATACATTTTTGTGAAAGTCATCTAAGATGCATTACATTGGCACATGATTTACTCGGTCACAAAGATCTCTACAAAATTTTTCCTTTCTCTTCATTGCATTACTTTGCATCCTCCTTGCAAGAAATAAAATTTCGAGGGCTTGTTGTCTGTAGTCTCCTCCACTCTGTCATGTTGAAGTTGCAACAAGTTTTATTGCTCCCTTATTGTTATCATTGTCACAAGGTTGAGGTCTTTATCCACCACTACCACATCTACGATAGCATTGTGCTCCAAATTTACTGACTCTTGATCAACAGGCACATATAAATTTCCCAAGAAGTGAGAATGCTTGTACTAAAAAAAGATTTAAGCAACTAAGTGGCAATCATATACTTGACAACCAGAGTCTCAAGTGCAATCTCGCAGCATATGCCATCTACCTCTTTCACATACCATCCTCAATTGAGAAGCTTATCATAGAAGGAAGAATCAAGGGAGACTAACATAGTTTTAACAACATGTACATGGAAGGTGTGAAAAATCTCAACAATTATACTAATAGGATATAACTTTCAAGCTTCACCAGTATAGTGAGTACAAAATTTTGGAGAGACCTTGAATATCCCTATATAGCTTACTCAACAATGATTCACTCAGTGTTGTGTCTAGAATTGGCTAGTCCACGAAGTTCCAGTTGGTTGGTAGAGGAGCCTTAACCAATGTTCCTTTTTTATTCCTTTTTTTGAGTTTGTAAAAAAGGTCACAAAAGAATTTGCCTTCATCTACAAGGCTCTTGCCAGTTCTTCCTGCATATTGTAAGAGACCAATGTGAGCATGGTTTATAAAGATGAGGCCTATAATGCACTCCATTGATTTCAATTATTTTAATGAAGAGGGATAAAAACTTATAACTGTAAGAGCTAAATGGAAGAATCCACTTACAAGTAAATGGAAGAGCTAAATGTAAGAATCCACTTACACTTGCATTGTGGATGATGTACCGCTGAGACATTACCGCCATGAGCAATCACATCAGAGTGAGTGAAAACATGTTGAACTAAAACCTCAATTACAGTCTTCTTACCAATATCCACTTTAAAATTTGGCACTCTTGCTTTCCATGTAGAACAAAAAGATTCGTTGTACAGGACCTTTTTATCCTTCTTGGCTACATGAGAACCTAAGAACCTTTGCCTATCCTTTGCTCTTGCCACTAATTATCTATAGTGAGGGAGTTTGAGATAAAAATAGATCTTATGCTATTGTTTGGCCTTCTTGGTAGACTCATGGGAAATTTAGTTGGGCAGAGAGTAGAGCAACCCTTAGAGCTTTCAGAGTAGGAGGAAGAAGAGCCATAGTTATGAGTGTAAGAAGAAAGATAGCTTCTAATGGAGGGAGGATGAATTTTGCAATCTTTCTTAATGGAGGGATAGATTTTAGTGGTGGGAGAATGATACCCTTCTAGTGTATAGTCAAGTCACTATCTTTTAGTACCTTGATGGCTATCAGAGTCTCTTGGTAGTAGGTCCACATGTTGGACTGTCAATGTCGTAAAAAGAAGATGTTACCTTATAGAGAATTTCGGATTCTCCGCATTTCAATATTTTTAACGTTGTGTTGATACTCATTGGACACGCTTTCTTTTCTCTCTCTGCACTATGGCCCTCTAAAATATCTTTGGAATCTCCTAATGAGAACAAGGTACTAAAGTATGCTCCCAACACAATACACACACAATAATGCATTAACACAAGGTCCAATCTATGAAGTTAATGCAAAAAAATTGGTACCTAATTGTGCATACCACCGCTAGGAATAGGAACATTGTCCAAAATATCAACTAGTTGACACTCAGATGAAAACTTTGCAATGTGAAATGTGCATGTCCGCTAATATGACTTAAAAATCTACCGAGACAAACCCAAGAATAGCCTTAATTCACCTTTGAAGGAAAGTGTAGCTATAAAATCATGGTAGTCATCAATGAGATGATATAACCATCATCTTCATTATGCATAGTACCGACTAAGTATGACATCCCCACTAACAACATTAGTTCCTAGTATTGGGTGTAGAATTAGGTACTAACATATGCTCCCAACACAACTCAACACAATACTCAACACACTCACAAATGCACAATGATATCCCCTCGTTGTGGTTCCTTTAAACCTACTTGGGGCAATAGTAGATACTGAAGTTGTGGGACAAGTAATAGTGCAACAAAGACATGACATGAATAACCTGTTACGAATGATGTGAATAGACCATCTTGAATAGCAATAATGAAGGTCATTGACACATTTGGCTCAGTATTTTGTTTCAATCCCATCCCCTCAAGATAGTTTAGGCTTGACATAAACCATACTTTCCCCTATTTTCTCAACTCCCTGACCCAGCCTAACCCAATTTACTGCTACTCCACTATTAGCTAGAGACATTTAACATGCAAAGGGAACTCATGTGTAGTGAGAACTATTGTGACCCCTAAGAGCATAGCAGGATACATGCTAATGTATATGCTAATTGCATAGATAAGTTTGTCATTCAATATTTTTCTCTACTGAACTGCACTTAATGTAGGGTATGCCTAATATGGGCATGGAAATAATCTCTATATACCTTTTCATTGAAGGGCCTCTCATTGATGAAATTACTAAATCTGTATTTTTTAACACATTTTGCATAATGCATGAAAGTTGGACATGTATCAAGGGCTTGATTCAATTAGAATGCAATGCTTGGTTCCACATGTTTGCTTGCCAGTTGAGGTAGAAAATAACACTAACCAATGAGACTCAAATAGAAACTAGCCATCAACAAACGTTTAGGCACTTGTAAATTCAATTGTTATTCCAAACTTTACAAGGACCTTCCAAATTCCAATTCTTTACAAGTCTTTACAAAAACTCCAGTGATAGTCCAGACATATGCTACAAAAAGGCACTTGAAAACCTCAACACGGCATGAATAACTCCCCAAATCTACTTCATATTTGAGAGCAAAGAGTGACATATTTTTAAAGTCAAAAGAAATACTAGCATCTCATGTAATGAGAACCATTTATCATTGGGATGCAAGGGGCCCTTCGAGTATTGGGCCATCAACATATCAACGGACAATAAGTTGCTTTTCATGTGTTTCAAGTGAGTTGTACAAACAACAAACAATCCACCCTTGCCAAACGACATCATCCAAGAGAGTAACGTGCCAATTTAGAAGAGGAGACTCCAAAACAACTCGGTCATGCTTAAGAGCTAGAGGCAAGAGAGCATGGCATGTATGGCATGAGTGGCTCTCTATTCGATTAAGCAAAAGACTCCTATTGTAGCAATGGGGAAAAAACACTCAAGGTTTCCTTTCAAAGAGAACTTGTCTCCTTCCTCGTTGATGCTTGCACCTTAAAACACCTATCTTTGAGGTCTTTTGAAAAGAGACTAGAGTTTTTGTCTAATATCAGCCCCACATCCACTGGCTTCTAGTGCCACATCATGTCCGTGTTGACCTTGTGTGACATTAGCTTGGACTTGTTTGATTGAGCCCCTCATTGGCATGTCAATGCACTTTGGAACAATCAAAATAGAGAGGCAATCCCTTGAGTTGCAGGGCTAATTATAGAGGACACATTTTAGGTTGCTATCACATTCCCCCAATTGGGCTCCAACACTATGTAAAAGCCCTTTCAAGTCTGAAACACATTCAAGAATCTGATAATCAATGTTTTCCACACTTCCCTCATCACATAGTGGGTAGCTTACTCAACATCTCTTGGTCCTCCATTAACTCTCGCTCGGTTGCCTGTTGAGGATTGGTTTTTGGAAACACATTTAGAGCATGTATGCTATCAAGAACTAGAAAAACAAATAGAAGCTAGGGAAAGTGTTTTTTATTATTAAAAAGATTCCATATTGATGCTTACATTTGGATCCCCAATTTGGACAATCACAATAGCTAGATTGTATGCTTACATGATACCATTGGGAAGGGGGCAACATGCTTTGAATCTTGAAGAGCAAGGTGCTTTGATTTATCACTTAAAGGCTGGTAGAATCAACATCAAGCCTTTTGAAAATTTCTTCACTAGCTACTAATATAGATGTGTGTCACTTGCTTGATCGAACACAATAATTAAAGCATATTATCTGGTAGAAGTGTAAACACAAGAAATACCATGAGCTTTGAAGCGAGTGTACAACAGAGGACATGCCAATGGTTGCAAACTCCAAAACAAAACCAATAGGCTCTTACAGTCTTTTGATTTTGGTTAAAGAACTTGTAGTGTTACTCCAATGGATGTCCCATGTGACGAGTCACCCACAAGTGTATGCAAAAGGACCTGACCTATTTATCTTCGCATCTAACAAAGCATAGTTGATATACTACCATAATCGTTCAACCAAGTTTGTAGTGTCCACATTTTTGTGTGTAAATGGATGCCCAATTTTGGCCACATTCTTAGCCACATGCATATGCAACTACACCAACCATTTGTCACATAATGCATGATATTCACATATGTTGAATATGCATGCAACAATTCTCTATGTCCTAGATCAAAAATCTCTTTAGTTGGTGCTTGCATCAAATTTGATAAGCAATTATAGGCATCACCTTGCTTGTCCTTAGAGACCTATAAATTCAATTGGACACATTGATTATTAGCAGGGCTAGTAGGTGTTTTCACACCAAAAGAAACACAAAGCTATGCCAACAATTGCATACCTGTGGTAATAGTTTCTCCACCCATGCCTTTTTAGCATGAAACTAGCATAGCAGTACATGGCATGAAATTTTTTCTAGGTTTTTTGCATCATCTACTCTCCAATAATGAGGAACTTGATTGACCACCCTTACGACTTTCAACTCTTTTTGGTTCTTGTTGTTAGTGACAATAGCTGTACGGTGAATTTTTCCTATTTTGAAGTTCATCTCCAAAGCCACTTTTTCTTGATGTGTGCCCACATTGTTTGTGCATAACATCATCCATATGGAAATCCCTACCCCATTCTAGTTTGGCAAGACTACAACATAGAGTGGTAAGCCAAGAACATAGTTTTAAATGTGCTATCCACTACCCATGCATTATTACGCAAGAAACATAGAGCAATTTTCAACATCCCTTAATCGTGAATGACAATAACAAAAGGTTGCTTGCATTCATCATTTGCCCTCGGGCTGTAAGGTTGGACAAAGATGACCTATCAGCCAGCACATGTACATGAATGGACAAGCATGCAAAATGGGACAAAATGTTAAGCTCTCAACGGTACCTTCTTCAAGTCTTGGAACCGGACAACTTCTACAAGCATTGTAGTCCATTCATGCTCTACAAATTTCCTAAAGCAAGGCAAGGAGATGAAAGATCAATTCAATTGGCTGGGAATTACACATGAGACAATACAAATTTGTTAATGAGTTGTTTTTGGAGCAAGGAGAAGTACCTTCGTTGTGCATTTGGTGTAGCAACATCTTTGGGTATCATGAAGAATCAAAGATAACACGATCAATTGTAGATACGTGTTGCATGTCAAAGATTTCCTTTGAATTTGACATCCTTGCAACATGGAGACAAGTGACATTATCAAACATGTCATCCATGCAACATGAAACTACAGATGGATGCACTTGCAAGTGACAAAGGTCTACACGAGAGCCAGCTATATGTCCTCCATGAGTGCCCTAGACTTTGATAGTCACCTTCTTAAGGTTGTAAAAGCGTTGGACAATCACCTTGAATCCACATACACACCTCTTAGATTTCCTTTCTTGTACCTTGTCTATACCTCTTCATTGTATGTTCCCCCTCAATGACACAAGTATTCTTGCATGCTTTTGGCTGATCCATGCGTCTTTGTTGATATGAGCAAACAAGCCTTGTCTTATACTTTATCATAACTTTTGTCAATTGTTGTCCCACTCAAAACACTGTTATCTCAATTAGCATGCTTTTTGGAGTACCAATAGATTGGCTATAAGAAGGCCAAGAGGAGACATCATGGGCAATGGGAATCTCCTTTGACATACAACTACAAGCAATGATTGAATCTTTTATGTAGTGGAGAGATATCCCATGCTTACTCATGTGGTTGCTCTTGATTACATTAATGGTGGTGATTTAATGGCGGTGATAGCCACTCCCAAGTGTATTTCATGCCTTGAGGGACAATGGGCTACATGTACAATGCGTGCCAAGTCTTTCACATACAATCTTGACAATTTCACCTACAAGTAGCATTGAGGGACAATGGGTTGCACGTACAATGCATCGCCAATCTTCTACATACAAAAGTTTTGGTCTTGATGACTTCAATTGAAAGTAGCATTGTCTTGAGCTTGAAGTGAATAGAGGGAGATATCATCTTTAAATTTTTTCCACATCTTCAAATTCACTATACCTCTCACATCATGTGCTTTAAGGATCAAATGTGAGATTGTAATTACAAATCCAAGCCATAGCCTTCACCATTAAAGAGTACATCTTCTCATCAAACAAGAATATGTCCTTGATTTGTATTGTAATGCATCCAAGGAATCTTCAAATTCCTCAATGTTAAGTAATGGATCCCCAGAAATATCTACCTTAGCACTCGAATTGTTATCTTCAAAGAATTCATATGGATAATATCATTATCACTTACCCTTGGTTGTTGTAGAAAATCTCAGATATTCATTGCATTGCCTGATGTATGCACAAAATAGGACAGTGCAAGGTTATTGATCATAAAATGCATGACTACATATAGGCTTGCTGATGTTGATCACACACAAAAGAAGGATACATTCTTAGCTAGAGACATCAAGGACACAATTGATGCGAGGGTGTTGAGTATAACCCCTCCATGCCTATATGCAAGCTCGGCAATTCTAATCACACTCAAAGAATGGAGACATTATTTTTGACACATTCAAACGCAAGAGAGGAAGATCAAAGTGGTGCCAGCCTGCTCTGTGTTGACTTGTGCCCTTGGAGGTATTGAACAAAAGGGGGTGGTTGGACATCTAGAAGCAGTGGCCTATGGTCACCCGCAACCTTAATGAGGCTGGCAGAAGAGTAAACTTTGTCAATCCTAGTAGCTGTAAAGGAGGATTCTTTTTTATTGTTGGCCCGGCTAAAGCCTATAGTGGAGGACATGTCAATCACGTTAGTGTTTTCTACAAGATTTTGCTAGGTGTCCTTTCCCTTCCACAAACCACTTTCTCAGTGCGCATACATCTGCCTTGCATTTGCACCACCATGTTAGCATCTCCCGCCCTAAGTTGCATTGTACATTATACGGTGTACGTATAATACACTTTAAACGGATGTATTATACAACACCATCAATTAAATGGACGTATAATATGGTGCCACATCAACAAAATCATTGTATCATTTACTTTCTTAGTAGTTCAATCAAAATAATTTCTTCGTAGTTTGATCATAATAAAATGTTCTATATTTACATGAACCGTGAGCCCTTTTCCATTGTAGGCTTCCTTATTGAACTAGTTGCCTTGAGTTCAACCTAAATGTGAACTCTAGAAACCAAAACCAAAAAAATAAATTGTATCGATTGAATTTTCATTTAGAAGTAAGGTTATTGTAGTAAAAAGATATATAATTGGATTTAAAATTTGATATTTATATGAATTAGATTATATATTTTGTGTAAAATAAATTAGTTGGGATAGATTTAATGAATGCTTACCATGTGTAGAAAACTTCATACTTGGAAGTAATTTAATTGTAATAATTTTGTAGTTACTTCTTTGTGTAGAACCATGCTCACACTTAAAAGTAACTTAAGTAAACTTAGCTAGTGATTGCCTACCAAGTGTAGAGCATTGCTCACGCTAGAGGTGATTTTTACAAGCACGTTATACAAAAATACAATGCTAGATTATGTTTTATACATATAAAATTCATTATCCAAACATATAAATGCAGCTTAGCTCTAGCCGACAGTAAGGCTCTTGAAGGGAATTAATAGACTGTAGACAACCAGGACTAGCATTTATCAACAACAAAATTGGACGCATCAAAATTGACTAGAGTGATGTCAAAAAGAGGAAGGAACTTGATTGCAATCTAGGATTATTTTTCATCATACCAGATGTTGGTGATGTTTTTAACTAGATGGGCTGCCTTTTTAAACACATTCTCCTTTTCCATTGGAGTGATGTGTAAACCCATTCATGACCCATACTAATTCTTTTGAGGTTATAAGCAGGGAATTGCCCCCCATCTTTACTTCCTGCAAAGAAGAAGTTACATGTGGGAGAATCTTTGCACTATGGAGCCAATTTTTTATGCAAACA
The DNA here is from genome assembly GCF_014529385.1 of Adiantum capillus-veneris. Lineage (NCBI taxonomy): Eukaryota > Viridiplantae > Streptophyta > Polypodiopsida > Polypodiales > Pteridaceae > Adiantum > Adiantum capillus-veneris. Next base: position 144,811,867 of record NC_140940.1, on the reverse strand, counting down.
ACCCAAAGAGGATGAGTCAATCCCTTGTTGTGGAGTGACCATAAGGAAATCTTATCTGACATTATTTTTAGGGTTTTTAGAGGTTTGGCGTATGAGACTGGGGGTCTTGGATTTAGTTCTTTTTCCTTTAAGCCTTCCCAGAGGATGTCCCTAGAACTTCTTCTTCCATAGTTGGTAGCAAGGAAAGGCTCTTATCTAAGATCTTTGGTAGGGGAGAGGTTCATGTTTTCAGAAAATGGTTGGTATGATATAGATTGCACATAAGGGAATATGATCAAGCATGTAAATGGTTGAATACAATTTGCTCTCTAAGGAACATGCTTTTATAGTTTGGGGAGAGAGGCAAATAGATATCAATGGCATGCATGATTTTAGGTCACTACCTCAGTTTTATGCCACATCCTTCAATTTAACATAATGGACAAAATTCTTGCAAACTAGATCCTCTTGTTCAATCTCTTTTGGAAAGTCTGAATCTAAATGCTAGGTTTTGTCGAGGAACTTTTCTTCACAGTCTTGACCTCATCTTTGGGGGTCACAAGAAGGTGGGCAGAGAGCTTTGACCTTGTTGTGGAACTCCTTGATCCTTATGCTGAGCAAAGGAGTGTTGGGGTATTTTTTTTCCTTGGGTGAATGAACAGGGGGTTTAGATCTTGTAGACCATCTTCTTCATCCATAGGATTGTAGACTTGGTCTAGTAGGGCTGATAATTTTTTTCCTGGTTCCTAGAAAGATTCTTCCTACTTAGATTTGTCCTTAGATGAATCATCTTTGGTATTGGGTTCAATATAATTTTTTATCAGATGCCCCTATTTTAGACAATGGAAGCAAGGATTGGGTAGATTTTTGTAGATGACCTTCTAAAAATGCGTAAGAGTGTCCAATTGGCTTTTGATGATCACTAACTCCTTTGGCTTATGACTCATATCCACTTCTACCAAGAATTGAGGTTCAAATTTGGGATAAATAATGTGCGTGGATTTTTGACATAACACTTCCTAGAGCGGGGACCCAATATTCTTGATCTAGGGGAGGAATTCTATTGGCAGGTCTAGTAGCTCAATCCATACGTGGAATTTTGGTGGTTTGACACCTTTGGAGTTGAAACTTTTGTCCCATTCAAAAAAAGAGATCCATTGACCTTGATCTAAGACATTCAAAATGTGTTTCGTCTATTTAAGAAGAAGAGATAATTTAGCTGTTGGGGAGGTATTACACATTTGGGAGGAATATCCATCTATTTTCCCACTTGGATTTCATTCGTTATTGAAATATATATAGCGATGGTCTTGGCCCATGGCAGAACCCCAATTAGTACCTTTTCATATAAATGTTTGTGTCAAATATCTAAAGCTTTGGGGGGAAATAGGGAGTTACTATGGTGTTCCTACCTGCATTAAAGATTCTCTCTGGCATGAAACAATGTTTGACCAAAGATTAGAAAGATGTTTTGTTTATAGAGGTCCTATCATGTTATCAATGCTTGTCCTGTTAATAAATTTGATGGTGGAGTTATGGGAATAGTTATCATAGTTTTTCCTATAGAAAGTCATATTGGGGGGTGAGGATTTCAATACGGTGGTGGGCAATGGTATGGACACTATTTTCCCCTCTACTATTATGAATTGGGATGAAGCCCTAATATGGGATACCCTATGCAATGCTTGTAATGCTTGTGATGCAGGGGGCAATACAGAAATTTGCAAGGTTCACCTTTCACTCATCTACTCATATTGTTTCTTCGTCAAGGCTAGATATATTTTATTTCATGTCTTCCGATTGGTTTCGTGGTGGCTTGCAATTATTTATTGACATTGTAGTGGTTTTTATTATTACATTCCTATTGTGATGTATCTTGAGATAAAAAATAATGTATGCAAAATGTGGAATTTCAAAGGCCTCTTATGGTTAATAATCAGCTTCTTCATGATATTGACTTTGTGGGTACCATTAAAATCTAAGTTCCTTCAATTAACACTAATTTGGTACTAAAAAGAACACTATAATGTCCTTGTTCACAAAGTTTACATAGAATAGTACATGATATCTAGAAAAGATCTCAAGAAATGCTTTTACAAACTTATAAAATGCTATCCAAAGTACTCATAAAAATTATAATTTTCTACACAAACTCAATAGTAACTACACAAAACAACAATTAATCTTTCACTAAAACGCGTATCCTAGTTTAAGAAAAAAAATGAGTAGGACGCATGCAATATTTCATGGTAATTGCTTATATATATGCTTGACATTTTTGTAACTCTCATGTGAAAAAAAAATCTTTGTGATTAGAATCAAATATAGTAAGCTATGTGGGTAAAATATGAAACATTTATGAATTCAATTAATGATCACATAAAACATTTAGTTCATCTAAATTTGCATTGTTTTATGTGACATATATACTAGATCTACCACTCCATTACTTAGATTGATACTATTTGATGGTCATGCAAGCCACATTTGACGATTTATATCATATCCAAAAAATTGTGCATGTTGAAATTCTTGTTTTTAATCTTTCCAAGATTACCCTTAAATATAGTCTACTTTTGGAATTTTTTCATTCATGTCATTTATTTGTATACAAATACCTCACATGGACACAATTTGAAAATCTATATGTATACTTTCATTGGTTTTTTATAGTAATGATTGTTCTTCAAGAAATTACGCACTATAAATTTTTTTAGTTGAACTTAATTTAGAAGATTCTTGTGAGTTTGAAAACCTTGAAAAATGCTTAGCTGATGGTGTTAGCCTATAAATACATTATAGGCCTTAGCTTTTGTCCCATAACCTCATGATGTTAATGAAAAAGGCTTTGAAAGACCAAAAGTATCTTCTTTGTTAGCATTTTCAAGATTTGTGTTTTTTTACTCTGGCAAAAAAGTGGTCTAAGAACTACCTTATAAAACTCAAGTTCTTGTTATAATAAGTTTTTTTCCTATACATAGACCTTGATATCTATTAAAAAAACTTTTTTTGATGAGAAGTTATTTTTAATTTATGAAAAATTCATTTAACTTTTATGATTTTTCCATCTTAAAACTATCATCATAATCTAATATGATATTGATTTTGGCAAAATTAAAATTTGACTATGCTCTTCACCTCATAATAACCTAAGACATGAACATAACCTATAAATTTTGTTTCTAACACCAAATAATTATGACAAGTTATTGAAAAAGTAGGGCACTTTAGTGACTTGAGTGTTTAATTACACAATTAGTGTTAACGACCCTTTACTCGCATGATTGAGTTTTTGCTTTGGTACACAAGGGTGCATTAGAGACGTGGGGAAGAAAGTGGCTAAGGCTAACATAGGTATATTTTATTTAATGAGCTGCAAGGAATGGCGAGCTTCAAATAAATCATATCTAAAAGCTACATATTTTCCTTAGAGATATATATCTATACTAAGGATAAAGGGGGAGGGAATTCCGGCCCCCCTCCTCGACACTTGGCAGTAGTAGATTCATCTGGCAATTCTCAAAATTCAGGCCAGTGTGTCCTGCGCAAAGTGAAACAGTGGACATCACAGAGAGAGAGAGAGAGAGAGAGAGAGAGAGAGAGAGAGAGAGAGAGAGAGAGAGAGAGAGAGAGAGAGAGAGGAGGGATGCTCTCCAGAGTCCCAGGAACCATCACCCAAACCACCTGTGGCTCTGCTGCGCACAAAGAGAAAACCGCCTCTGCCTCCATCTACCTCACCCTCAGCCTCCTCCCAACCACGGCTAGAAATGCAAGGCTCTATGCGTGCAACGTAGAGAGAGAGAGAGAGAGAGAGAGAGAGAGAGAGAGAGAGGGAGAGAGGGATCAGGTCTACGCTCAATCTGTCCAATCGCTATCACTACCTCTATCGGCCCTGTGCTCTGATTGTTGTCTTTTTTGACTTCCAAATCTGCTGCTGCACCAGCTTGGACAAGACACCAACCACCTTATGCAATCGTGCACAACCTCCATTCCCTGCAATTGGCCGTACATATATCATCCATGCCCAAAGTCACTTCCTCTGCACCTGGCCACCCAGACGAGAGCCCCATAGCTTTCAGTTGCCCCTGCACCGCCACCAACCTTCACAGGTCACGCCACTGGTTTGCTGTCATCATGTACAGTCCCCTTCTATAGGGAAAAACATATACATATATATATACATATATATATATATATATATATATATATATATATATATATATATATATATATAGAGAGAGAGAGAGAGAGAGAGAGAGAGAGAGAGAGAAAGAGAGAGACCTTGGGCTGCTCGCATCGGCAATGTGTTGTGTGTGTGTGTGTGTGTGTGTGTGTGTGTGAGAGAGAGAGAGAGAGAGAGAGAGAGAGAGAGAGAGAGAGAGAGAGAGAGAGAGAGACTGTTCATGGTACAAAGAGAGGCCCAAGGGAGAGAGAAGCAAGAGTTGAGACTCGAGAGTGCATTAGAGAGAGAGAGAGAGAGAGAGAGAGAGAGAGAGAGAGAGAGAGAGAGAGAGAGAGAGAAGGCCATGCCCTTAAGCATTCATTCGCTGTCACAAAAAATTCCAGAGAATTAGAGAGAGATCGAGATGCTTCAATAGCCGATAAGCTTCACGTTCCTTCCAATTTAAAAACTGGCATCTAGCTTTGATTCGTCTTTTTTGCGAGACATACAGTCGTAAGTTCCCTAAAACATGCTCCGAAAATTCCTAAAACACCCCTGCTTGCCAGATCCAAGGTAAAAAACTTTGTAGCTTTTGATAATAAGACTGATTGTCTATCAATACAAGATGCTAAAACTAGAATTTGAGTTGGTTATTTATGCAGCGGAGTTGAATTGCTTCATTATTTTCAAACATACGTGCCCTTTTTTGCGAGATAACTTGTAACAAATTATATGCCAAGCACTCAAAAACCGATTGCAATTGTAAAAAAGGAATCTCTCTCTCTCTCTCTCTCTCTCTCTCTCTCAAGCTACGCCATTGCTTATTATAAGTCACTCCTGATGCGGCTATGGCTACACATGTTCTATTGAGCTACTACAGCCTCCGACCTAGTGTTCGGGAAAAAACATTTTTCCAAACATACACTGTTCCATGGCCACGAACTCTTGGGATGCACGAGTTGCCACAATAGCTTCCCAAGTACATGCAACAAGTATATTAGAGAGAGAGAGAGAGAGAGAGAGAGAGAGAGAGAGAGAGAGAGAGAGAGAGAGAGAGAGTCTTACAAGTCGTTCAAGGACTTCGTTACTAACTCTCTCTCTCTCTCTCTCTCTCTCTCTCTCTCTCTCTCTCTCTCTCTATCCCCCCCTCCCCAAACTAAATAGTTTCAAATCAACCCATTGGAGCTGATAGCGGAGATTAGCTTGCAAGAAATCTTAATGAGGCACGTGGGCAGTACATGTACCCTTTCTTGGACGAGTCTATCTAAATCTATAATATTATAAAAAGGAAAGAACCCCCCCCCCCCCCCCCCCCCCTCCCCCCCTTTGACACTTGGCATGATTTCCTTGCTCATGCCAGTGTCTCCTGCAACAGCAAGGCATGCGAATGGAGAGCTCTCTCTCTCTCTCTCTCCTCTCTCTCTCTCTCTCTCTCTCTCTCCCCCCCCCCCCCCCCCCCCCCCTCCCCAAGCTAAATAGTTTCAAATCAACCCATTGGAGATGATGGCGGAGATTAGCTTGCAAGAAATCTTAATGAGACACGTGGGCAGTACATGTACCCTTTCTTGGATGAGTCTATCTAAATCTATAATATTATAAAAGGGAAAGAACCCCACCCCCCACCCCCCCCCCCCCCCCTTTGACACTTGGCATGATTTCCTTGCTCATGCCAGTGTCTCCTGCAACAGCAAGGCATGCGAATGGAGAGAGAGAGAGAGAGAGAGAGAGAGAGAGAGAGAGAGAGAGCTGTCGATTGTCCAGACCCATGCATCCGAACACCAAGAAAGAGAGAGAATTTGCCGCCGGCCACTGTCCAGGCATGCAAGAGGGCGGCAAAGTCGAGATGGCTAGGCATAGGGGGTCGGACAGTGTTCGGGAAAAATTCTTTCTCCAAACAGAAATAATACTAGTGAGTAGCCTTTGGCAACCAGGCAAAGTTGTAGGCTTTGTGCAATTGAGGGACTGATTGAGGAACAATGCACACACACACACACACACACACATTCTAAGTAAGAGCAAGGGGTTTGAGGATAAGAGCGGTCATGCCGACGCCGAAGGCGGCACCGTTTTACTAGTCTTGGATAAAAAAGGTATGGTGTATACTATTGGTATACATTTGACTGACCTTAGTTCCAAACCAAAAAGATCCCTTTGCATACCAAAGAATGTATCTATGTATGCTTGCCAATTTAAGTGAGAAACTTGAAAGTCAAAGGTCTTCATTTTCCTATCCTCTACTCTTAAACTTGTTCATTAATTAAACTCGAAGATTCTCTTCCAGTGATTTTGCAAAAGCGTAGCATCTCCTTTGTAGCTTGTTCTCGCGCATGCAAGATCCCCTCGTTCGCCTTGGCCAGCTGTAGTTATAAGTCTCCCTTGTGTCGATGATGGGGACATTGCTTGCCTCGGTTCAATGTCCGGCTGCTTACCACCATCATGTCCACTGGCCCATATTAGAGCGATTCTCTGCTTGCACACAAAGTAGAGAGAGATCGTGCTTGTGCAGCAGAACGAGAGAGAGGGAGGAAAAGGAAATGTAGTGCATTCCCATGCAGGTGCCATGTCCATCTACATCCCTCCGTCTTGTGCATGCACTGCAGGCCGTGGGTTTTTTTGCTCTGTTGTTGCTCTCGTTGTTGCACACAGGTCCCTAAATGCACTTTATTAAACATCCTATTAACGCAAGAGTCCATTTCCACTGAGCAAAATAAAACCTTTCAACACATCCGAAATTCTCTATGATCCCTCTTGTCGCCGCTCTCACGACTTGCACATTGCATACATGGAAACGGCAAACAACCAACACACACACACACACACACACACACACACACACACACACACAGAGATTGAACGTACATGGCCCCATGAACTGCTCCAAGATCTCTGAGCCAAGTGACTCCAGCTTTCGCCTACACGGTGATTTTTTACTTATTAAAAAAAAGAGAAATTACCAAAATGCCCCTCTAATTTGTGAAAATTCCCAAAATACCCCTGAAATTCCAAAAATTCCCAAAATACCCTTATATCTATTTTGGTGGGACTGTTCAACATTTTCTAATCTTTATTCCTTTTTGACAATTGAGATCCGTTTTCAAGTGCTTAGCATGTAGTTTGTCACAAATTACCTCACAGAAAAGGTAATTACGTCTAAAAATAATGAAACAATTCATCCCCAAAGCCTACATAACCAACTCAAATTCTAGTTTTAGCATCTTATACGATTAGTCATCTTATGAAAAGCTACAATTTTTTTAGATTTTTGGAGAAATTTACACTCACAACTAGGGGTATTTTGGGAATTTTAAAAAATTTGAAGGGCATTTTGGGAATTTGTGGCAAAATATTGGGGGTATTTTGGGATTTTCTGGAATTTGAGGGCTATTTTGGGAATTTCCACAAAGTAGAGGGGTATTTTGGCAATTTTCCCTTGAAAAAATTAATCCGCCCCCCCGCCCTCGTCCCCGGTTGCGCACGTTCGCCTCCAAGTCCATTGGCCTGCCTACTAGGTCTTCACTGTGCGTGGCGGCCCTTTCTCCTGCCAAGTGTTCACGCTCGCCTTGGCTCCTGACACCTATCAATGAGCCATCCATGGCGTGTCACACCAAGCCTCATCTGACACACATGAGCACCCAATTGACATTCGAGTTTTGGTTTTCATCTCCGGTTGGCATCCTTAGAAGCTCAAAGATGGAATCTGCCTTGGATTCCATCTAATGAACCCAAAAAAGGACGTTTTGGCCACCTGTTTGGTACATATGAGGAGGAGGCACTTGCATACCAAAATTAGTGTCAATCAAACGGGATCTCTAATATACATGGAATTAGTTTCTCATATTTTAAGATTCTAGTACACAAAGGCATCCCACAAGAAGATTTTAAACTTTATTTAAGTCCTAATTAGGTCACATACATGTGAAAGCCTCCTTTACACTTTTCTTTAATCTCCATTTTCACCTTTATACAAAGCATCCAAGGTTACATATCTCAAAAGAATCCAAGTCTTGGGCTACAAAAGCTAATCTAGCTACCATATATATCAGGAGAACTACGATGCTAGAGAAAGTAATATCCTGACCCTCTACTTTGTTGATCTTTTACTTACCCTTTGCTTTACTTGTATTTCTTGTGTTAGTTCACATACTTCAGAAAAAAAAGCCTAAACATGAAGGCTATTGACATGGAATCCTAAACACCACCACAACTCTCTTTCTCTCCTTGAGGATAGGTCTCTTGGGATAGTTTCCTACGACATTAAAATTCTCTTATTCTTATTCTTCTACTTCTTCTCCTTCTCCTCCTCCTCCTCCTCCTCTCTCTCTCTCTCTCTCTCTCTCTCTCTCTCTCAAGTTCAATCATCATGGTTAGAGAAATTGAGGATATGCTTCATCTGCCTATGTTTAATTTCAACTAGAATTTTTCCCTTGGAAAGCTTGAGGACAACTTAAGATAATTCGAACTTCATAGTTGCCCACACCCTTATCATTGCCCCAATAAATAGGGTAAAGGGGCCAACTTAAGGACATCCAAGTTGCGCATCGCAAGACAATCGGAGCTTGACATATTTGAGCAACTTGGGGTTTCTTAGATGAGCAGCAATGAGATCTTCCATCAGAAGTTGTGATTGTCACTTGCGACGTACCATAAATAAGTTTGATAGCCATTCACAAAAATTGATGCAAAAGCAGTTAGTAAGAGCGAATCAGACTACGTTGCTCCAAAACAAGTACAACTTCACTCTTGTCCACTTACTAATGCTTTCCCATTTGCATTCTAGGGGAGGGTAAGGTTTATAAATGGACAATGTCCTTTTATTGGCCCTTTTGAGCTGCAATTTTCGTGTTGCTTGCACCCCTTGAAAACCGAGTTATATCACCTCCTTGTCTGAGAAAATATTGATGCCTACAATGAGGTAAAACTAGTTTTTGTGTTGCCTTCAATTCCATCTATCTAGACCATGTTCTTGGCCATCGCCATGATATTTGCATAAAGCTATGCTCCTTGGTGGCGGAATAGAGAAGCTAGGGCCAATGGCTCGTGGCCAATACTCTAGGACAATGCAATCTTGCTCGATTCACCTTGTATACATCAATGCCCCTTGGTGGCAGAATAGGTGCTATAAAGAAGCTAGCGCTAATGCCTCATCTTCTACAAAGACCATATTTTCCCTCAAAGAAAAAATTCTTCCTCTACCTCATGCACCTCCTCCTCCTTCCATGGTTCAAAAATCAACAAACCCTACTTAGAGAAAATGGCCCTCATAGCTCGGTAAACATTGCACCATACAATCTGTAGCTTTCACAAGCCCATAGTCAGTTGCTTAGCCAAGGCCAACATGTCTGACGGCAACATTCCTTTGCTCTACTTAATTGATACTCATGATCTACATGGGTTCTCCTTCAAAGAGGGAGAGCTTCAACCCTCAGTAGTTGACAAACTCAACACAATTAAAGCACAAGTGCGGCCATCAAAGAAGGGGAGGAGCAGCACAAAGAAATGAAAATACCCAACAAAAAGCAGAGGAGGCTGAGAAATGGATCAAGATCGCCAAGAAAGGAAAAGGCAAGGAAACAACCCCCACACCGACTATCATTGACACTAGAAGAGGAGCAAAGGAGGCAGCATGGAATCGTAATGGGTCACTTTGTCTTGAGGTAGGGGTATTTGACTATAGCTTTATAGAGAGAGACATCGTCTTTTACTTAGAGACACACCAGACGTTGGGACAAATTATGCCACATGTGACTGGATATAGGTGGGAGACAACTTGTAGAGCAGAGAAGAGATCAGAGGACGGGGGGCAGAGGATCAGGAGGAGTAGGAGTTCTATGCAAAGACAAGTTACAGCCATGTGCGCACATTGTTTGGAGAGATGATCAGGACAGATACATGTGGGTGAAATTGAGGGTTGAGATAGGCAAATTTTTGTACATTGCTATATGTTACTTTGCCCTCAGCACATTAGTGTATGCCCCATCTAGTGGGTAGTCCCCTTTCTCTACATTAGATGAGGACATATAGAAGTTTTCCAAAGATGGTGACATTGGCTAATGATAACTATCAGGGTGCTAGCCATTGTGGCAAGCCTCCCCTCTATCCAACATGGCAAACATTACAGAATACCTTTCCAGGGTGGCAAGGATTTAAGTTGAGCTCCGGTGTTCAATGCGGGTGATGTCATGTACGAGGCTTTGAGCATTTTGCTCCCTTTGGTCAACAGTCCAAAGACCCTAGCTCCACAAACATACCAGAGACCCTCGCTAATTTTCTCCATGTGGGTGTTTGGTTTAATTCAATTGAAGGACCAACCAACCTTTGGTGAAAGGTTAAATCTCGGAAGCTGGGACTTTAATAAACTCACACACACAAAAAAGAGTACACAACACATGAAACCCTCTATCCAACATGGCAAACATTACAGAATACCTTTCCAGGGTGGCAAGGATTTAAGTTGAGCTCCGGTGTTCAATGCGGGTGATGTCATGTACGAGGCTTTGAGCATTTCGCTCCCTTTGGTCAACAGTCCAAAGACCCTAGCTCCACAAACATACCGGAGACCCTCGCTAATTTTCTCCATGTGGGTGTTTGGTTTAATTCAATTGAAGGACCAACCAACCTTTGGTGAAAGGTTAAAGCTCGGAAGCTGGGACTTTAACAAACTCACACACACAAAAAAGAGTACACAACACATGAAACCCTCACTCACACCCTTATCAATAAAGAGTACACTTAAGACACAAAAACCTCTCTCTCTCTCTCTCTCTCTCTCTCTCTCTCCCCCCACACACACATACACCCCAGGGCATCCACTAGGAAATATGTAAGATAACATGTGCGAACAAAGTAAGGAATTTATAATCAAGTACATTTATAAAAAAATTACTTACTTAAAAGGTTTTTTTAATTCAAAAAATGAAAATTTTCATATGTAAGGGTTAGTTTTTCTCACAAGAAATGCATACATAAGGAGTATATATAATAATGGAAAATATAGTGGTAAGGGATTATTTAATACTTCTTGTTTTCACGTGCTATATGCAATTTTTACATAGTGGACTCTCCAGGACACACACTGTAATGGAATTTGCCTATTCAATTTGAGAGTAGCGGAATTTAATGAGAGTACTTTCTAGAAATGATTTTGTGAGCATAGCGGGTTGACATAATTGAAGACAGCAACATAATCATAGCAATTAGTTAACTTGGCATAGACAATACTTTTGCAAGAGAGAGAATTTAGAGAACATGACAACAGTTGAGGACCGGATTTATGTGGAGCCGGTCCCCCCTCCAATAGGCATTTGTATTATGATTTCTCCCATAAAGAGAGACTTGTTACAATACATTCTTTGTGTTCCTTGTGACCTAGGTGAAGCAATGAAGATGGAAAGCTTCATGCATCACCATCATAGCATAACCTAAACTTGAAGAAAGCTTTAACTATACCAAGCCTCAGTCCCAAGACCTCAAACACCTTCGAAGGTGGAGAGAGCTAGCAGGGAATGAGGGTAGGGAAGAGGAAGAAGAAACATTTCATACGAGAAAGAGCTAGTTCCTCACTTATCATAACTCTTGTGCTAGCATACACAATAGCATAGTAATGAAGAAGAAATAGATGGCAAGCTCAAGCATTGAAGCATGGCTCTTGGATGGATTTGCACTCCATAGCCAAGAGTGTTGGTGTAGGCTCTCAACCTCTACTTGCTTGGAGAAAGAGAGGGAGCTCTTGCACTTTGCATAGTACACAATGAGAGTGTTTGTGAGTGTGTGTGGGTGAGTATACCCCCTAAGCACCCCCCTAGATTGCTTGGGTAGACCCCCCCTTGTAGCTCATGCTTGAAGCTCATTGGACCCCTCCAGGCCTAGCCAATCACAAGCAGGAGCCATTACAAGCAACAGGGATAGCCTTGGGACAAGTGTCCCCCTTTCCCCTTTGAGAGAGAGGACTTGATAAATGCAAAATCAATTAATTAAACATCCTTTATTATCATTGGACCCCTTGGGTGGCCAACCAATAGGTTTCAGGCACACCATGAGGGCAACATGAGGAGGAACTTGACAAGTGTCCTTGCTGCCTCTTCAAGATGGGGCTTCCCTTGTGTGTGTGTGTGTGTGTGTGTGTGTGTGTTCTCTCTCATCTCCCCCCCTTGTAGGCTCGCCCCCCTCCTTGTAGGGATATTTTTGACTTTGGATGAGCAAGCCCCTTAGTCATCAAGCATGACTAAGCACTTGAAGTAGGGGGTGTTCCCACAAGCATCTCAGGCAAGCTTCTCAAGGCACTTCAAGCACCTTAATCATGCACCAAGTCAAGCACCTCAAGCATGGAGCCAATCAAGCACCTCAAGCATCTTAATCAAGCACCTCAAGCATGACAAGCACCTCAAGCACGACAAGCACCTCGAGTTTGGGCCGGGTTCCCATCTCAAGCTCAGCCCTAACTTACCTAAGGTCAAAGGACTTTTACACACATTATTGGAGGTCTTCAATGAAGCTAACCCTAAGGTTTTATGCTCCATTGGTTAGCCTTGCTCTTGATAGACCATCTCCCATTTGGGCCCCTTTACTATTGGCCCCGTGTTGAGATAGATCTATAAGCACATATCTATATCTTAACACTTGTTCCCGTTTATTCTCCCACATTAAGTGATCAATTTAATATGAGAAAATCATTTGGGTTGGTTAGATATTAGATTTTATGACACACACATACACACACACACACTTCCCTTCAAAGCAAACTATTAATAGTCATTAGGATTGGAATTGGTGATTTCTTATTCTTAAAAGTAAAAAATGATCTATGGTACGTGTCTGGTTTCTCTTCCTTTTTTACATATCCAATAAAGCCACATTCATTATTAATCACTATTCATTCTTTATTGATAGTGATTGTAAACTATCAATCACTACTTATTATTTATTCATCTCTCTCTCTCTCTCTCTCTCTCTCTCTCTCTCTCTCTCTCTTATACAATGGCGTTTCAAAATGTGCAATTCCCTCCTCTTGATCCTTTCAATGTTGGTGGATTGCAATGGATATCATTGCACGATGAACATTCCAAGTATAAGGTTATGCGGCAAGCCATGATCCAATGATCGTGAGTCAATGATTTCGTGCATGGGGAGGGAAAAATTGCAAGATATATCATGGTTTTCAAGAAGTACATGCACCACCATGAAGACCCAACCCAACTAAAGAGAGTGTGCAATGATGCATGGATTGAGAATATTGTGTAAGTGTTTAGGCGTTTAACAACACTATTCATTCTTTTTTGTCGCACGGTTTTTGTTGATCTTTTCAAAGCATTGATTTCAGCCTCACAAATTTCTTTGATACTTTGTAGATTTTGGTGTGAGTATGGCCCTATTGATGAGCGTAATACCTCATTGAACCATTCAAGTTGCAATGACAATCGTGAAATGCCAAATCAACTGGATACAAGCATCAATGAGAGCTTTAATCATAACATCAAAATTGAAAGGCAACAAAACAAAGGACTCCACAAAAGGGGGTGCCGATGCCATTTCTCAATGAACCGCCTATGTAAAGATCTACATATTGGATTGATATCATATAGCAATCCTTATCATACAGACAATACAGATTTAGTGTGTCATGGTGAGGGCTCCAATATGATGTTCTCTCCTTGGGTCTCCAAGGAGGAGAAGCTTTGGGTCTACAGTCTTCTCCATCAAGGCTTCACTCCACACAAAGTTCTTGATGGTCACATCCAATCACTACATGCTAAAGTCAATGCTAACCCAATTGCTCAAAGTCAAGGGATGGTTTCCTATCTGTTTGTGATATAGTGAATATATCAGGAAAGCTAGAATTTGAAACCTATCAACTGCATGATGATGACGCTGAGAGTACGCAACACTGGTGTTTGGAAAATGCATCTATTGTTTTCATATACCAAAAGTAAAATCGCGTGCATCACCAACATTTCATTTTGGGGATTCAAACACCTTGGCAAAAGGAAATGTGTACAGTATATGGAGATGCCAACCTCCTTGCTATGGATGCAACTTTTGGGACAAACAAGTACAAGGTAAGCTTATTTCCCACTAAGTATCTCCACAAAACCTCACAATCTAGTCTAATTACAAAACTGCATGTCTTTCGCCAATTGTAGTTTCACTTGTAACACATACTTAACTTAGATGCCATAGATGCACATTGAAATGGGGTGCTCGTTGCTTGGGTTTTGACTTCAATCAGCACAATGGAAGCTACCTTCTTGTGGCTTTGCAAATTTAGGAACACAATATTGGATTACCCCAAGTGTTGGGAGCCCGTTGCTTTCATGGTAGATGATGTGAAAATTGAAATAAATGCGATCATGTATAGGGTCATGTTTTGAATGAAATTCCAAATCCCTTTAACATATTCTTTACTTACACATTGAAGCTCTTTTTCATAGGGAGGTCTTTCATGTACCCATGTACCTTTTCTTGTGGCATGTGAGAAGGTGTTGGCTAAAGCATCTTGTGAGAAAGGTGCAAGATTGGCCAACAAGGGCAATGATGTTTCATCGACTAGGGATGATCATGCACTCATGAGGTCCCTCTTGCACAATTGATACAAGGACCAGAGAAACCATTCAGGACATGATAGATGCATTTCTAGATGACTTCCATGTGGAAGAGGCATTCTTGGAGTATTTTCAAACTTATTGGCAACCAAAAATTGGTAAGGGTTTAGGGTATTGATTTTTATGCAATCATGCATGTTTACTGGCCATGAATTTCTTACTTTTATGTGTAGATATGTGGGTTCGTGAAGCAAGGACACTACCACACTCTGGGCAAGACCAAAATTTTAAGGAGCTCAAAGACGATGGTTGGTTGATGTGTTGATTGACTGCTTCACAAATAAATTTCGTGCACTCTACCATATTATTGGTATATACAGATGCTGAAAGATAATAGTTTCATTCATAATGATGCAATAGAGAAGGTAGTGGAGACTCTTTTGAGAGAGCATCTCACATTCTCGATGACCATGTCATGATAGTTTATCTGGATGAGGGTGTTCATTCCGTAGTGCGCAGCACATCAAATCTTAACATGAAACCTGAAACCTCATGGGCATGTTGCACATGTTCATGGTCTGAATAGGGAAACATATGTAAGCATCAGGTCAAGGTGATGCTTGCATTAGGTGTGTCCCCATTTTCATCGAAGGAAACATGCATGAGGCTCTATGGAGAGTAGGTGGACGACCTTCAAGCAAGGCCGGTACTACCTATTAGGGCTGATAACATTGAGGTGGATGTTGATTGAACAAATGGAACTCACACTTGCAACAATGAAGACAATGTGAACCCAAATACTAACACAAAAGGTTTACAAGATCTAGAAGACCTTTTTCAAGAGCTGGTCGTGTGTGTGGGTGAGGATAGTCTGCTACCTGCAGAAGTTTGTCCTCTTTTAAAACACTCTCAAAAGAAAAAAACCTTTCATAGAGAAGTGGATTCGACAAAGAAGAGTAGTGGTACAAGGAAGCAAAGAATGCTTCGCACATCCATTCATCCACACCAAAGAAGCACCACACTACGCAAGCAAAGCTTGATCATCAGGCAGAAGCACAGAATGCAATGGGTAGCTCATCAGACATGAGTGGACATTGATGTAGTCACACATTCCTAAAAGATTTATTGTTTTCATCATAAGAAAGTCTCATCTTCAAGTAAATTCTACATTTGTGTCTCATGTGTGTGTGCGCGCGCATATGCACGCGCATTTAACTATGTCACAAATTGTTCAAAGACCATCATACACCAGCATAGTACAGAGGATGTGTACAAATGCCATTCGATGTTTAAACAATATTGTACAACAAAATTTAAGTGAAGACGGGTTATAGCGCCCTACCCAACAAACCAATGAAGACATGGCATCAAACAACTCGTGTACTATTTTGGAACAGCAACAATCCAACTTTTACAAGCATTAAAGAAGGTAGCCCTCATCTGCATCCATAGCCACAAGAAAACACTTTGTTATCAATTGATTGTATGCAGGTGATGCAGGGCATCCCAGTTGTTATCCATGTCACCCAAATGCAGCGAAAGAAATGAATTGAGTATTGTTATGATATATATATATATATATATATATATATATAATGTAACAAAGCCACCCACAAATGTGACAGGATGTATTCTAATCATTACATCATTATGACCTAAGTGAGTCAAAGTAAAAGGTAGACATAAATTTTTAAGCATATCAGTCCTCATCCAAACTTATCCGATTCAGCATTTTTCTCATGACACTAGTACCAACCCAAATCAAAAATCACCTTGCAAACCTCTTTTTAATCGTCTATAGTATACTCACTCATGCAGTGAATTCTCCACCCGAATAGTAGAGCATAAGTCACTGCTAAATTCTATACTATCAGCAAAGTAAAGCCTTGAATAACCATTACATCTGATAGGGTTTATGGCCATGAGGAGTCACCTACATTACACCATAGTAGATCCGCATCTACAAATAGTGAAAGGAAAAATGCTGATCCAGGTAGAAAATCGCATACTATGCTCAGATACAAGAACTCAAATATTTGATCTCATAGTCACCACTTGTACCTGTATAGCTTAATTGAGAAGTTAAGCCCACAAAGCCAGTTATACAGGTTAGTTCATGCAATCTCAAGAGAACGAAAAATCAAATACTCGTGATTGTATCCTTCATTTGCAATCACTTTAGGATCGTTGTGAGTAATGATCCAGACGGATTGGTAGTCAGCCCTTAAATTCTTAGATAACCTTCTTTAGTATGGTGAGAAGATGAGACTTGAAGATGAGAAGAAGTGTGTGTGTGTGGACATTGAAGCAGTCACACATTCCTAAAAGATGTACCGTTTTCATCTTAAGAAAGTCTCATCTTCAAGTAAATTCTACATTTGTGTCTCGTGTGTGTGTGTGTGTGTGCACGCATGCGCGTGCTTGTGCATGTGTGTGTGTGTGTACGTGCTTGTGTGTGTGTGTGTGTGTGTGTGTGTGTGTGTGTGTGAGAGAGAGAGAGAGAGAGAGAGAGAGAGAGAGAGAGAGAGAGAGAGAGGACATAAATAAGAGCGAATGAGAGAATATTTAAGACATCAGAGAGAGAGAGAGAGAGAGAGAGAGAGAGAGAGAGAGAGAGAGAGAGAGAGAGATTAAGGAGGACACACATAATTGATTGTATGGAAGAATAAGTAGATTTGAGTGTCTGAAATTTTAATGTCAATGGACATGTATGAGAAAGGGGGGGGGGGGGGGGGGGAAAGGGGGGGGGGTACTCTTAATGAATAAATGAGAGAGAGACAGAGCGAGAAGCGGGGAGGGGAGAAACCTTACAAAATATTGCATGAAAAAGTGAGGGATACATTGAAGAAGCCAAGGAAGGGAGTGTGTTTGTGGGTTGTTTTTTAGGGTTTACAAAAGTAGAATAGTGCATAGGCCTACAAGAGCCCTCAAAGATTTATCTTTGAGGCCAAAAACGCACTGGCAGGTTATCTAACATAGGTGGAAATCCCATTCCTATTCACACTTATGAAAGTTGTATTGATTTCATTACATGAAACTCCCAAGTTTGAGCACATTCACGATGTGTACTATTTGTGTGTGTGTGTGTGTGTTAACATGGTAGGAACATCTGCAAGAGACATCATTGGATATGAGAGTTTGAGTGAGAGAGAGAGAGAGAGAGAGAGAGAGAGAGAGGATTGAAGGGGACCCCATGGACAAAAAAATGAAATGAAGATGTTGCATTATTTAAAGTTTAAAATGTCACACATAGCCAAAAAGCCCTACCCGTATCTATAGATCCTAAGCATAAATGTTGTTGCTAAAAAGCAAGCGTTTGAACGCCTGAGGACGCAATCCTGAACATTCGCTCCACTCTTTTCGGCAATCAAGTGCGTCAACCGCCTCGAGGCATCTATGTTGTGTTTGGTTGGCAAATCACCATGTTTCCTTCGACCCTACAAAACACACTTAGCATGCTTAATTATGTTCGTCTGCTAAATCTCGATTGAAGTACTTGTAGCAACACACGTACCTTTGTAGGCTTATTGTTTGATATTCCAACTTCTCCTGCATTGTTGTCCATATCTCTTTTTCTTCCGTCATGGTGTTTGACTCCATGATTTCATTTTCATTGAGCACCAGTTCAATAGTCCCTGATTCTTTAGGCACATGGGTTGCTTCTAGGGGGTTGGGGTGCAAAGGTAAATCGGATGGTGTAATCTGTCTATTGAGGGTGGTGTGATCAAGTCTATGGGGTTCTCCGTGCTACCCAGTAGAATTCCATCGCACGGAGCCTTTGATTCATTTGTGCATGTACATTTGTGCATTTGTGATCGGTCTGCAACATTTAAATGTGCACTGTATTGTACATGTTGAGAAAGAGTAAGTTGTAAACTACTCCTCCAATCGACATTTATCACAAAATCTAGTGGACTTGTGGGAATCCTAAACTAACATGCCCAATTGCATTCAAGCTAACCTGACAATTGGGAAATATGCAAAACATAGAGGAATTTGGAGATTTTAAGCAAAAAATGCCCCATTATTGTTCTAGAAAAACAACCGATGGCTCAATCAACAAGTGCAAATTCAATTTTGTTAATTCTATTGCATTAAACCATGAAATCTGAGGATAAGTCTCTGCATTGTATTAGACATGATTTCAAATCAAAATAAAGGTTTAAACGGAACAGTCCTTCATATTTCAAATATAAATGAAGGCGTAAACTCTTTCCAAGTACTCTCCAAACCCCCTAACGTACCCTTGTCTATATGTAACACAAGGTCATAGTGAACGGATCAAGGTTGGGAGTTATATTGGCCGTTCATTTTTTTTTAAATGGGAAATTTTGGGGGCATAGAGCCCAGAGGGAAAGCGAAAGCGGCTCTTAAAGAAGGCAAGTTTTGGGGACGTTGGAAAACGATGCCTAAAGTTACCTGCTCAGAAAAAACTCTGCACCCGTTACCTCCTTGTAAAACTTTGCGCCTGCTCTGCGGACCTACTCATGAAATTTGCTCCGAGGTGCTTGCATGTGTAGCTCTGCACGAAGATCCACTGCGTCGCATCTACGCACAGAACCGCCCACTCTGTATGTGCTGGCTTCTGCACCTAGAATCCGTAGAGCCTACATCAAGCTGGTTTGTGAGGTTGCATGAAGGGCTGCGCGGACTCTGCACACCTGCTAACGGCTGAAATCGTCGACATCGCAAAGCAATTCAAAAATGCAGTTTTAGAGGTGGAGAGAAAGGTCATTTTAGGCTTTGTTTGCTAGTTTGTTTGAATACAAGTGTATTGCTTTGTGCCAAATTTTTTTGCTATACTATTGTAGCAAGAAGCATCTTCTTTGCATTTGATCTTATGGCCCCAAGAACGGATGGAGGAGCATGCACCTCTATCAAATTGATTTCGAATTAATGGTCAAAGTTTTCATTATGGTGTATGCCGAATTGTGTGCAGGGTGTAGGGTCGGTCCTACTTTACTATTGAAGTCGTTCAAAGATGTGCAAAGATTAATGATGAGCTATTTCAAAGGAGTGCAGAGATTACTAGCCAGTTATTTCAAAGGTGTGCAGAGATTACAATATCGGTGGCTGCAACTCAAGGGAAGTCTAGGGTGTAGTCCTTCTACAATAAGATGGTGAATCATGAGGTATGTCCACAAGCTCACATTCTCACAATTTTTCACACAATGTTGTCGTGAATTGCATGTGTCTCTGGAGATTTGGGGATTTTGAAGCATGTAATAGGGATTAGAAAAATTGAATGTTGTTTTTTGTTACATTGTCAAGAATTGTCTCCATTCATTGAGGTTGTGGGAACAAATGGGAAGGTCATTCGTGAGTGTCATGCATCGCAAACATGTATTGACCAAAAGGTTTTCTACAAAAGGCAATGTTTTCTTATTAGACATCTAAAGAATGTGCACAAAATCACAAATGTTCAAGTTCCAGAGCATCATACAGGGCGTCCTAGAACTAGTGAACGACCACCATGACCAATGTCTCCTAGATCTAAATGCCAATGCATAGCAAGATTTGGGGATGTTGCACATAAAGTTAGGGCGGCACGAATAAAATTTTATAAAGACCAACACGTGCGTGCAACCAAAGAATGGGATAGAGTCTCTGACCCAAAAGGAAAATCCCAAACAGAGTGGCAAGAGATTCGGATTGAAGCACAAAAGATTGCATGGGAAGTAGACATGCCGAATAGGGTAGCAGGAGAAAATTAAGCGCTGATAAAAATCTCACGCTTATGGGGTGCCACATGATGCTGAGTGAGGAAAATGAGAGTGCCAACGAAGAGGACATTAAAGTTTCAAACAATGAGTCTTTCACTGCAAGTTTAATTTCCTTAACTATACACTCTCATTCTCTTTATAATGACAATTACTGATATTTATTTCAAGTTATAATTTGAGTGTTATTGTAGCTTGTTTCATCATCGATCTCTAGCTTTGCGCATGTCGAGACCATTACTTTCTTGATGAGCCATGATCGCCTTGTGTGTGAGAGCCACAACTGTAGTATGGATTAGTTCTTGGATAGGTTTGTTACTAACATAGATTTAATTTATTTCAAGTTATAATTTGAGTGTTATTGTAGCTTGTTTCATCATCGATCTCTAGCTTTGCGCATGTCGAGACCATTACTTTCTTGATGAGCCATGATCGCCTTGTGTGTGAGAGCCACGACTACAGTATGGATTAGTTCTTGGATAGGTTTGTTACTAACATAGATTTACTCTTTTGCGCGTAAATCTTTCCTGTGTAATTAGCAAAGTAAACAGTGTAAGTGTGTGCAATTTTTCATAGGTGACGTAAGGGAGTTACTTTTGTCTTGCGGTCTTCTCAAGTTGGGCTTGAGTCGGGGTTAGATGCCCATGTCATTGACGATGTTTTAGATCTTGAGGCTTCAACAAAGATGTCAACCTTTTTGCATTGTGAGGAAATTAAATTTATGCTTAAGTAGTTCACAGATAGTTCCAAATTAACAACTTTCTGGAAATAAATTAATCTTGACATGTCGTGCCGAGATTACTTTTGCCACGGACAGTTCCAAATTAGCAACTCTCTAGAAAAAAATTTATCTTGACATGTCTTGCCGAGATTACTTTTTTTCAAAGAGTTGATAATTTGGAAGTGTCCATGGAAAAAGTAATCTTAGCACATCATGCAGAGATTACTTTATTGCCCGAATACTAACTTTATTGCCGTCATATGTCATCCCCCATGCCTGGACAAGGTTATATAGGATGGGTAAGAGGCATTGGATGTTTATTCAAATTCAACACATGGTAGCCTTGATCTCAATTCCTAGCCCTTTCTCTGAAAGATCAAGCTCAAGGCCTAAGGCATGAGTGTGCTTGGTAGAGCCATCGGCTAACAAAGGGACCGAGTCACAAGAAACACACAACTACCTACACCAATAGAAGCCAGTGGTTTTAAAAACTTCAAAACTTAATTGATTTATATGTTAAAAGAAGATCAGTAATAACTAAGAAGAACATTGTGGTAATCTGTGCACACTGTTATTTTTCTTAGAGTTGCAATTTTGGACTCTGCCAAAAGGTGAACTCTGCACACTTTGTGCATAGATTAGTTATTCTCCAAAGCGTTGCAATTTTAGACTCTATACCATAAGGTAATCTCTACGCATTGGAAAAAAATTACTTTATTCCCATACCAATAGCACAAGGCAACCTCCATGTTGCAATAGATCTAATAATAGCTGTCATGAGAGCGTTTCAACAAACCAATTCTAAAAGGCAATCACACATAAATAGCAATTTGACCCAACGCAACCACAAGGCAACCTCCATGTTACACTAGATCTAGTAATAGCTGTCTTGAGAGCGTTTCAACAAACCAATTCTAAAAGGCAATCACACATAAATAGCAATTTGACTCAATGCCCACACAAGGCAACCATAATGTCGCAATAAACCAGTATTCGCTATTTGACTCAAGCAAGTGATCAAGCGTTTCAACAAACCAATTCGCACTTGCAACCATATCGAGAGAGTTTCAACAAACCAAAGGCAACCATAACAAGAATGTTTCAACAAACCAATTTTAATAGCTATTTGCACAAGGGATCTCAAGGTGAGCTTTTACGATTCTATCATGAGACAACTTTCTGTACATAAGAGATATCACAACAAGGTTCTGTTGACATTAACATTGATACAAAGTGGGCCAAAATATAGAGATAGTGAAGTTCTGTTGACATAAACATCGATACAAAGTAGGCCAATCCCCTCCAAAGTTTTCCATCGATACAAAAAAGGTGATCACAAAAAAGACGACAATCGTGGCCTATCCAAGTGTGATCTCACCCAAAGCCTTGTTCAACCAGGCATTGAGATTATTTCTTGTAAAGTCAACCTCTTCATGTTCAAACCAATTCTTTTTTAACTGAAAAAAACACAATGCATTAGAAAGAAAAAAGGTTATGAGGTTCACACTTTAATGAGTGCTTCAATTAAGACAAGCAATTACCATATTTTCTTGAGGCTTTTGCTCTTTGATTGTGGTCTTGATCAATAACCTCATTGCCGTCATCACATAATAATCACAGTTGGTTAAATTTGACTACTAGGACACTATAGCCAACAAACATGTGTACAAGTCACCAATAGAAAATTTAGTACACAATGCAACAACATATAATACTAAATTGTGCCCTAAACCTGTGCAATGATGAATTCGCAAGCTTCCCAAGGATCTTCTAGTTCTTCTTTGTCTTGAAGGTTTGAACAATGTGTACTAAAATGCTTTAGTACCCTTCAAGCACAAGCAATCGCTTAACTGAAAGTATGCAAACAACTTGACCATTATGTTTGGAGCAAAAACAATGCATACCTAGACACGTGTGGTAAAAGTCTCTTCATGCAGACAATCGAAAGCGAGTCAAAGAGAAGTAAAGCTGATCATCGTCAAGAAAGAGCAGGTATGCGTATGAGATGGGCATTGTAAAATGCCACAAGAACCCAATGAGATCTATATAAAGAACACACACTTAAACTTGAAACTTTGAAAGTTTTGATACTACGATAATACATAAAAGTAAAACAACCATACCCATTAAAATGGGGAAGAAGGTAAAAATGTGAGATCCTAAGTCACGCGTCTCAAATAAATTGATGAACGCATGGTCTCCTATAGTACGCTCAAAGACAAATGGGAACCATAAGGTGTCTACCCACCACACAACTGAAAGAACATCGGGCGGCAATATGCTACACTTATGAAGTAGTAGTTTAACAAGTAATTAGAGAAAAAAAAGTAATCTCAACATGGCGTGTCAAGATCACTTTCTTTCCAGAGAGTTGTTAATATGGAAATGTATGTGGAAAAAGTAATCTCAATACGTCGTGCAGAGATTACTTTAATTGGAAGATTCCAAAAATGTTGGTAGAAAGGTCGAACTTTATAGAAAACAAACTATTGCGGTTATCTTTGAGCTATTCAATGAGGGTTTCTTAATGGCACACGAATAATGCTTGTATTAAATCAAAATAGAATAAAACTCCTCAAAACTTACCGCTTGTATTCAAAAAGATACTTGAAAAAGATTTGTCATAAATAGTTCATCACATGGCTTCGACTAGAGAAATACAAAAGTAGTATCTTGACGATGGAAGCTTTGATACCTAGAAGTTGCTCCCGATTTTCTTGGGTAAGTGTAAAGCAATACTCAAAATCCTTTGAACTACCAGATTGACAAGCAAAGATCATCCCCCCAAAACTCTCAGCTTCATTACAAACGCAAATCTCTTGACCCACTAGAGTTTGTATGACAGTTTCTCTGATGTGCATAGGCTTTACTCGGAGGAGAGCATGGCATGTATGACACGTGGGCGTGATTTGGGAATCCACTAGCAAAGTTTTTGTGCAACAATGTGGACACCAAATACAGGGCCGTTTATCAAAATGGATATGAGATCACGCCTTTGGTGCTTGAGTCTGAGTTGGCCCGTTTGGCGAAGTGGTTTGAAAGGTTGGCTAGTTCCATCAATATCTATGCTTTGTTGTTCTTCATTTGTACAAACTAGTGGTACACCATGACCAAGCTGAGTTGTCGTAACGTGGGCCTGGATTTTTCTAATACTTCCTTTCGCAAGGAGATCAATTTTCGCAGGGATCACAAATGTTGAGAGCATCCTTTCATGTTTTGCAATTGTTGCTTGATGACTTAAATCTCTTTGGGATCCTTGGAATACACCTCTTTCTGTATAGTTGATAGTGCACCCTTGAGGTGGTTGATGAGATCCACCACATCACCTTCCCTCTTGTGTACATCATTGTCACCATCATGCGTCTCAAAATCACGATGCATGGCATCTTTGTAGATATTGGATGCGTCTTCATTTGTACCATGTAGAAATTCTTTCAAACAAGGAAAATGAGATAGCACTATCATTTGAACACCATTAAGATGCTTATATTGGCTGCTCCAATCCGGACAATCATAATAATTGCTTTGCAAACTCAAATGATACCATATACTCTCATTTGTGGTACTTTGAATCTTGAAGATAAGTGACGCTTCACTTATAATCGAAAAGGTCGTTGGTGTGGTTTGAAACCTTTGCAAGATTCTCTCTCCTTCAATAATTTTTGTTGTATGCATATTTGTCCCCCCTCCCCCCCGAATGCCATATTGCCCAAAGCCAGCTATCATGCAAACCATGAATCCAAACCTTCAACATATAATTTATGGCAATCAAGACAGAGAAAAATTACCTAATTCTTGCTTTTGTTGAAAGAACCTCAAAAGGGTACCACCGATGTGACTTCCAGACTCTGAATCACCCACAAGCGTATGCAAGAGCTCCAAAATAGATAAATTAATCCGAGCATCCAAAAGAGTATATTTAAAATATTGCCATAAGCGCTCCACCAAGTTTGTGGTGTCAACCCATGTCTAAACATTTGTCCAAACCTTGGCCATCGGGTTCTCCACATGCAATCCCCCCCACATTATCCAATAGTGACATAACGAACTATATTTGGATATGGCAAATACATCATCAAAAGCTCTTGAAATCTACCTTCAAGATCCAATTCTGTCACACAATGCATTAAGTTTGACAAATTAGTATAAACATCGTCGTTAACTCCTTTGGAACCTACATTTCAAAATAAACATGCATATGTTGAGGTCACTTTTTTTTCTAGATGAAATAGTTACAATTAAGTAGCTTAACAATATAATACCTGAGGTAGAAGATTCTCCACCCATGCCTTTTTGGTGTGGAACCAACAAAGTAGAACACGGCATGCAACTTGATACTTTGTTCCATTGGCATCGATACTCCAACTATGCAGATCTTCATCCACGACCTTCGATATAGCCTCTAGCTCTTGTTGTGACTTATCAATTACAATAGCTGGCCGATGAATGTGTCCCATCCTTGCAAAGACTACAATAACTATCAACTTTTAAGCAATGACATCATGATGACAGCCAAGATCTATCGTACACAACATGAACCAAATTGGTAGGCCAACACCTTGTTGGTTTGGCAACACTGCAACATACAATGGTAAGCCATATATGTTTGTTTTAAATGTTTAATCATGAGTTATTTGTAGAAAATTGCTTGTCCATATGCAACATCTAGTCATCTTAAATGATCCAGAGAAAAGGCTTACCTTTGTCATTATCTGCTTTTGGATTGTACAGTTGGCAATAAACAACCTGCATAAAGATTTGAATGTAAAAAGAAAAGAATTTTGAATTATTCTCTATGACTTATGACACAACTATTAACTTGTTGCTTTTGTACAATTTCATAGCCTTCGTATACATAGAAATCCAATCATCATCTGATACGCAACCTATATCAACTTGATCACTTAGAGGGTATCCTCTGTATAAACCAGTTTATTAAAGAAGCAAGACAAATTGCTACCTTGATAACACATTTGATAAGACAAGATATTGATTTCGTGCAGTATCATAAAGAACCTGTAGATAGTATAGTCGAGAAGGGAGGCTCGCTCCATGTGAAATCTTTCTTTTGACAATGACATGGAAGCAACATATCAAGCATTCTCGACATCAAAGAGGTACACTCATTTACGGATGGATGGACGGGCAAGTGATATATATCACTTCTTGAACCTGGGACATGACCACTATGACTAGTGTTTAGATAAATATGAACATCATTACTCCCATGGATAGTTATCACTTGTATTTTAAACGGACAACCATGTTTTTTTTATCTCCTTGTTCTCTTTTTATCTCCCCTTTGTCGAGACGCACCACCTCAATGACATATATAATCAATCACAATTTTTGATGCTCCAGATTTTTTGGAATAACGGACCATCACTAGCCTTGCCTTGTGCTCGATCATGATGGTCTTTAGGTGCCTCTCTACATCGGACATGTTTATAGTAATCACATTTGGAGGCTCTTTATTCAGGTCCATTCTTTGACGCCATAATCTTGAATGAGACGCATTAGTTGCATTGCTACACCCACAAACATTTATGTACTCTTTGATGTATATGGTAGATATACCATGCTTCCTAGAATCAATGCACCATATGGACTTGATTCACATGGATTGGCCATGCTTAATGGCCTATAGTAATTTCCCGCAGCGACTGGGTTTACTTGCTTTCCACATAAGCATGGGCCGGCATAGTGGACTATGTCATGGCACAACCAAGCTTCATACATTGCATTCAAAATTTCACAATAGGACCCAGACTAGTGGGTGTGCTCTTTTGACACTTTGTCTCCTTTCAGTACATCATAGCTCAGGTTTCAGGAAGGTGGACACATACCCACTATACATGTACACCAGAGACTAACTCTGTTTATTCCAAGGAGATCTATGGTCGTCTATATGTAGTAGCCAAGCAAGGACTCTCAATGGGGAAGATCTATGTCATGGCACAACCAAGATTCATCCCTTGCATTCGGGATTTCATAGTAGGAGCCAAACTACTGGGTGTAGCAGTGGATCCTGCTCTTTTGACACTTTGTCTCCTTTCAGTACATTATAGCTCAGGTTTTAGGAAGGTGGACACATAACCGCTATACATTTACACCAGAGACTGACTCTGTTTCTTCAAAGGAGATCTATGGTCATCTATATGTAGCAGCCAGGTAAGAAATCTCAGTGGATGAGATGACCACTTTACTAACTAAGACATTGCATGATGCAGCAACATAGGCATACCCACACACTCAGCTAGATTAGAGATGTTGTCCTGGGAGCATGTCTTAGAATAGTTGTATGACGAGGAGTGTAGAGAGACGAGAGCACAACTTTAGAGGGATCTTCTCCTAGGGGTCATCAATCATAGAAAGTCTTAAATAACCTTCCGACGTCTTGTGTGACGGAAGAAGCGAGCGTTCCTAGGGGTCATCAATCACTGATAGTTTGGGATAATCTTTCACCGACGCTTGTGCAACGGAAGAAGTGAGCATTTCTAGCTCAAATGGAGCATGACTTGTAGAAATTGTTCTTGAGTAGATACTCAAGAGAGGCATGGCGAATCTTTCATGAGCACTCCCCTCCCACAATGATTACTTTCCCTCATTAGAAGATTTCGGAGGTCATTTGCAGGGCCTTCTAAGAAATTCTATTTCTCTCTCTAGAAAATGTTCTTAAAATATACTTGCACTTGTTCCGTAGTCCAAAAGGACAACTGAACACTCTGAAAAGTGAACCTAACTTTTCAAAAATCCTTGAAAACGGTCACTTTTCATTCAATGCATGTGTCGTTTTCATGAAGTACAGGACGCCCATTCAATATAGCTTTCGTCATAATTGAAATTAAGAAAATCACAAAATTATCAGTTGGTGTTAGAATTCAAAGTTTTTGATACTGCCAATGCGTCCAAAATAACCAAAAACGTTAACTTGCCTCAATCTGACAGCCAGAGAGGGAGAAATTATCAAAATACCCCTAAAAAGGAGATTTTGCCTCACGGCGCGCGGGGGGCCATCAAGAAAATTCCAAATGGCCCTTCGCGCGCCGTGAGGCAAAAAATAAAAAAAGTGGATCACGTTGCACCGGGGGTCATCTAGAATTCTCCAAATGGTCCCTCGCGCGCCATGATCCAAAATCCCCTTTTTAAGGGTTTTTTGGCGATTTTCTCCCTCTCCGGGTGTCAGATTGAGGCAAGTAGATATGCGTTTTTTTAGGTTTTTGGACGTTCCGGACACATTGGCCGTGTCAAAAGCTTCAAATTCCAACACTAGTTGACAATTTTGTGATTTTTTAAAATTTCAATGATGACAAAAGCCATACTAAATCAACGTCGCCTACCTCATGAAAAAGACATTCACATTGAATGAAAAGGCGCCCGTTTTCAAGGACCACTGACACCTTTTTTATATTTTTCTCAATATCAATCTATTTCTCTATGTAACATAAGCTCTTCTTTCATTGGAGGAGCGCTTTTTCCTCTCTCTTCTAAAAGGCCCTCCAAAAGACCTCCGAAATCTCCTAATGGATGTGTGGGGTCAATATGCAACATCCTTGTATATTGTCCCTAGATAGACACCCCTTCCAAAATTCTTGTGATCCATGTCCATCTACGAGTACCTTCTTTACTACTAAGATGGTTAAGACGGCCATTGATAGGATGAGGAATAAGTATATGATCATGATGTTCTAGTAGAGGAACACTTCATACATGCTGAGATATGCGGTCAAAGGTTCTTGCAATTCTGTTCAATCGTGTCATGTGTGAGGGTTTCTTTGAGACTTGAAGAATGTCTACTATTGTGCTATCTTCAAGGCAGGTGATTCTACAGAGCCTAGAAACTACCGTATTGTTATGATTGGACACACATTGGCACGGTTGTATTCATCTATCCTTGACCAACAATTGAGAAGATGGGCAAAGAGTAAGGGCATATGGGCATCGAGGCTGGCCAGTTTCAGGAAAGGCTTCTCTACTCTTGACCAAAATGGTGCCCATAGCCAGATGCATAGACTACAAAAGATGGGAATGCCTAATGAGTTGATTTGGGGGATCAGGGATTTATATGGATCGGTGGTGGGACATGTACACACTCAAAAGGGGATATGATTTAGTGCACTCCACCATTGGAGTGAAACAAGTTGTCCATTGTCCCCCACTCTATTTGGTATGTATATAGATGAGGTTTTCGATTACATTGACAAAGAGGGTGATAGAGGTGCCCAGCTGGCAGGGACATGGATCCCATGTTGTTATATGCTGATGATATTATTTAGATCTCTGACTCACTGGAGGGCATGCAACAACATTTGGATGCATTACATAGCTTTGTAAAAGTATTGTAGATTGTGTGTAAAACTTGGGACATGGATTCCATTGTTGTTATATGATGATGATGTTGTGTTGATCTTTGACTCACAAGAGGGTATGCAATAACATTTGGATGCATTACATGGCTTTGCAGAGAATAGTGGATTGTCTATAAACCTCGGTAAATCCAAGGTTATGGTGTTCAACACCACACCACAGTCGATCAACAGATCAACACCAACATTCACTTGTGGTCAGGAGACTGTGGAGTACACAGATGCATACACTTATCTTGGGGTAATCTTCCCTAGGCCAAGGTTTTCTTTAAAGAGAGAAACAAAGACTAGACTGACTAGAGCATATGCAGCCTTGGGAAGATTGGAGAGGATGTGTTCGCAGGTCCAGTTCTAGGAGCCCCAAACAAAGCTCTAGATCTTTGATACCTTGGTAGCTTAAAGTATGCTCTATGGGGTTCAGGTTTGGGCACCCTCTATGGGTCAGGATGGGTGGATAGGTATGGAGAGGCCCTTGGTATCTTTGATCTCGTGACTGATTAGAACCAAGTCCTCTGTGCCACATGGGATCACTAGAGCGGAATTAGCAGCCCCTCCTATGGAGATAGAGGTGCTTAGCAAATTAGTCTCCTTTATGCATAGCTTATGGGATACTACCAGAGATAGATATGCCAGATTGGCTCTTTGAGTCCTCTAGACAGGACATATCATGCTGGTTCCATGTCATCATGGTTCCAGATACATGGCTTCAACATGGATAACCTACCTCCCTTCCAGTACTCCCTTGATGCACCATCGCTGCCTCTTACATGGGTGGAGATTACTAGACTCAATCGCCAAGACCTGACCTAGTTGGACACTAGGAGGACATGGATAGAGCCGACACAAGAGTTGGGCACAAAGATGACTTTTAATAAAGAACATCTTCTTCAACTCACAAGGGATGGGTTTATGATTCGACCGAGCTATATGGATACACATTTATCTCATGGGTTACGGTGTGCCATTAATGAGATACAAATATCTTCACACCAACTTGAGATTGACAGTGGTAGATTTAGAGGGATACCAGCTGGTTTTGTTCAACTCTTGTTTTTTCCAAAGTCATGAGCTATCAATACCAGAGATGAATTGGAATGAACCTACTTGAGTTACACAAACATGGAGACATTTTATTGAGGAGATTTGAAGAGAATCCCAAAGCGACTCAGGAGAGGAGCTTCTAGCATCAACGGAGACTGCAACAGAGGATTTGAGCCAGATCATTTCAACCTCTAGAGTATAGATGAGGATAAATGCATGACCCATGTTTCGCCCTATTGTACTGGGCACCCATTGATCAATGATTACACATACCCCACACAGTTCCACCTAGTAGCACTTCTAGATTCATTTTAGTATCTCTTTTTTGTACCCAGACATGGTATCAGATTCACCAATTTGTAATGGATTGGTCTCAAAGGTCATTTTGGCCTTTTGAAGACGTTAATATATCATTTCATTTCAATGAATTCTCACATATGGTGTTCACCGAGCTGTTAAAACTAGCCACAGTCAGCTCATCATCCTTAGATTCTCTCACTTCACTTAAATCGTCAATCGTCCCTAGAGGAATGTCACCAAATCTTCCTCTGAAATTTCACCAAAGAGGTCAAAAAATCTCTCTCCTACCATCACATAGCGTGACATCAAGAATCATATTTCACGCTTAGCTTTTCACAAACACTCATTGCTTTAGATAAACTTGCTTTGGAAGTCTATGCTTTGTCCTCATTTTTAAATACGGATGTATAGTTACCAAGATCAACCATAGACACATCGTGAGCATGATTCATAGTAGCCCATATGCTTTATTGAGTGAGATGTTGAAAAAACAAGAGTTGAACAAAATTGCATTTCAACATTTCTATTCAATGCCCTTACATTCCTCAATAGATTAGCTCCAACATAGCACCCTTCATTCATAGTCATACCCCCAACTTCATTGAAGAAATTCTCACAAGCATCCGACCTTGTTGAACAAAAAGAAACTTTCAAACAAGAAACTTATCTCCAAACACTTTGCTAAAGAGAACAACAAGGTGGCAAGACAGTTAGATATCTATAAACGTCTCTTTGTCAATAAAGTTCTCCTTTAGAATGTATGTGATGATAACTTCGGAAGCCTTAATAACTTTCAAGATAATATTAGTATTGATTTCATCTACAGGTAACCCAACTAAATGAGGTACCCAAAATCTCTCTCTTTGGAGTGCAAGATCATTTTACCATGTAGCATAACAAACTTTAGTTCTATTAAAGAAGATTTAACCATGTGGTCAAATATGTGCAGTATCAAGTTTCTTGACCTATAACTTTACAAATAATTAAACACATGGTCAAAATTTTCATAAGCTATATTTTGTCGAAATTTATTTAAGTTTTCGCACATGCCAAGCTCTGTAGTGGCCAACCAATGTTTGTCATTTACCAACTGAGTCTCATATCTAATTGAGCTTGGATATCCCTGACCCGTATAAACATGGAAGCATGACTTAGTGATGTTAAAACCACGTGTTCAAGAGCTATACATGGTGGGGGATTTGCTGCATGCATAAGTTTGTACAAGATGATATTTGAGGTGAAGCCTTTACAGGAGGAGGAAGAGACTTGTATGCATAAGACTTGTATGCATAAGACTGTACAAGATGATATTTGAGGTGAATCCTTTAGAGGAGGAGGAAGCAACCACAAACAGGGCAATCTGCACACTTTGCTTCACAATTGTATGCGTTGCCCTCAAGCCCCGCAGTGTTGGCGGTCACATTGATGCATGAACCCCCAAAGACCATGGCGTGCTGCACCTTCTGGGCTTTTTCCAACTCCATGATCCATCTCCGTCGAGATGTCCACAATGAAGCTGCCCTCGTGAAGTACGTCAACCTCGGTTGTGTACTTTGCATCCTCTCTTGTAGAACTGTACAATGACATCTTAACTTCCCGCTGCAGTTAATGCACCGCTTTGTATGTCTTTGTGATTGATTTATTCAAAGGCACGCTCTCCCCCACCCTCTCCAAGCATTTCCTACACAATTTCTCACCGTCATCATGCACAAACACAAGGTCAGGTGGATCTCCATCATGTGCCTTCCCAACCATTGAGATTCCGTATGTCCTCTTCGATACTCTCGATTGAATCAGGTCCCTACCCATGTGGAGCTGGACCGCTCCGTGGCATATTGCACCGCCTAGATCTTCTGGTATTATCACCTCCTCCACCTCCACCAAGCTCTTGAAAGTACTTTGTATGTGTTTCCTGAAATACGGTGAGGCCGAAAAGCCCCGTACTACCATCAAAATACGAATGCCATTGATCTCCTTCTTCATTATTTCAGCACCTTCTCCACCTCTAGGTCAAAAATCTCATTATATCTATGTCCGCAAACTTCACCTCATTGTAGAAATCAACATCTTGCCTTTCAACTCCCTGGGTTTTTTCATGCCTTTCCCATGCTTCACAAAGCTTTCTGGGAAGTGACAACTCCGTGGAGTACCCATGCCCATCAAAACCCATCTTCATCCCTTGCCACCATGAGTAAATGCTCACTGCTGTGGAAGGATTCTCCGAGAAGAACTCCTTGAAGCATCCTATCTTGTTAGTGAGAAAGGCAAAGAAATGGGAATCCTCAAACGACGCACTTCCAATTTCACCATAGCTTGCCACCACCTCTTGCACTCTCATGCTGTCTACATCCATGTCAACCTTTTGATGCACAACAAGATCAGCAGTGCTTCCACCCACATCTGCAATAAGAAGCTTATCACCTTGCTTGGTGTTCAAGCCCTTGGCCTTTTATTGGCAATAGATCAAGGCAGCTTCTAGTTCTAGGATGATATCAACAGGGTAAGGACTTGCCATTTGTGTGGCAGGGCACTTTGAAGCCTTGACCATACCAGCCTTCTCAACACAAATCTTCATCAGTTGTTTGACTCTCTCATCCCAAAATGCAGGCACAGTTAGGCACCATTGCACATCTTCCATGCCAAAATGCTTACCATATCTCACCTGTTGTTTGAGGACAAATCAAACGGGCATCCACCTGGCCGGACACGTAGCCGAACACCACATTTGGACTCTATTAGTTTTTCAAGCTAGTGTAATAATACTCTGTGTAATCCTGATTCCAGAGTAGTGGGTCAATTTCCTAAGTTGTAATGCTGTCATGACATTTGTAAAAGTCCATGTGAGTCGGCCACTAGCCATTTAGAATGCCCTAGGTATAAATATCAATAACCTTAATGTGAAAAGAGGCTTATCTTGAGGGAAGAAGAGAGCTCAAAAAATGTACGCTCAAAGCTACGAGCTGTTCCAACTTTGTAATCGACTTTTCTAACGATTGGGTAATCAGATTTCATTTTTGAAACTTGCATTGTTCCTCTCTCCTTGCTCTTTCATTTAAGTGTAAGCATTGTCAGTTTTGCTGTGATTCACAATTGCGTGTGTGTGAGCCTTAATTGCAAATTTGAGTGCTTAAATCACTATTTTTTTTAGTCGTTTTGCCATAAGAGAGTGTTCTTAGACCATAAGACGACATTTCTGGCATGTTCTACTGCAGTTTTTAGGACCTTTTTCATGATGGATCGTGATTTTGGTACTTTGTCGGATTGAGACCAGACTTGCTAGGATAGTGCCCCTAGGTGTCCTAGACCTCCTCCTAATGTTTCATTGCATATCGAGTCCGTTCGAGTGCCAAAATGGTATGATGACCTAGAGTTGTGAGAAAGGACATAGGTAGATTTCCCTGATTATTGAGTGTTGGTTTGCTTGTTGAGTTAGTGTGTTTGCTTGTTAAGATTCACTTCTTGAGATTGACAATCTCAAAGAGTCTCCGTGCCCCATCCGAGTCACTTCCCTGAGTATTGACATTATGTTAGTACCAAAAAGCTATGCTGCAGACGTCCGTCTCGCAGCAACCCGTTAACACTGGCGCCATTGCCGGGGATATGATCCTTAGATGGTGAGTGACCTAGTGCGTATTTAGAGCATTCTTTTTCTAAAGATTTGTCTTTCATTGTATTTACACTTTAGCAGTGAAGTAACTAGTGTTGGAATTAGGGTTGCAGAGAAACACACACAGCTTGGAGAAGACAAAGGAAGCTCAAGGCACACAATAGAGAGTGTGTTACTTAGTGTGCAATGGAAAGATAGATAGCCCTAGAGTGATGGGCGTATATACAATGCACGGGGGAAAAAACCTCCTAAAGAGGGAAAAAATGCCCCGGCGGTCCTAGTGTGTTCACACACATCACTACCACATGTATATGGTAACAAATCCCCCCTGGAGTGATGCGGTGAACGAGAGCTGGCACATGAGTAAAGGGAAGTGCCATGCCCTGAGGACAGGATTAGTCCACAAAGGGGAGTAAGCCCAAAGCTTTGCGGAAAGCTTCAAG
This sequence comes from Adiantum capillus-veneris, assembly GCF_014529385.1. Taxonomy (NCBI): domain Eukaryota; kingdom Viridiplantae; phylum Streptophyta; class Polypodiopsida; order Polypodiales; family Pteridaceae; genus Adiantum; species Adiantum capillus-veneris. Next base: position 144,776,993 of record NC_140940.1, on the reverse strand, counting down.
CTTCTCACGAGACAATGCCTTTGTGAAAAGATCTGCAAGGTTGTCCTGTGTTGGCACATAAGCCAAGCTGATCTCTCCTGCTGAGAGCCTCTCCCTGACATAGTGGTAATGCACCTCAATGTGCTTTGTGCGAGCATGAAAAAATGGGTTCCTCGCAACTGCCAATGCGCTCTGGCTGTCAGTGTAGATAGTGTTGGCAGTACTTCTCATTGTGGTTCTTTATGTTGATGATTTTCTGATCACTGGACCAAATGAGAGACATATTGCTGAATTTAAGGCTGATTTGAATGCTACTTTCAAGATGAAAGATTTGGGGTTGTTGCATCGTTACTTGGGTATACAGTTTAAGCAGTGTGATGGTGGTATTGCCTTGTGTAAGAAAAGTTACATAGAGACATTGCTATGTAAGTTTGGACTTGAGGATTACAAACCTATTGCCACTCCCATGGAAACAGGTTTGAACTTGAGTCTACATGATGCTGGCAATCCTGCTGATGTCACTCTTTAGCAAATTGCTGTTGGCTGCCTCCTTTATATATGCAACACGAGGCCGGATATTCAGTTTGCAGTCTCACAGGTCAACAGATTTATGCATAGCCCAGGGTCTAAGCATTGGCAAGCTGCCAAGAGGATTTTCCGCTACCTTATGGGCACTTTACATCTTGGCTTGTTTTGTCCCAAGGGGCGATCATTGCCGCAAGACTTACATGCTTTTTCGGACTCAGATTGGGCTGGTTGTTTTGACACGCGAGTGTCCACAAGTGGTTTTTGTTTCATGCTTGGCAGTTCATGTATATCATGGTTGAGCAAGAAGCAACCTACTGTGGCCACTTCGAGTTGTGAGGCTGAGTACAGGGCAGTCTTCACAGCTACGGTTGAGTGTGTATGGCTTAGACGCCTTATGGTTGATTTGGGTGTTGGACTGTTACGAAAGCCTTGTTTGACCAAATGAGTGTCAGCTTTCTCATACCAAGCATGAGGAGATTGCTTTTGTTACGAAAGCCTTGTTTGACCAAATGAGTGTTAGCTTTCTCATACCAAGCACGAGGAGATTGCTTCAACCCATACAAAGTCTTGTTACATTTGCACACTTTGTCCTCTTGTCCTTTTATGACAAAACCGCGAGGCTGCGTTACATAAACTTCCTCAAATATATCACCATTCAAGAAAGTAGTAACAATGTCTGATTGATGTACATCCCAACCAAAATGAGCTGCCAATGCACATAGAAAACGCACAATAGTCATACGACAAGTGGAAGCAAAAGTCTCTTCATAATCTATGCATTTTTGCTGTGCATAACCCTTTGCAACATGTCGAGCCTTTTGGCGATCGATCTCACCATCCGGCTTGCGTTTCAACTTGTAAACCCATTTCATACCAATGGCCTTTTTTCCAGGAGGCAAATCACATAAAGTCCATGTGTCATTCTCTATAAGTGCATCATATTCTGATTGCATGGCAGCCATCCAATTTTCTGAATTATGTGCTTCATCAAAAGACAGAGGCTCCTCAACATCATGTAAACTAGACACAACCAAAACATAACAATTTGATGCATAAGATGCATGGCGAGATCCTGAACGAGTATGACTAGACAAAGGTGCATCGAATTTACTGTCACGCAAAGTGTGCACCAGCCATTTTGGCATACCTCTAGCCTACTCATTTTCAGCCCTTTTCTCATCAAGTACATCATGTACATCTGCATCAGTAATAGGCTGATCTAAAACATTTTTAGAAACCCCCATAGGCTGTACATTTGCCTCATTGGAACTTACATTCGTATTTCCACCACTGAAAAGAGGCAACAAAGTGTCATAAATGTCTTGTGAGCTTACATTACTGTCTCTAGTACATGACAGCAAGGGCTGAACAGAATCTTCCACAAACACTACATCCCAAGAAACCAGAATACGTTTTGTTTGCGGATGATACAACCTGTAACCTTTGCTTTCAGCGCTATAACCAACAAAAATACATTTGACAACCTTATCATCCAATTTTCTGCGCTGCACTTGTGGCACCAAAGCATATGCCAAACAGCCAAAAACACGCATGTGCTCAATAGAAGGCTTTCTATCATGCCATGCTTGATATGGAGTAATAGATTGCAAAGCTTTCGTAGGACACCTGTTTAGTACATAAGTGGCACACATGATGGCCTCAAGCCAAAAAGAATGCGGCAAAGCTTGACTTTTGACCATACATCGTGCCATTTCCGTTAGTGACCTGTTTTTCCTCTCAACAACACCATTTTGCTGAGGCGTATAAGGCACTGTACATTGGTGTTTTATCCCACGACTAGCCAGAAATGCATTAAATTCATGAGACATATACTCCCCCCCTCGATCTGAACGGAGAGTGCCCATAGTACATTTCGAGACATTTTCAGCCATAGCCAGAAATTGTTTGAAGCACATAAAGACTTCAGACTTCGCTTTAAGCGGAAATACCCATGCATGCCTGGAGTAATCATCAATGAAAGTCATGAAGTATAGGTAATTGCCCAAGGACGGAGTTTGCATGGGCCCACAAACATCACTATGCACAAGCTGCAACCTGCATGTGGCCCGAACTGACCCATCCTTTGGAACTTTAGAATGCTGCATCTTACCCAAAATACAGCCTTCACAAACATGTTTGACAGGTGCTTCAAGAGGTGGCAAAGAAGCAACCATATCAGATTTCTGCAAACGCAGCAAACTGGCAAAATTCAGATGACCAAAACGTGCATACCAAAGTTTTGCATCTGAAATAGCCCTTGAATCTGCAACAGCATTTGCAAAATTTTGTCCACACTTGTCATACAAAGTGAGCTTATACAGCCCACGGCACAAAAGCCCAGATGCAACAATTTCATCACCAAAACTGAGATCATGAACTGTACATCTGTCATCCACAAATTTGACTACAAGTCCAAGTCTAGCAAGTGCGGATACAGACAAGAGATTCTTCTTGATCCCAGGTACATAAAGTGCATCAACAAGTGTAAAGGAACTGCCATTAGCAGTGGTGAGCACAATCTTTCCAACTCCCTGAATTGGATAAGAGGCGTTGTTGGCACAAGTGACTGAATTCCCATGAGGGACAGACTCGAGAGAGGTAAACAATTCACGATGTGAGGTAATGTGCTTTGTAGCACCACTGTCGAAATACCACACATGTGAATCTGCAGCAACTGACAAGCATGCATCATGGATAGCAGGATTGTAAGTGCACTCTGCGCTAAATGCCCATTCTGCATCAACATCAGCAACACAGTCTCCTTTCAAAGAAGACTCAACAATGGCTGCATTTGTAATGGAACCAGCATTTGCAGTGGAACCACCCTCTTTCTTCTTAGCCTCTTTGGCCTTCAACTTAGGACACGACTTGATCAAGTGATCATTGGCTGCATTTGTAATAGAACCAGCATTTGCAGTGGAACCACCCTCTTTCTTCTTGGCCTCTTTGGCCTTCAACTTAGGACACGACTTGATCAAGTGATCATTGGCTTTACAATAATGGCAACGCATCTTCTTTTTGCCCTTATCACCAGAATTGCCAGACGAAGTGCTGCCAGCAGAAGCATTAGGAACAAAAATTTTGCCACTCGCAGCAGAACCATAGGAAGTGGCTGCATTACTGTTACCACCCTTTCTTTGAGAAGCAATAAAAGCCTGTTCAACTGCACGCTGCCTAGTCCTGTTTTTTCTGGAAAGTGACTCTTGCAACAGCAATGTGCATAATGCATCAAACTTGACAACTTCTGGATTTCCTTGGGTCATAAGTCTCCAAGTACTAGCAAAAGTCTGGTAAGAATCTGGTAAGGCATCAAGAACAGTCTGTACAAGGGAATTGTCTGAAATAACTTCACCTGCATAAATAAGTTGCTCATTGATATCCTTGACACTAGCAAGGAAAGTGTCCATATCATCTTCCTCATGCATAATCTTCGACTCCAGCTCTTTACGCAGCAAAGCAATTTTAGCCTCATTGCGGCTTGCATAAAGACCTGCTAGAATATCCCAAGCCTGTTTTGCAGATTTTGCTGAACGGATGTGAGGAACAATGGTGCGCTTCACAAAAAACACAATCAATGCATGAGCCTGCGCATCCTTAACATCCCAATGAGCTTGTTCTGTCGTAGGCTAAACAACTCTAACAGCTGCAATCCTTGCAGCAAGACGTACAACATCCTCAACATCGCTTACATCCTCAGCACTAGGACGTACATCAATGCCCTGCACAATGTTCCAGACACCCTTTGCCACAAGAATATGTTGCATCATATAAGCCCACATAGGGTAGTTGTCCCCATCCAACCTGTCCTCAGCAGCAAACATCTTGAACACATCTGTGTTGTTGTTGTCAGCCATGGTAAATGCTGCACCTGATGTGAAAACTGCCCGAAAATAGGAGAAACGGAGCGGGAACAACCTGTGCTATATAGCACAAACCGTAGAAGACTATAAGGCACCTGTTATGTAGAAAACGGAACTGACAAAAATTTTGCACAAAATGACGAAATAGCCTGTGCAGTACTGCCAGTAGTGGAAACGGAGGCGGAAATGAGCCCAAATAAAAATTCTGAGCAGACCAAGCTCTTAGAGCTATCCCAAAATTTTTGTCGACTTGCGAACGCTCACCAAAGCTCACTGAAATCGGAGAAAGTGAGTAGGCGTGTGCTGGAGCAGCTGGCGACTAAGCCCGGGAGGACGTGACCTACTCTGATACCAATTGTTGGAATTAGGGTTGCAGAGAAACACACACATCTTGGAGAAGACGAAGGAAGCTCAAGGCACACAATAGAGAGTGTGTTACTTAGTGTGCAATGGAAAGATAGATAGCCCTAGAGTGATGGGCGTATATACAATGCACGGGGAAAAAACCTCCTAAAGAGGGAAAAAATGCCCCGGCGGTCCTAGTGTGTTCACACACATCACTACCACATGTATATGGTAACAGCTAGACACAGGGTTTATTGTTTGATAGAGTCTAGAAGTCGAGGATTTGCTAGATCTATTCTTGAGAAGTAAAGAGGGTTGTGAGTGAGATAGCCAAAAGCATTTCATTCTCCGATTTTCTCTATGCTTTTAGAGTGTTGTTATTACGACCTTATTTTGTACCGTTTTATTTGTTTTTGTTTCATGTTTCATTTTAGTACTTAGGAGTAGGGTAAGTAGAAACTACCACCATCAAATTTGGGCTAAAAGATTGAGAGAAAAAAAGGGTGAAAATCATATTTTGGTCAAAACGACTATAACTCTGAAATTTTGAAAATTTGATGGTGGAGACCTCAAAAGTGATCCAAATTCAAAAATTTGTGGATCAAGGGCATTAGTAGACTCTCTAGAAGCAATCTAGAAAGTCTGGGCAGAATCTGTGGAGAAACATGGATCACGATCCATGTACTCCAGGGACCATATTTGGTGACAAGTGACCATTTACAGTGTACATCATTTGGAAATTGCTCTGATCAAGTTTGCTTGAAAGAAAAAATCAAAAATCACATCAGAATTGATTGTTAGGGCAAAAGCAGCAAAACAGGCATCATAGACACAGAATTTGGGATTTTTCAAGTTTTTGGGATTCAAATTAAAAAAGGGGAGATTTGGCTTCTAAAGGGGATAGAGACCAGCAGAACAAAATTCATGAAAAAATACTGCCCAAATCTGCACACTTTGCTTCACAATTGTATGCGTTGCCCTCAAGCCCCGCAGTGTTGGCGGTCACATTGATGCATGAACCCCCAAAGACCATGGCGTGCTGCACCTTCTGGGCTTTTTCCAACTCCATGATCCATCTCCGTCGAGACGTCCACAATGAAGCTGCCCTCGTGAAGTACGTCAACCTCGGTTGTGTACTTTGCATCCTCTCTTGTAGAACTGTACAATGACATCTTAACTTCCCGCTGCAGTTAATGCACCGCTTTGTATGTCTTTGTGATTGATTTATTCAAAAGCACGCTCTCCCCCACCCTCTCCAAGCATTTCCTACACAATTTCTCACCGTCATCATGCACAAACACAAGGTCAGGTGGATCTCCATCATGTGCCTTCCCAACCCATTGAGATTCCGTATGTCCTCTTCGATACTCTCGATTGAATCAGGTCCCTACCCATGTGGAGCTGGACCGCTCCGTGGCATATTGCACCGCCTAGATCTTCTGGTATTATCACCTCCTCCACCTCCACCAAGCTCTTGAAAGTACTTTGTATGTGTTTTCTGAAATACGGTGAGGCTGAAAAGCCCCCTACTACCATCAAAATACGAATGCCATTGATCTCCTGCTTGATTATTTCAGCACCTTCTCCACCTCTAGGTCAAAAATCTCATTATATCTATGTCCGCAAACTTCACCTCATTGTAGAAATCAGCATCTTGCCTTTCAACTCCCTCGGTTTTTTCATGCCTTTCCCATGCTTCACAAAGCTTTCTGGGAAGTGACAACTCCGTGGAGTACCCATGCCCATCAAAACCCATCTTCATCCCTTGCCACCATGAGTAAATGCTCACTGCTGTGGAAGGATTCTCCGAGAAGAACTCCTTGAAGCATCCTATCTTGTTAGTGAGAAAGGCAAAGAAATGGGAATCCTCAAACGACGCACCTCCAATTTCACCATAGCTTGCCACCTCCTCTTGCACTCTCATGCTGTCTACATCCATGTCAACCTTTTGATGCACAACAAGATCAGCAGTGCCTCCACCCACATCTGCAATAAGAAGCTTGTCACCTTGCTTGGTGTTCAAGCCCTTGGCCTTTTATTGGCAATAGATCAAGGCAGCTTCTAGTTCTAGGATGATATCAACAGGGTAAGGACTTGCCATTTGTGTGGCAGGGCACTCTGAAGCCTTGACCATACCAGCCTTCTCAAAACAAAGCTTCATCAGTTGTTTGACTCTCTCATCCCAAAATGCAGGCACAGTTAGGCACCATTGCACATCTTCCATGCCAAAATGCTTACCATATCTCGCCTGTTGTTTGAGGACAAATCAAATGGGCATCCACCTGGCCGGACACGTAGCCGAACACCACATTTGTACTCTATTAGTTTTTCGAGCTAGTGTAATAATACTCTGTGTAATCCTGATTCCAGAGTAGTGGATCAATTCCCTAAGTTGTAATGCTGTCATGACATTTGTAAAAGTCCATGTGAGTCGGCCACTAGCCATTTAGAATGCCTTAGGTATAAATATCAATAACCTTAATGTGAAAGGAGGCTTATCTTGAGGGAAGAAGAGAGCTCAAAAAATGTACGCTCAAAGCTACGAGCTGTTCCAACTTTGTAATCGAATTTTCTAACGATTGGGTAATACGATTTCATTTTTGAAACTTGCATTGTTCCTCTCTCCTTGCTCTTTCATTTAAGTGTAAGCATTGTCAGTTTTGCTGTGATTCACAATTGCGCGTGTGTGAGCCTTAATTGCAGATTTGAGTGCTTAAATCACTATTTTTTTTAGTCGTTTTGCCATAATAGAGTGTTCTTAGATCATAAGACAACATTTCTAGCATGTTCTACTGCAGTTTTTAGGACCTTTTTCATGATGGATCGTGATTTTGGTACTTTGTCGGATTGAGATCAGACTTGCTAGGATAGTGCCCCTAGGTGTCCTAGACCTCCTCCTAATGTTTTGTTGCATTTCGAGTCCGTTCGAGTGCCAAAATGGCGTGATGACCTAGAGTTGTGAGAAAGGACATAGGCAGATTTCCCTGATTATTGAGTGTTGGTTTGCTTGTTGAGTTAGTGTGTTTGCTTGTTAAGATTCACTTCTTGAGATTGACAATCTCAAAGAGTCTCCGTGCCCCATCCGAGTCACTTCCCTGAGTATTGACATTATGTTAGTACCAAAAAGCTATGCTGCAGACGTCCGTCTCGCAGCAACCCATTAACACAGGCGCCGTTGCCGGGGATATGATCCTTAGATGGTGAGTGACCTAGTGCGTATTTAGAGCGTTATTTTTCTAAAGATTTGTCTTCCATTATATTTACACTTTAGCAGTGAAGTAGCTAGTGTTGGAATTAGGGTTGTAGAGAAACACACACAGCTTGGAGAAGACAAAGGAAGCTCAAGGCACACAATAGAGAGTGTGTTACTTAGTGTGCAATGGAAAGATAGATAGCCCTAGAGTGATGGGCGTATATACAATGCACGGGGGAAAAAACCTCCTAAAGAGGGAAAAAATGCCCCGGCGGTCCTAGTGTGTTCACACACATCACTACCACATGCATATGGTAACAAATCCCCCCTGGAGTGATGCGGTGAACGAGAGCTGGCACATGAGTAAAGGGAAGTGCCATGCCCTGAGGACAGGATTAGTCCACAAAGGGGAGTAAGCCCAAAGCTTTGCGGAAAGCTTCAAGCTTCTCACGAGACAATGCCTTGGTGAAAAGATCAGCAAGGTAGTCCTGTGTTGGCACATAAGCCAAGTTGATCTCTCCTGCTGAGAGCCTCTCCCTGACATAGTGGTAATGCACCTCAATGTGCTTTGTGCGAGCATGAAAAAATGGTTTCCTCGCAACTGCCAATACGCTCTGACTGTCAGTGTAGATAGTGTTGGCAGTACTTCTCATTGTGGTTCTTTATGTTGATGATTTGCTGATCACTGGACCAAATGAGAGACATATTGCTGAATTTAAGGCTGTTTTGAATGCTACTTTCAAGATGAAAGATTTGGGGTTGTTGCATCATTACTTGGGTATAGTGTTTAAGCAGTGTGATGGTGGTATTGCCTTGTGTCAGAAAAGTTACATAGAGACATTGCTATGTAAGTTTGGACCTGAGGATTGCAAACCTATTGCCACTCCCATGGAAATAGGTTTGAACTTGAGTCTACATGATGCTGGCAATCCTGCTGATGTCACTCTTCACCAAACTGCTTTTGGCTCTCATTTATGTATGCAACATGAGGCCGGATATTCAGTTTGCAGTCTCACAGGTCAACAGATTTATGCATAGCCCAGGGTCTAAGCACTGGCAGGCTGCCAAGAGGATTTTCCTCTACCTTAGTGGCACTTTACATCTTGGCTTGTTTTATCCCAAGTGGGGATCATTGCCGCTAGACTTACATGCTTTTTCGGACTCAGATTGGGCTGGTTGTTTTGACACGCGAGTGTCCACAAGTGGTTTTTGTTTCATGCTTGGCAGTTCATGTATATCATGGTTGAGCAAGAAGCAACCTACTGTGGCCACTTCGAGTTGTGAGGCTGAGTACAGGGCAGTCTTCATAGCTACGGTTGAGTGTGTATGGCTCAGACGCCTTATGGTTGATTTGGGTGTTGGACTGTTAGAAAGCCTTGTTTGACCAAATAAGTGTCAGCTTTCTCATACCAAGCACGAGGAGATTGCTTTTGTTACGAAAGCCCTGTTTGACCAAATGAGTGTCATCTTTCTCATACCAAGCACGAGGAGATTGCTTCAACCCATACAAAGCCTTGTTACATTTGCACACTTTGTCCTCTTGTCCTTTTATGACAAAACCGCGAGGCTGCGTTACATAAACTTCCTCAAATATGTCACCATTCAAGAAAGCAGTAACAATGTCTGATTGATGTACATGTAATGGAACCACCCTCTTTCTTCTTAGCCTCTTTGGCCTTCAACTTAGGATGCGACTTGATCAAGTGATCATTGGCTTTACAATAATGGCAACGCATCTTGTTTTTGCCCTTATTACCAGAATTGCCAGACGAAGTGCTGCCAGTAGAAGCATTAGGAACAAAAATTTTGCCACTCACAGCAGAACCATAGGAAGTGGCTGCATTACTGTTACCACCCTTTCTTTGAGAAGCAATAAAAGCTTGTTCAACTGCACGCTGCCTAGTCCTATTTTTTCTGGAAAGTGACTCTTGCAATAGCAATGTGCATAATGCATCAAACTTGACAACTTCTGGATTTCCTTGGGTCATAAGTCTCCAAGTACTAGCAAAAGTCTGGTAAGAATCTGGTAAGGCATCAAGAACAGTATGCACAAGGGAACTGTCTGAAATAACTTCACCTACAGAAATAAGTTGCTCATTGATATCCTTGACACTAGCAAGGAAAGTGTCCATATCATCTTCCTCATGCATAATCTTCGACTCCAGCTCTTTACGCAGCAAAGCAATCTTAGCCTCATTGCGGCTTGCATAAAGACCTGCTAGAATATCCCAAGCCCGTTTTGTAGATTTTACTGAACGGATGTGAGGAACAATGGTGCGCTTCACAAAAAATGCAATCAATGCATGAGCCTGTGCATCCTTAACATCCCAACGAGCTTGTTCTGTCGTAGGCAAAACAACTCTAACAGCTGCAATCCTTGCAGCAAGACCTACAACATCCTCAACATCGCTTACATCCTCAACACCAGGACGTACATCAATGCCCTGCACAATGTTCCAGACACCCTTTGACACAAGAACATGTTGTATCATATAAGCCCACATAGGGTAGTTGTCCCCATCCAACCTGTCCTCAGCAGCAAACATCTTGAACACATCTGTGTTGTTGTTGTCAACCATGGTAAATGCTGCACCTGATGTGAAAACTGCCCGAAAATAGGAGAAACGGAGCGGGAACAACCTGTGCTATATAGCACAAACCGTAGAAGACTATAAGGCACCTGTTATGCAGAAAACGGCACTGACAAAAATTCTGTACAAAATGACGAAATAGCATGTGCAGTACTGCCTGTAGTGGAAACGGAGGCCGAAATGAGCCCAAATCAAAATTCTAAGCAGACCAAGCTCTTAGAGCTCTCCCAAAAAAAATTTCGACTTGCGAACGCTCACCAAAGCTCACTGAAATCGAAGAAAGTGAGCAGGCGTGTGCTGGAGCAGCTGGCGACTAAGCCCGGGAGGACGTGACCTGCTCTGATACCAATTGTTGGAATTAGGGTTGCAGAGAAACACACACAGCTTGGAGAAGACGAAGGAAGCTCAAGGCACAAAATAGAGAGTGTGTTACTTAGTGTGTAATGGAAAGATAGATAGCCCTAGAGTGATGGACGTATATACAATGGTCCTAGTGTGTTCACACACATCACTACCACATGTATATGGTAACAGCTAGACACGGGGTTTATTGTTTGATAGAGTCTAGAAGTCGAGGACTTGCTAGATCTATTCTTGAGAAGTAAAGAGGGTTGTGAGTGAGATAGCCAAAAGCATTTCATTGTCCGATTTTCTCTATGCTTTTAGAGTGTTGTTATTACGACCTTATTTTGTACCGTTTTATTTGTTTTTGTTTCATGTTTCATTTTAGTACTTAGGAGTAGGGTAAGTAGAAACTACCACCATCAAATTTGGGCTAAAAGATTAAGAGAAAAAAGGGTGAAAATCATATTTTGGTCAAAACGACTATAACTCTGAAATTTTGAAAATTTGATGGTGGAGACCTGAAAAGTGATCCAAATTTAAAAATTTGTGGATCAAGCGCATTAGTAGACTCTCTAGAAGCAATCTGGAAAGTCTGGGCAGAATCTGTGGAGAAACATGGATCACGATCCATGTACTCCAGGGACCATTTTTGGTGACTAGTGACCATTTACAGTGTACATCATTCGGAAATTGCTCTGATCAAGTTTGCTTGAAAGAAAAAATCAAAAATCACATCAGAATTGATTGTTAGGGCAACAGCAGCAAAACAGGCATCATAGACACAGAATTTGGGATTTTTCAAGTTTTTGGGATTCAAATTAAAAAAGGGGAGATTTGGCTTCTAAAGGGGATAGAGACCAGCAGAACAAAATTCATGAAAAAATACTGCCCAAATATGGATCGAAATCCATGTACCTTTTTGACATTTGGGACTAATATTTGACAAGTACATCTCTAATAATAAGTGGAACAACTTTGCCAAAAGGGAGTATGTCAAAAAATTGAAAAAAGTTGGTCAAAATAGCCAAATACTGCTAGAAACTAGTGCAGAACAGACATGAAAACTTTCTTTTGAATGACAAAAACTGGTTCAATTCCAAAACTTTTGATACCATAGCATCTAGTAAACATGTTGATTCTAATGGTACAAAGAAAAGTCAATTTGGCTTCCAAACATGGATCACGATCCATGTACCTCATGAAAAAAATTTGAAATTTTCTTGGCTGAGATTTGAACTGTAGGTAGCTGGTATCATTTGGAACAACTTTTCCAAAAGAACCATATGCAAAAAAGTTGCAAAAGGTAGTCAAACGAGCCAAAAACAGAACATTGTCAAAACTGTCACAACAAACTATAGAAGTCAGTTTTGATTGGGCAAAACTACTCCAAAACCAAAAAGATTTGTGGAGCAAGCTACAAACATCATAAGCTATCAGCATACCAAAGATCAAGTCCAAAAGTGATGGAACATGGATCACGATCCATGTACCCCTGAGAAATTTTTGGACAGAAACTTTTCCAACCTGTACCAGAGACCATTGTGAAAAGTTAAAAAAGTGGGTGAAAAGAGCCAAAAATGGTTCAAAGAGGAAGTCCCTAAAACAGACCTAGGAATTGACTTTTGCCTGACCTAAAGTGATCCATATCACATAAAAATCATATAGCTAGCATCAGGAGACCAAGGGGAAGCTGTGTGCCAAGTTTCATTACCATCTGACACATAGGTACATGGATCGCGATACATGTTTCTTTGTCACAGATTGATACCAAACTTGTGTCATAGCTAGAGGACATCACAAGGAGTCTAGTGGTCTTTTCAAAAGTGAAATTGGATACCAAAAACCAAACCAAAAGCCCAGAACAGCAAGTACTCTGACAAAGTGCCAGAATTGACCTAACTTTCAATCCAGAGGTCAATTTTCAAAAAAAATTGATACTATATGACCTCCTAATCATGCTGAATCTGATGGTTCCAAAAAAAGTTAATTTGAGCTTCAAACATGGATCGCAATCCATGTACCCATAGTGACAGCTTGACCTAAAACTTTTCAGATTAGTAGTGCATACACAAGGAAACATATCCCCAACTCCAATTTTGGAAAAATTTGAGCAAATTTGGGTCAAAAGGGAGCAAAACAGGTGGCAGACTAAAAACCACAATGCAAACCTAGTATTGGGTATTTGACCTATCAAAACAAGTCCAAATCCAAAAAGATTTGAGATCTAGCTTGTGGACATACTCAGGAACAAGCCATTTAGAATGCTTTAGGTATAAATATCAATAACCTTAATGTGAAAGGAGGCTTATCTTGAGGGAAGAAGAGAGCTCAAAAAATGTACGCTCAAAGCTACGAGCTGTTCCAACTTTGTAATCGACTTTTCTAACGATTGGGTAATCAGATTTCATTTTTGAAACTTGCATTGTTCCTCTCTCCTTGCTCTTTCATTTAAGTGTAAGCATTGTCAGTTTTGCTGTGATTCACAATTGCGCGTGTGTGAGCCTTAATTGCAGATTTGAGTGCTTAAATCACTATTTTTTTTAGTCGTTTTGCCATAAGAGAGTGTTCTTAGACCATAAGACGACATTTCTCGCATGTTCTACTGCAGTTTTTAGGACCTTTTTCATGATGGATCGTGATTTTGGTACTTTGTCGGATTGAGATCAGACTTGCTAGGATAGTGCCCCTAGGTGTCCTAGACCTCCTCCTAATGTTTCGTTGCATTTCGAGTCCGTTCGAGTGCCAAAATGGCGTGATGACCTAGAGTTGTGAGAAAGGACATAGGCAGATTTCCCTGATTATTGAGTGTTGGTTTGCTTGCTGAGTTAGTGTGTTTGCTTGTTAAGATTCACTTCTTGAGATTGACAATCTCAAAGAGTCTCCGTGCCCCATCCGAGTCACTTCCCTAAGTATTGACATTATGTTAGTACCAAAAAGCTATGCTGTAGACGTCCGTCTCGCACCAACCCGTTAACACAGGCCCCGTTGCCGGGGATATGATCCTTAGATGGTGAGTGACCTAGTGCGTATTTAGAGCGTTCTTTTTCTAAAGATTTGTCTTCCATTATATTTACACTTTAGCAGTGAAGTAGCTAGTGTTGGAATTAGGGTTGTAGAGAAACACACACAGCTTGGAGAAGACGAAGGAAGCTCAAGGCACACAATAGAGAGTGTGTTACTTAGTGTGCAATGGAAAGATAGATAGCCCTAGAGTGATGGGCGTATATACAATGTACGGGGGAAAAAACCTCCTAAAGAGGGAAAAAATGCCCCTGCGGTCCTAGTGTGTTCACACACATCACTACCACATGCATATGGTAACAAATCCCCCCTGGAGTGATGCGGTGAACGAGAGCTGGCACATGAGTAAAGGGAAGTGCCATGCCCTGAGGACAGGATTAGTCCACAAAGGGGAGTAAGCCCAAAGCTTTGCGGAAAGCTTCAAGCTTCTCACGAGACAATGCCTTGGTGAAAAGATCTGCAAGGTTGTCCTGTGTTGGCACATAAGCCAAGCTGATCTCTCCTGCTGAGAGCCTCTCCCTGACATAGCGGTAATGCACCTCAATGTGCTTTGTGCGAGCATGAAAAAATGGTTTCCTCGCAATTGCCAATGCGCTCTGACTGTCAGTGTAGATAGTGTTGGCAGTACTTCTCACTGTGGTTCTTTATGTTGATGATTTGCTGATCACTGGACCAAATGAGAGACATATTGATGAATTTAAGGTTGATTTGAATGCTACTTTCAAGATGAAAGATTTGGGGTCGTTGCATCATTACTTGGGTATACAGTTTAAGCAGTGTGATGGTGGTATTGCCTTGTGTCAGAAAAGTTACATAGAGACATTGCTATGTAAGTTTTGACTTGAGGATTGCAAACCTATTGCCACTCCCATGGAAACAAGTTTGAACTTGAGTCTACATGATGCTGGCAATGCTACTGATGTCACTCTTTACCAAACTGCTTTTGGCTACCTCATTTATGTATGCAACACGAGGCCGGATATTCAGTTTGCAGTCTCACAGGTCAACAGCTTTATGCATAGCCCAGGGTCTAAGCATTGGCAGGCTGCCAAGAGGATTTTCCTCTACCTTAGTGGCACTTTACATCTTGGCTTGTTTTATCCCAAGGGGGGATCATTGCCGCGAGACTTACATGCTTTTTTGGACTCAGATTGGGCTGGTTGTTTTGACACGCGAGTGTCCACAAGTGGTTTTTGTTTCATGCTTGGCAGTTCATGTATATCATGGTTGAGCAAGAAGCAACCTACTGTGGCCACTTCGAGTTGTGAGGCTGAGTATAGGGTAGTCTTTACAGCTATGGTTGAGTGTGTATGGCTCAGACGCCTTATGGTTGATTTGGGTGTTGGACTGTTATGAAAGCCTTGTTTGACCAAATGAGTGTCAGCTTTCTCATACCAAGCACGAGGAGATTGCTTTTGTTACGAAAGCCTTGTTTGACCAAATGAGTGTCATCTTTCTCATACCAAGCACGAGGAGATTGCTTCAACCCATACAAAGCCTTGTTACATTTGCACACTTTGTCCTCTTGTCCTTTTATGACAAAACCGCGAGGCTGCATTACATAAACTTCCTCAAATATGTCACTATTCAAGAAAGTAGTAACAATGTCTGATTGATGTACATCCCAACCAAAATGAGCTGCCAATGCACATAGACAACGCACAATAGTCATACGACAAGTGGAAGCAAAAGTCTCTTCATAATCTATGCCTTTTTGATGTGCTTAACCCTTTGCAACAAGTCGAGCCTTTTGGCGATTGATCTCACCATCCGGATTGCGTTTCAACTTGTAAACCCACTTTGTACCAATGGCCTTTTTGCCAAGAGGCAAATCACATAAAGTCCATGTGCCATTCTCTATAAGTGCATCATATTCTAATTGCATGGCAGCCATCCAATTTTCTGAATTATGTGCTTCATCAAACGAAAGAGGCTCCTCAACATCATGTAAACTAGACACAGCCAAAACATAACAATTTGATGCATAAGATGAATGGCGAGAGCCTGAACGAGTATGACTAGACAAAGGTGCATCCAATTTATTGTCACGCAAAGTGTGCACCAGCCATTTTGGCATACCTCTAGCTTGCTCATTTTCAGCCCTTTCCTCATCAAGTACATCATGTACATCTGCATCAGTAATAGGCTGATCTAAAACATTGTCACAAACCCCCATAGGCTGTACATTTGCCTCATTAGAACTTACATTCGTATTTCCACCACTGAAAAGAGGCAACAAAGTGTCATAAATGTCCTGTGAGCTTACATTACTGTCTCTAGTACATGACAGCAAGGGCTGAACAGAATCTTCCACAAACACTACATCCCGAGAAACCAGAATACGTTTTGTTTGCGGATGATACAACCTGTAACCTTTGCTTTCAACACTATAACCAACAAAAATACATTTGACAGCCTTATCATCCAATTTTGTGTGCTGCACTTGTGGCACCAAAGCATATGCCAAACAGCCAAAAACACGCATGTGCTCAATAGAAGGCTTTCTATCATGCCATGATTCATATGGAGTAATAGACTGCAAAGCTTTCGTAGGACACCTGTTTAGTACATAAGTGGCACACATGATGGCCTCAAGCCAAAAAGAATGCGGCAAAGCTTGACTTTTGACCATACATCGTGCCATTTCCGTCACTGACCTGCTTTTCCTCTCAGCAACACCATTTTGCTGAGGCGTATAAGGCACTGTACATTGGTGTTTTATCCCACGACTAGCCAGAAATGCATTAAATTCATGAGACATATACTCCCCCCCTCGATCTGAACGGAGGGTGCCCATAGTACATTTCGAGACATTTTCAACCATAGCCAGAAATTGTTTGAAGCACATAAAGACTTCGGACTTCGCTTTAAGCGGAAATACCCATGCATGCCTGGAGTAATCATCAATGAAAGTCACGAAGTACAGGTAATTTCCCAAGGACGGAGTTTGCATGGGCCCACAAACATCACTATGCACAAGCTGCAACCTGCATGTGGCCCGAATTGAACCATCCTTTGGAAATTTAGAACGCTGCATCTTACCCAAAATACAGCCTTCACAAACATGTTTGATAGGTGCTTCAAGAGGTGGCAAAGAAGCAGCCATATCAGATTTCTGCAAACGCAGCAAACTGGCAAAATTCAGATGACCAAAACCTGCATGCCAAAGTTTTGCATCTGAAATAGCCCTTGAATCTGCAACAGAATTTGCAAAATTTTGTCCACACTTGTCATACAAAGTGAGCTTATACAACCCACGGCACAAAAGCCCAGATGCAACAATTTCATCACCAAAACTGAGATCATGAACTGTACATCTGTCATCCACAAATTTGACTACAAGTCCAAGTCTAGCAAGTGCGGATACAGACAAGAGATTCTTCTTGATCCCAGGTACATAAAGTGCATCAACAAGTGTAAAGGAACTACCATTAGCAGTAGTGAGCACAATCTTTCCAACTCCCTGAACTGGAGAAAAGGCGTTGTTGGCACAAGTGACTGAATTCCCATGAGGGACAGACTCGAGAGAGGTTACAATTCACGATGTGAGGTAATGTGCTTTGTAGCACCACTGTCAAAATACGACACATGTGAATCTGCAGCAACTGACAAGCATGCATCATGGACAACAGGATTGTAAGTGCACTCTGCGCTAAATGCCCATTCTGCATCAAAATCAGCAACAGAGTCTCCTTTCAGAGAAGACTCATCAATGGCTGCATTTGTAATGGAATTAGCATTTGCAGTGGAACCACCCTCTTTCTTCTTAGCCTCTTTGGCCTTCAACTTAGGACACGACTTGATCAAGTGATCATTGGCTTTACAATAATGGCAACGCATCTTCTTTTTGCCCTTATTACCAGAATTGCCAGACGAAGTGCTGCCAGCAGAAGCATTAGGAACAAAAATTTTGCCACTCGCAGCAGAACCATAGGAAGTGGCTTCATTACTGTTACCACCCTTTCTTTGAGAAGCAATAAAAGCCTGTTCAACTGCACGCTGCCTAGTCCTATTTTTTTTGGAAAGTGACTCTTGCAATAGCAATGTGCATAATGCATCAAACTTGACAACTTCTGGATTTCCTTGGGTCATAAGTCTCCAAGTACTAGCAAAAGTCTGGTAGGTATCTGGTAAGGCATCAAGAACAGTATGCACAAGGGAACTATCTGAAATGACTTCACCTGCAGAAATAAGTTTCTCATTGATATCCTTGATACTAGCAAGGAAAGTGTCCATATCATCTTCCTCGTGCATAATCTTCGACTCCAGCTCTTTACGCAGCAAAGCAATCTTAGCCTCATTGCGGCTTGCATAAAGACCTGCTAAAATATCCTAAGCCTATTTTGCAAATTTTGCAGAACGGATGCGAGGAACAATGGTGCGCTTCACAGACAACGCAATCAATGCATGAGCCTGCGCATCCTTAACATCCCAACGAGCTTGTTCTGCCGTAGGCAAAACAACTCTAACAACTGCAATCCTTGCAGCAAGACCTGCAACATCCTCAACATCGCCTACATCCTCAGAACCAGGATGTACATCAATGCCCTGCACAATGTTCCAGACACCCTTTGACACAAGAACATGTTGCATCATATAAGCCCACATAGGGTAGTTGTCCCCATCCAACCTGTCCTCAGCAGCAAACATCTTGAACACATCTGTGTTGTTGTTGTCAACCATGGTAAATGTTGCACCTGATGTGAAAACTGCCCGAAAATAGGAGAAACGGAGCGGGAACAACCTGTGCTATATAGCACAAACCGTAGAAGACTATAAGACCCCTGTTATGCAGAAAACGGCACTGACAAAAATTCTGTACAAAATGACGAAATAGCATGTGCAGTACTGCCTATAGTGGTAACGGAGGTCGAAATGAGCCCAAATCAAAATTCTAAGCAGACCAAGCTCTTAGAGCTCTCCCAAAATTTTTGTCGACTTGCGAACGCTCACTAAAGCTCACTGAAATCGGAGAAAGTGAGCAGGCGTGTGCTGGAGCAGCTGGCAACTAAGCCCGGGAGGACGTGACCTGCTCTGATACCAATTGTTGGAATTAGGGTTGCAGAGAAACACACACAGCTTGGAGAAGATGAAGGAAGCTCAAGGCACACAATAGAGAGTGTGTTACTTAGTGTGCAATGGAAAGATAGATAGCCCTAGAGTGATGGACGTATATACAATGCACAGGGGAAAAAACCTCGTAAAGAGGGAAAAAATGCCCCGGCGGTCCTAGTGTGTTCACACACATCACTACCACATGTATATGGTAACAACTAGACACGGGGTTTATTGTTTGATAGAGTCTAGAAGTCGAGGACTTGCTAGATCTATTCTTGAGAAGTAAAGAGGGTTGTGAGTGAGATAGCCAAAAGCATTTCATTGTCCGATTTTGTCTATGCTTTTAGAGTGTTGTTATTACGACCTTATTTTGTACCGTTTTATTTGTTTTTGTTTCATGTTTCATTTTAGTACTTAGGAGTAGGGTAAGTAGAAACTACCACCATCAAATTTGAGCTAAAAGATTGAGAGAAAAAAGGGTGAAAATCATGTTTTGGTCAAAACGACTATAACTCTGAAATTTTGAAAATTTGATGGTGGAGACCTCAAAAGTGATCCAAATTTAAAAATTTGTGGATCAAGGGCGTTAGTAGACTCTCTAGAAGCAATCAAGATCCATGTACTCCAGGGACCATTTTTGGTGACTAGTGACCATTTACAGTGTACATCATTCGGAAATTGCTCTGATCAAGTTTGCTTGAAAGAAAAAATAAAAAATCACATCAGAATTGATTGTTAGGGAAAAAGCAGCAAAACAGGCATCATAGACACAGAATTTGGGATTTTTCAAGTTTTTGGGATTCAAATTAAAAAAGGGGAGATTTGGCTTCTAAAGGGGATAGAGACCAGCAGAACAAAATTCATGAAAAAATACTGCCCAAGTATGGATCGCGATCCATGTACCTTTTTGACATTTGGGACTAATATTTGACAAGTACATCTCTAATAATAAGTGGAACAACTTTGCCAAAAGGGAGCATGTCAAAAAATTGGTCAAAATAGCCAAATACTGCTAGAAACTAGTGCAGAACAGACATGAAAACTTTCTTTTGAATGACAAAAACTGGTTTAATTCCAAAACTTTTGATACCATAGCATCTAGTAAACATGTTGATTCTAATGGTACAAAGAAAAGTCAATTTGGCTTCCAAACATGGATCACGATCCATGTACCTCATGAAAAAATTTTGAAATTTTCTTGGCTGAGATTTGAACTGTAGGTAGCTGGTATCATTTGGAACAACTTTTCCAAAAGAACCATATGCAAAAAAGTTGCAAAAGGTAGTCAAACGAGCCAAAAACAGAACATTGTCAAAACTGTCACACCAAACTGTAGAAGTCAGTTTTGATTGGGCAAAACTACTCCAAAACCAAAAAGATTTGTGGAGCAAGCTACAAACATCATAAGCTATCAGCACACCAAAGATCAAGTCCAAAAGTGATGGAACATGGATCACGATCCATGTACCCCTGAGAAATTTTTGGACAAAAACTTTTCCAGCCTGTAGTAGAGACCATTGTGAAAAGTTCAAAAAGTGGGTGAAAAGAGCCAAAAATGGTTCAAAGAGGAAGTCCCTAAAACAGACCTAGGAATTGACTTTTGCCTGACCTAAAGTGATCCATATCACATAAAAATCATATAGCTAGCATCAGGAGACCAAGGGGAAGCTGTGTGCCAAGTTTCATTACCATCTGACACATAGGTACATGGATCGCGATACATGTTTCTTTGTCACAGATTGATACCAAACTTCTGTCATAGCTAGAGGACATCACAAGGAGTCTAGTGGTCTTTTCAAAAGTGAAATTGGATACCAAAAACCAAACCAAAAGCCCAGAACAGCAAGTACTCTGACAAAGTGCCAGAATTGACCTAACTTTCAATCCAGAGGTCAATTTTCAAAAAAAATTGATACTATAGGACCTCCTAATCATGCTGAATCTGATGGTACCAAAAAAAGTTAATTTGAGCTTCAAACATGGATCGCGATCCATGTACCCATAGTGACAGCTTGACCTAAAACTTTCCAGATTAGTAGTGCATACACAAGGAAACATATCCCCAACTCCAATTTTGGAAAAATTTGAGCAAATTTGGGTCAAAAGGGAGCAAAACAGGTGGCAGACTAAAAACCACAGTGCAAACCTAGTATTGGGTATTTGACCTATCAAAACAAGTCCAAATCCAAAAAGATTTGAGATCTAGCTTGTGGACATACTCAGGAACAAGCTGCCAAGAGATCAAGTCCATATGTGGTTGAACATGGATCGCGAAACTTGTACCTCAACCTCAAAATTTGATGAAAATTGGTATATAGTCTGCATATGGCCTTGTCTATACACTGGAAGAATTTGGAAAAAAAATTTAAAATTTGACAAGGAAACATGGATCGCGATCCATGTACCTCTCAGCATAGTGGGGGTATCTGACTTGGTGATCTTGTAAACATACTTGAGGACATCCCAAATCTCAAGTTTAAGCTAAAAATACCTTCTGGAGACCAAGATACAAGCCAAAGTTCCTGTTTTCTGGTCGTGGAACAGTTTTGAGTGTTGTTTTAAGTGCAGTTCACTAAAATTGCTCTAACTTTTGATAGACAACTCCAAATTGAGTCAGGTATAGCTAGGAAAATAGCTTGCAGGCAATAGCACACACCTAGACCTGAATTTTACTAGGTTTCCTAAATCCAAACTTTTAGGGTACCCATACCCCGTTTCCAGAGACCAAAAAATTCACAAATTCTTGACTTTTAAGAGACCTGATCAAGGGCAAAAAGGGATAAGTTGCATTAAGCCAAAGTGGACTTGTAAGAGACTTGAGAGTTTTGAGTGAGTCTTAACCATGACAATCATCCACCACCAGGGTTTTCTACTCCACTCAGAGACATGAAAAATGCTACAATGCCGACAACAAGGGGATTGGGAGAATACATAGATGAGAGGTATCCTCTGATCAACAAACCGAACGTGGGATTCATTAGAACCAATGAAGCCATGCAAGTTCTAACGGATTATGCTCATGATGGCTTGTATATATTCACAAAACGAGGATCCATATATCTTCTACAAGTGTGTAGAACCCTATGCTAGAGAGTTGACCATCCATAAGAACCTCTATGCATTCACGTATATAGATGCCCACGGAGTGCAAGTTTGATGGTAGATAAGTATGGGAGAGAGTACAAACTTGTTGATCCCATTGACCTAGAGAGATATACATATAAGAATACTCCGATTCCTACTTGCTTCCAGACAAAAATGTTGCCAAAGTACACCTCAGAGAGGATTCCACCAAGGTTTTTCTCCAAAAAGAGAGGAGAGCATGAGAGACGTCTTTCCAAGAGACCACAAATTGGTTAGATTGGTGGTTGAACCACAACAATTAAGACCATATCAAGTGGCTCAATGTGTCAGAACAAAGTACAGTGGGTCAGGGGATCCATATGCTCATGTCTCACTCTTCAAACAAGTTTTGAGAGCTGAAAAGATTGCGGAGGTTGAATTAGAAGGAACAGCCTTGACTTGGTTCCAACCAATAAATAGAGATGATTTTCCCAACATAGCACAACTCTTACAAGAGTTTGTAGAGGAGTTCTCAAAAAGGGGAATCAAACACAACACAATGTCCTAGGTCTACGCTTTCAAATAGAAAAGTATGAGAGAGTTTGAAGTGAAGCTCTGCTTCGCTTCAAACAATTCATAGATAGATGTCCTATGAGAGAGTTACCGCAAGATGAAAGATTATCATTTGTCTTCATAGAGGGCTTGAGGAATGAAACTCTCAAAAAGGACCTACATTTAAAAGGATGCACGACGTTTGAGCAAGTCACTAGAGAAGCTCTATATCTAGTTGACAATTGTAAGGCCTATGGAGAGGTGACTGAAGATACAGATAACACGAGTAGTAGTGCCTCATCTCCAAAGAGCAAATCAACAACAAATAGAGATGTTCAAACTCCTTGGGAACCAATCATGGAACATGTGGCTGAGGGAGTAACTAGAAGAATAAATCAAGGCTACAAACAAAACCTAGATGTACGACAACCTCAATTGAGGAAATGCAATACTTGTGGAGGGGATCATCCCACTCCATGGTGTAGCATTCAGCCAAATCCACAACAAATGCTAGGACAGCAACCACATTGTCTGAATGATGGTAGAGTAGTAGTCAACTACACATCCTTAGAAGGAAAGAACAACCATTTGCTGGATCACCAGCTATGAAACAAGAAGGTCCATGCTATGAATGTGGAGGTGATCATTAGGCACGAAGTTGTCCAAACAAGGGTCTACAAATTGAATTATTTATATTTTGTGAATGTTGTGGGATAGACCATCTATGCCAACACTGTTCTAAAAATCCAAATTACAAGGGGAAAGCAATAATGAATGTTGTAGGCGTAATGCCTTCTACAAGCGGATCCGAGGTGGGGCCTGCAATTCCTTTAAACGTGATGACTTGAGCTCAAGCTCAAGAAGCTTCCAGAAACAAACCAGCTAAGGAAACCACATTGCCCGTTCAAACAGAAATCAAGAACATATCGGTGAGAACAGGAAGAAAATCAGGGAAAGCCAATTGGGATAAAATGAAAGCGAAGAGGCTGAAGGAGAAAACAACTTTAGAAACTGAACTGAATCAAACAAAAGAACAGCTTAGGCAAGAGCAAGAAACCAAGAAAAACGCAAAGGGACCTAAAGAGTCAAAGACTTACTCGGGAGGTTCAGTCTTGGTCGACAAAGTCTTTGAACCTTTAGATGCGATCTTGAAAGCTTATCATGCTAGGTTAAAGACCAACCAAACCCAAGAGGATAGATGGCTGACATATCCTCATCCAGGGTATGAAAAAGAGAGGTTGCAAATGTGCAAGGAGCTCATCCAAAAGTCCCAGGCTCTTATGGAACCACATGTTCCAGATGCTCCAAAAATGGAGGTGCTAATCCGTGAAAAAATCCAGGAAATGGAAAGTCTTGGTATTGTAAACAAATACCAAGAAGAGCCAGGAGTTGAGGCACCTTTAGATACAAGGGAAGTAGCCAATACGATAGATGAGGTGGGCTCACAAGCAGTGATGCCTATTTCGGAGGTAGAAGAACGGTGGCCACAATCCTTGCATTAGGAAGAGAATGGGGTCTAGGAGGGCCTATTTATTTGGAAGTTTAAGGAAGTCAAAACTTTTGTATTAAGATAGTAATCAAAGAACAGCTTTTGAATCCAAACATGCAAAACGGCTAGTTTATTTGAATTCAAAGTTTCTCCCCAAAATGGAATTTAAACATCTAACGGGTAAAACCATATCATGTAGCATATCTATGGAAAGAGCTTGATGCGTAGATTGTAGATCTATGATCTCCGCTCAAATTGGATATCATATGTGGGAGTTAAGGAAGGCCGAATATCATAAAACTATCCACCTCCTTTTTGGGGGGAAAAGTGCATCCTTTGACCACTCTTACACATCTCTTACACACCCACCATTCTTGCACACATGACGTATACCTATTTGTCAAAATGTTAATCACCTCCATAAGGTCATGGCATATAAAGAGGCCCTCCTACACCCCATCCTCTTCCTAATGGTGGGAATCAATCAGAAACCAAAAAGATGGTAGTGCTACTTTACAGTCAGCACCTATCCCTGCGATAAACATGGATCACGAATTTTTCCCAGGAGATATACGATCTCTATATGGGGATGTCGGGTTTGTCTTATCTGAAGAGAGTAAACCACACTCTCTAAAGACTTTGCCATCTTTCATAGGAGAACTCGAAACAAAATCAGAGGTTAAAATGGTACCTTCTCAGTGGAAAGCCACACCAAAAATGATGGACACCAAGAGCTTGTGTGAATTGATGTCTTCTCCTATACAGTGCACACTTTATCTCTCAGAGCTACCAAAAATTAGACCGCATCTATGGGGCCAAATGAGCAAAAACCTGGAAAAGATGGGCTTGAAAATCCCTTCACATGACCAACTTGCTGACAAAAACATAGATGACACCATGCTTAGAAACCACATACAAAGCCAGTACCAGTAAATAAAGTGAGTGACTACTGTGAAGGAGAAGAAGGAAACACCACCTTACCACTTGAGTACAAAGGAGTAAAGACGGTTGCTATAGTAGATAGTGGGGCAGGAATTGCCATTGCAACCAAAGAGATATGGAAGAAATGGGGAAAGCCTGCTCTTACACAAACTTGAATGAAACTGCAATTAGCGGATGGATACATGGAGAAACCGATAGGAATATTAGAACAAATCATTGTATCCTTGTGTGGCATAGAGTATGAGCATACCTTTGCCATAAATGAATTTTGACAAGAGCAGCAACTTTGATATCATATTGGGCAGACCATTCATGAGTCAGCTCAAAATGGTACAAGATTAGGGCTATGACTATATCTACTTAAGACACAAGGAAAACAAAAATCAGTGTCAAAGATCATAGTTATAGAGATGTAGAACAAACCTTGGGGGAAGAATTAAACTCTACAACTGATTTCAAAAGCAAAGTGCATATTTAGATATACGAAGCTCCTAAGAGTGGAAGTCTTAGAAAGGAAGATTTCATCCTAGA
Organism: Adiantum capillus-veneris; assembly: GCF_014529385.1. Lineage (NCBI taxonomy): Eukaryota > Viridiplantae > Streptophyta > Polypodiopsida > Polypodiales > Pteridaceae > Adiantum > Adiantum capillus-veneris. Next base: position 144,751,496 of record NC_140940.1, on the reverse strand, counting down.
GCGTTCAGTAGAAGATGAGGCATATGTACCAGAGCCATTTCTAGAGGAGTTATTTGAACCCTTTGGATGGGATCAAATATTGGCGATTCTTGATGTCTGCGTAAATGAGGTGACATACACCAAATTTTGTGATGAAGATGGCTATGATATAAATTCGTTATTTACAATAAAGGTGTTGAAGGAAGCTAATGAAGTTTGTGAGTGTGAAAGTAGAAAAGTTGAAACATACAGCTACGTCATGGAGCATGATGCCAAAGTGTACATGAAGGAAGCAGAGCAACAACAAGAATATGTCATCATTGACATACCTGAAGAATTGACAAGCATTTTCAAAAAAGCCGACTCTAGAAAAAGTGCAAATGAAAGCTGATGAAGGAGAAAAGTTTCCAAGTTCAACGTCAAATGTTCAGCAAATGCAATATCAAAAGAAGAACAAGGATAAAGAAGAAGATTGATTGTCTCCTACGATGATCAAATTCAACATATGCAGAGAAACACGACTCAAAATCACATGTTCAGCTGTGATAGATCCAGAAGCAACAAAGAATCTAATGACATATGGAACGTGGATCATGATGGGAAAGCCGTCAATCAAAGAGCTAGAAGAAACAGTGAACACAAGTTTAAAAATTCCGATTCGTAGCTTTGGCGTGGCAGAAGCCGTACTCAAGTTTAGTACTGGGGAGTACAAGGATACTTTCTACATAATTGAATCCCATCATATCAAAGAGAGTCTGATCCTGACAAAAAGCTGCAGGAACATATTCTTTCAACAACAACCAAAATCTTCAACAAAAACACCATCAAAAGTCTCATATGAACTTCAAATACATACAAACAAGCAACAACCAACCATCACAGAAAAAGGCAAAGCAAAGTTAAACACTCAAGTATATCACCCCCGCAAGACAACTTTACCTTCAACGAGCCTCCATTAAACTTCCCACGAAGCCTCTACATCAAGAGCCAAACCATCGACAATGCAATGGAAACCAAAGAAAAAAGTTTACCAACTAAAGTTTCCATCACAAAAAAGCATCCAAAAGAAGCCAAAGAATGCAAACCAAGTGCTAGTATCTAAAGAGCACATCCAAGTCAAAGACCCAGTTTGGATACATGAAGCACAAGATCAGCCTCAACAACATAAAGTGATAGGGTGGGTAGTATCAAATGAGTCAATCATTGCTCAAGGCTACTTCCAAGGAAACACTAATGTTTTGGACAAAAAGCCTAAAGTAACAGCCTGGATCTACTCGGCTCAACCAAAGAGGAAGAAGAGCTATAAATGCAAGACAAACAACTCAAACAGGAGAAAGAAAAATAACAAAAGACAGAAGAAAAGACCTTCAAAGCAAGCAATGCAACAAGTATGGGTGCCAAAGTCAGACTTCAATGAAGCTACCCAACGCAAACAGGTGCAGCATCGGATGTGCCCAGTCAAGCTACTCGAAGCACAAGGATTTTATGAAGGTAACAATCATATATGGTTACCAAAAGTGGTAGCTCAATCTGGAACACAAGCAAAGAAAACCAACATCCATCAGAAGCCAATTACAACCAAGGCTTCTACACTCTACAGATGGATACCTTGTCTTCAATTGCAAAAACAAGGCTTCTACAACGGAAATCATCAGGTATGGCTACCAAAGACTAGTGTCCATCGAATCATGGAGTGATAGGAGAAAATGCAAAATACGGTCACACACACGGATCAAAGACAAGGTGGGTTCCAAAATCGATAGTAGAAACTCAATCACAAAGAACCCACACCTCTCCACAACCGCTTCTCATGGAAAATAACGAAAAGGCTACATCAGTCCCTACCAGAGCTGAAGGACTTGTTTCACAAAGCAGTGTGAACATACAACAAGCAAGTCAAGAGGAGCCAAAATATGCCAACCTACTTGACAAAATGGTGGCATCTACAGATCAACACAATGGAAGAGGCCTAAATTTTCAAAACTTATGGAATTGGGTTTTTGGCCTTGAACAGGTAAGTCCAAGTCGCCATTAAAAATACATGGCATAAAAGTCAAAGTAGCTAAGCCACTAAATGAGCAAGGTGTTAGTCCCAAACCTTCATGTAATATTATCTGTGGTCTAAGCGTTTTAATTATTCTAGGTACTGCTCAAGCTGAAAGAGTTGAGCATAATTACGTTGTGTCACTCATGCTGGTACAGGGTGAGCATAAGAGTCGAAGTCATTGTAGTATAGTGATAAGTGAAGGAGGAAGTCCAAAAGACACGCACGCACTCAACACAGTGAGATATGGGTGGAGAATCTTCTACATTGAAAACCCTTCTCGGAAACGTGGAAGCTATTGAGACGTCCTTTGATGTCACATGTGCTACATTTGTTCCTTGAAGCACCCATCAAATCCCTCTTTCACACTACATACTTTTGTTGACAAATTTCTCGTATGCATATAGAGTGTCCCATAATTGGCACTTGCATTAGGCACTCTTCCTTTGTTTCTCCCAAGCACTCATCGTGCATGACAGGTACTTCAAGTCCAAATGCTCAACTCCAATAAGAGCGTATACCAAAGGCACTTTTTTCCCACCGGGTTTTTTTTTCTTTGGACATCTAGGTTTTAAGACCCTAATCTAGAAACCCTCATCATAGAATTCTTGTATATATTTCTTCTACATCAACAATAAGGAAATGTCTACCCAAATCAATCGACAATGATTGGAGCAAACACTGCAGGTCTCCATATGTTTACCAAGAAATTATTTTATCTCCAAGGTCGACAACAATGCTCCATCAAACAATGGCAAGTCAAAGAATGGCCTACAATGCCAAGCAATTACAAATTCCAGAAGAGAGTCATCAACAACAATCAAAAGGAGCTCACACAATGCTTCAACATTGGTGACCTATTGTGGAAAACCCAATATGCAGTGGACCTTGAAAGAAAATCCATCATAAAGTCCACGCCACAAAGAGGATTGGTTCTATAAACTCAAAAGCATTAAAATCCTTCTTCATGGTGGCCAAGATTGGCAACAAAGAGAAGCCGGTGCAATGAGAAGAAAAGTTGTCTTGATAACCAAAGATCAAATCACCTTTCAACAACATGGCAGATATGAATCACTCAAGGAAGGGGGGAGAATCATCAACGACAAAGCACTTCCCATGCTGAAGACCAACCTTGAAGACAAAGCTGAAGACAACCCTATGACAAGACTACACAATGTCGTGTCAAGGGATGACATGATTTAGGAAGGGGGGAATGTTTGAGGACAGATTAAACAAGCGCCCACCTGGCCAGACACGTAGCCAAACACCACATTTGTACTCTATTAGTTTTCCAAGCTAGTGTAGTAATACTTTGTGTAATCCTGATTCCAAAGTAGTGGGTCAATTCCCTAAGTTGTAATGTTGTCATGACGGACGTCTGCAATATAGCTTTTTGGTACTAACATAATGTCAATACTCAGGGTTCTTGAGATCGTCAATCTCAAGAAGTGGACCTTAACAAGAAAACACACTAGCTCAACAAGCAAACCAACACTCAATGATTAGGGAAATCTGCCTATGTCTTTTCTCACAGCTCTAGGTCATCACACTATTTCAACACTCGAACGGACTTGAAATGCAACGAAACTTTAGGAGGAGGTTTAGGACACCTAGGCGCATTATCCTAGCAAGCCTGGTCTCAATCCGACAAGGTACCAAAATCACGACCCATCATGAAAAAGGTCCTCAAAATTGCAACAGAACATGCCAGAAATGTCGTCCTATGGTCTAAGAACACTCTCCTATGGTCAAAACGACTAAAAACAACGATTTAAGCATTCAAATCTACAATTAAGGCTCACAGACGTGTAGTCGCGAACCACATCAAAACTGACAATGCTTACACTTAAACAAAAGAACAAAGAAAGAGGAACACAATGCAAGTTTTGAAAATGAAATCTGATTACCCAATCGTTAGAAAGGTCGATAACAAGGTTGGAGCAGCTCGTAGCTTGAGCGTACGTTTCTAGAGCTCTCTTCTTCTCTCAAGATAAGCCTCCTTTCACATTAAGATTATTGACATTTATGCCTAGGGCATTAAATGGCTAGTGGCCGACTCACATGGACTTTTATAAATGTCATGACAACATTACAACGCAGGGAATTGACCCACTACTCTGGAATCAGGATTACACAGAGTATTACTACACTAGCTCGAAAAACTAATAGAGTAAAAATGTGGTCTTCACGAACCTTAGACTTTTACAAGATTTCTAATCTATACTATATATTCTATTATATTTCTATCTAAACTAACATAATATGGCGGAAGGGGGATCCCTTTACACACGTCTAAATCTGCGACATGAAGGCTAAACTCCAAAACTTAGAGAAGCCTTTGTGCACGCGATAAAGAGGGAGAGAAAGAAAGAGAGAGAGAGAGAGAGGCCGCCGAAGGCGACCGGCCGTACTAGTACTATATTTTTGGTCCCTCTTGGACACGTGGCATGAGCTGCTTCCTTTGGTGATATTCCCGACAGCCCGACAACTCTTATCTTGCATGGGCGGCTTCAAATGGGATCGACGGTTGAAGTGATTTGGACCGTCCAATGCACATTTGTAAATTTGGAGAGAAAAGTAAATTTGGATAGGCTTGTAAATCCGGGGCAGTCCGCGCCCCATGTCTTGAACCCACGACCTCCCCACTCCGAGCCATGTGCACTAGCCACTACGCATGCGTTTGTTGAAATATAGGGGATTCGAGTATGTCATATTGTAAATATGGGCCGATTAGTAAATTTGGATCAAATTTGTATATTCGGGCAGACTAGTAGTCCACTATTGGCATGCCCCGCATTTTCCTCCTCCACCATTGATCCCATATGAGCATGCCGTGTGATATAGTGATGAGGTCCTACGTCCGGCAAGTGTTTTTTGTTTCGATCCATTGTTTGAGAGTCATTCAAGACCAGGCTGGTCGATCACAGCGCCATCTTGGCAAGTGCAAGGCAGGTGCGCGTTAATGAGGTCCTTGGTTAAGAAGTGAATAAAGGCGCCATTCCCCAGGGGGAGTTAATATGGGTAACGAGAGCAGCAGGAGGCGACCTTGGGCCAGGAGCGTAGCCTTGCGTGTGTGTTGCTCGGCCCTTGGTATGGACTATGGAGAGAGAGAGAGAGAGAGAGAGAGAGAGAGAGAGAGAGAGAGAGAGAGAGAGATGGATGTGGTAGCAATGTGAACTTCCCCTATGCCTTGGTCGACCCAAGCCGTGGTCAGAGCCCATGCCTTGATCACTTGATCTGCCCACGAGCTCGACCTGAAGCTACGGCAACCATGGACCATGCGATTGCGCCCTTATTGCCCCAACTTGCTGTGTTCGCCATATAAGGGTGGGTTCTGACTAGGAGGCGGAAGAAAAATGGAAAGGGGCATCGATCCTCCATGGCAAAATTTAATTGGTTGGATTTTGAGGCATTCTTCCGCCGGGCCCTCCATATTTCTTCCGACCCCCCCCCCCCCCCCCCCCCCCCCCCCCCCCCCCTCTGAAGAGTTGATGGCCTCTCTCAACCCCCTTCACTTTTTCACTTTTCCTCCTCCACATTGCTCACACTAGGCGGCGAAAGATTTTGGAAGGCTTGTTTCTTCCGCCAGTTCAGTCTGAACCTAGCCTAAGGGTAGAGAAAGTTCGCGGCTGCCAACTATCACCACAAGTGCTGCTCATTGTGTGGAGCCATGCTTTCGCAAGTATGAAGCACCTGAGGGGGAGGGCATACTGGCGTAGCACATGGGGGAGGAGACACTGTGTGTGTGTGTGTGTGTGTGTGTGTGTGTGTGTGTGTGTGTGTGTGGGAGTCCCTCTATCCCTCTCATGCAGGAAGAATCTACGATGAGGTTGTTAATGAGAGAGTCAACGCCTGCAGACACGGCCTGTGCACGCACACACACACACACACACACAGAGAGAGAGAGAGAGAGAGAGAGAGAGAGAGAGAGAGAGAGAGAGGCCCAAGAGTAGTGGTAAAGGTTTGCAAAAAATGATCGATTGCTTGCCAACTCTATGTTGTAGGTGAGACAACATTTGATGGTAGACAATAGGTTTATTTTTATGCAAAGTGAGACACGCAAGCGGGGTTGCGCATATTCAAGTGATTTTTTCTTTCTCTTTGTCTTTTTGTCCTCCAGACGGAGGAAGGGTCACACAGATTCCTGATAAATACCTGATTTTTTAAAAATATTTTCGTTGGGCATAATTACAAAAATAAAATCCATCTTTCTTTTATTTGGATTTTTCTCGAACCGACATAAAAAAGGCTTTAGCGAGTCGTGACGCTTTCAAAACTTTGCTAGTGCTAATGTGCGAAAGAGCCCTTAGGTTGTGATGGCAAATAACTATTATAGATGAGGGTAGAGTTAGACTATGGCTCCTGCCAATTGAGTCGCAGTAGCTCGGATGCTGGTGAGCAAGCAGGTGTCGCCACTCCTTTCCCCCCTTCATCCTGCTTTTTGCTTGTAAGTGAGCTCTCCCATCTATCAATTTTTCTTGTAATGTCTGAATGCACAATGGATTTCTGTTTGTATGCTCTTTCTGTGTACATATGTTTTGTTTGTGAAATGGCTGCTTCTGCTTATGTGCCTTTTGCTTCTCTGTGAGTGTAGTGCTACTTGAGAGCTACTAACTCTACTCACTCTTTGCTATGAAGGTCCGTCTTTGTTTCTCTCGTGCTAGACTACCATTGCACTTTTGAATGGACTGGTATGTGAGCACGTCCTTTCTTATTTTGACCAATTTATTTTTGTTTGTCTTGGTCTTGGTCATTTTTCTTTGTTTGATGCTATAGTTCTTAATCACCCTCCTTATCAGTTTCGTGTACATTACTAGGTCTTTCCTGACCTTTAGTATGTTCCATATCATCCCTGTCATTATAAGGCCTTTTCTCCCCATCGTCATTATTATCATCATCATCAACATCTTTGTCTTCTTCTTATTCTTTGATCTTCTTGTAAATCTAACATTTTAGATATTTGATCCTCTTATAAATCCTCCTGCATTTTAGTTGTTTTACTACTTAATTGAAGCTTTGGCTTCAATAGCATCCTATGATGGTTGGAATTCTTAAGTTTTTTGTTGCTTTGCTGACGCAACTCTTGTTCAGTCTTTAATTGTGTCTAGAGGTGCTGGATCTCTTCGTTGATAAACAACATTTTATTTTTCCTACAAGTGCAATAGTGAGAATTTCTTTCAAGAACCGCTCTTCTACTCATGGAGTTTATATCCTCTTGTGATATATCTTATTGAACCGAAGAGAGTCTATTTGAGACGTTACCATGTTGTCCTATAGACAAAGAGTCGAGGTGTGAAGGATGGAATGAGGTAGTGTTGTGCAAGCTAGCTAGTCAAATTGGGAGGTGAGTCGAATTGCAATTTTTATGTTTGTTATTTGGGCGTTTACAACTTGCATTGTGTCTATATGCATGATGGATTTCTTGGGCAACACCAGAGCTGGCATCCAAGGCTAGGTTTTAGGATGGCTTAATGCTTCTGTAGAAGAGGTTTCAAGATGGCTTGATAAGAGAGGAGGAGTAGATGCAACTTTTAGAGAAGGGTGGCATGAGAAGGGTGGTCTTAAAATAGAAGAAAGGGATGCTTTATTTATAGGGCAAGGCCTACCTTGCATTAAAGGTTGTGGTATAAACTGTCAGCAGAAATGAAAACCTCGTTTCTACTCAAGATTTTGGCTATAGAACCGTCATAAACTTATGTTTCAATATGATGCTTTTGGGCCAAGGGCCTTTAAATACAACCTTGGGAGGCTCACTCTGGCAATCTAGTTGTGGAATCAAACTAAGAGCCTTCCCAATTATTGTACCATTGTGAAGCAATAAAGAAATAAGTACCAAAAGGGGTTTTAGACTTTGGGGCTAGTGCATTTGGGAAGGGAATGGAATTCTCTCTCTCTCTCTCTCTCTCTCTCTCTCTCTCTCTCTCTCTCTCTCTCTCTCTCTCTCTCGTCGGATAGATCTTTGACGTCTCTTGGGATAGTTTCCTACGAAGTTAAAATCCTCTTCTCCTCCTCCTCCTCCTCCTCCTCCTCCTCCTCTCTCTCTCTCTCTCTCTCGTCGGATAGATCTTTGACATCTCTTGGGATAGTTTCCTACGAAGTTAAAATTCTCTTCTCCTCCTCCCCCCCCCCCTCTCTCTCTCTCTCTCTCTCTCTCTCTCTCTCTCTCTCCCCCCCCCCCCCAAGTTCAATTGTTGTAGTTTTCTCATATGCGTTGTTGTAGATTCCTCGCTTCGAGTTAACAAGCCTATTTTATGTAGCCTGAGTGATTTCCATGAGGTTATTATTAGGACTTTTTGCACAAATACCTTTCTTAAATCTATTTTCTTACACATTAGCATTAGTCTTGGGTGTTCTGCATACCTAGCCACCCTTCATCACGGTTGACCTAACCATAACCTTACTTTAAACTTTAGGGCATTGATGAGAACTAATATGATACCAAGAAATTCCAAAATTGAAGGATTCCTTGAAGAGGTAATACAACCCAAAAGTTCGAAGTCCATACACTTTCTCTACTTTTTCATTTTCTAACTTACAATCTCATAACAGATAAAATACAAATGTAGAAGAATATGAAACACCAACAATGAATGGTAAGGCCTCTGAAAATATCAAGTTTCTTACAATACAATGCATTTTGTGGACTCATGTTTACATTCCAGCATAGGAAAGGGAAGTATTCTATCAAAAAAGTTTCTGATATGAATATTACAGTGGACAAAAGGTTGAATTCCTTGGTGATCTTGCAAGAAACTATTTTGTACACTTGGTCGAGTTTCACCAAGTTTGCACTCCGCATCGAATAAAAGAGGAATGTTTGGCCTTACATTTAGACTTACATCAGTGGGATTGGCTGTACAATTAAGTCAACTCAAAATGTTTTTGTTTTGCTAGTGACAGGTGACTAAATTCATCTTAATAATAGCAATAATAAAGGTCTTTTCCAACATCGCTAACATAGTTTCTTTCGTTAAGGTTTGTGATTATCAATTTTTAAAACTCATTGAGGATTGGAGCTCTCACACCAAAGCAACAGAGCCTCAATTTCGAAGGAAATCCCAAACAATATTTTTGCTCGCTGTCTTTTAGGCGATGTTACCTATACTACAATTAATTTACACCTTTGCTACAATCCGTCCATTGGTACCGACATAAAACATAATTGAGATGAGGGAAGCATCATATAATTATGGTTTGCATTTATATTGCTTATAAATGAGTGACTATGCAATGTTGTTCCACTGAAAATTTGGAAGTTGACCTTTAGCATAATTGAGATGAGCCAAGCATCATATACTTATGGGTTGTGTTTATACTGCTTATAAATAAGTGACTATGCAATGTTGTCCCACTGAAAATTTAGAAGTTTTTTCTTGTTTGAAGCATGGTGATGCTTTCATAAGAAAGAAAGTAAAGACACAAACATAAATTTTTGTGGAAAGTTTAAAAGAGCTATGCTAGTTGGTGAACTGCCTAGTATATGATGTTTTTTTTTTTCTTTTTCTTGACATGCAATGCAATCACTTAACTCACACAATTGTTGTGATGCTTATAAGATACCATATTGAGAGTTACACTCTTTCATGTTTCTGCTTGTAGTGTATGTTCAAAAGGAAACGATAGACTGGTTGAATTGGCTCAACTTGGGAGGAGTTCTATACCAACTCACTATTTTGATTCTCTCTTCACATGATACCTCTAAGGCTAAGAAATTCAAAAATTTTGGTAAAAGATAATGGAACATAAGTACCAATTATTGGTTAGCAGAAGGTAAAAAGTAACAAGCATAATGATTTATGATTTTATTGTAACTCTCGTGGAGGAAAAATGATAGAAAGGTTGGGAGAGAAGTTGAATAGTACGTTGCTTAAGCCAAATTATATGTAGAACAAAGAGTGTAGGTCTTGATATTGGGAAAATAGTATCTTTGGGAAAGATGTTAAGCAACTTTTGCTCAATTGGAGTTGAAAGTGAAGTTGTAGATATGTTGGCACCCATAGAAGTCTTGCAGCTTGAGACAGACCTCTTGGTTTTGCTATGCAATCTTCATGAGAAGAAACATGAGGTTAGTATTGAGTTCTAGAGTTAGGTGCTTAAACGATTTTTGATGCTATAAATTTTACTTTTTATTTTTGTGGACTGGAGTTCTTCATTCATCCACTTGAGCTAACAAAGGTTCCAATGTTGGGCTTGGTGGCATTGATACTGAAGCCAATTTTTTCACAAAGTATGGTTTAGCAGGTAAGAAATTGCATTCACTCATCTCCCTATTGTAGGTAATTGGATAGTTTTTACCTTGAAACTCTTAAGGTTTCTTACATTATCCTAGTGACAGGTGTTGTGCAAAGTATTGATACTCCAAGGTAGATTATTGTGGGGATTCTTTAGGAAATGACACATCCAAAGATCCTTCTCTCAAGTCCAACAGTGGGGCCTCACCATACAGACATTGGTAAGCTATGTGAGTATGGAGATGAGTGTTACACCCTCAGGAGTAGAGAGTCCTTTACTTGACAGTAAAATAATTTCTGAGACATTGGATACACTTAGAGCAATTGAATAGTATTTCCAAGAAACTGGATACCTTGGGCATTTTGGTTCACCCCTCCGAGTACTTGAGTTATCATGTTTGTATAATTGACCTCAATGTGTTGTGCCTTGTAACCTAATACTCTTGGTACTTGAACCATTTTTTTATGGCTGAAATACCTTGACGTGCCTAGTGATCACAAGTTTTTGACTTAGCCATCATGTATACAACTCTTGAGGTACTGATGCTACATTAGAAAAATTGTCATGGTCATAGTCCTATTGCAAGATGGCCATGTCTTCTTCAAAGAAATCTTATCTTGAAGGTTGGGAGAGTGTGTGTGTGTGTGCGTGCACGCACGCTAATATCTTTTTCATATCCACAAAAATTCTTCTCATGGAATAATATTGGCTAGACGTGGCAGGATGCACAGGTCCCCCAAAGACTTATCTATTTGCCAACATCTCTACAACTTCACTTTCAAACTCTAGTTGAGCAAAAGTTGCTTAGCATCTTTCCCAAAGATATTATTTTCCCAGTAACAAGACCTACACTCTTCCTTCTACATAGAAGTTGGCTTAGGCAACGTACTATTCAACTTCTCTCCTAGCCTTTCTATCCTTTTCCCTCGACTAGTTACAATGACATCATCAATCATTTCCCTTTTACTTTTGACCTTGTGCTAATCAATATGTGGTACTTATGTTCCATTATTTTTTACCAAAATCTTTGAATTTCTTAGCCTTAGAGGTCTCATGCGAAGAGTGAATCAAAACAGTGAGTTGTTATAGAACTCCTCCCAAGTTGAGCCAATCCAAATCAGATGACCACTCTTATCTCCTTCTGAACATACACTACGAGTAGAAACATGAAAGAGTGTAACTCTCAACATGGTATCTCAAAAGCATCACAACAAGTGTGTGAGTTACATGATTGCATTGCATGTCACGTCAAAGAAAAAAAAGTTATATACTAGGAAGTTCACCGACTAGCATAGCTATTTTGAAACTTCCCACAAAAATCTATGTCTGTGTCTTTACAGTCTTTCTTATCACCACCGTGGAAGATGCTTCCCATATCTTTAAACAAGAAAAAACTTCAAATTTTCAATCGAACAACATTGCATAGTCAATCATCTATAAGTAGTATAAATGCAATCCATAACTATATGACGCTTGACTCATCTTAATTATGCTACATGTCAACTTCCAAATTTTTAGTGGAACAACATTGTATAGTCACTCATTTATAAGAAATATAAATGCAAACCATAATTATATGACGCTTCCCTCATCTCAATTATGTTATATGTCTGTACCAATGGAGGATTGTAGCAAAGTTGTAGATTAATTGGAGTATATGTAACATCGCCTAAAAAATAGCGAGCAAAAAGATTGTTTGGGATTGCCTTCTAAAAAGGTTTCTTTGGTGTGAAGGACTCCACTCCTTGATAAGTTTTGAAAATTGATAATCACAAACCTAACCGAAAGAACTTTGTTAGCGATGTTGGAAAAGACCTTTTAATAATGCTATTATTAAGATGAATTTAGTCACTTGTAACTAGCAAACAAAAACATTTTGAGTTGACTTAATTGTGCAGTCAACCCCTCTAATGTAAGTCTAAACATAGATTAATGAAGGCCAACCACTCCTCTTTCATTTGATGCGGAGTGCAAACTTCGTGAAACTTGAACACCCTATAGAGCACACCTATTATGCAAAAAGTATCAAAGAGTTGGAGCTCTTGATCTTGCAAAAAATTAAACCGTTTGTACACTATAATATTCATATCAGAAACTTTTTTGATGGAGTACATTTCTTTCCTATGCTGGAATGTAAACTTGAGTTCACAAAATGTCATAAAATCTAATATCTAACCAACCCAAATGATTTTCTCATATTAAATTGATCACTTAATGTGGGAGAATAAACGGGAACAACTGTTAAGATATAGATATGTGCTTATAGATCTATCTCAACACGGGGCCAATAGTAAAGGGGCCCAAATGGGAGATGGTCTATCAAGAGCAAGGCTAACCAATGGAGCATAAGACCTTAGGGTTAGCTTCATTGAAAACCTCCAATAATGTGTGTAAAAGTCCTTTGACCTTAGGTAAGCTAGGGCTGAGCTTGAGGTGGGAACCCGGCCCAAGCTCAAGATGCTTGTCGTGCTTGAGGTGCTTGATTAAGATGCTTGAGGTGCTTGACTGGCTCCATGCTTGAGGTGCTTGACTTGGTGCATGATTAAGGTGCTTGAGGTGCCTTGAGAAGCTTGCCTGAGATGCTTGTGGGAACACCCCCTACTTCAAGTGCTTTGTCATGCTTGATGACTAAGGTGCTTGAGCTCCTAAAGTCAAAAGCATCCCTACAAGAGGGGGGGCGAGCCCTTTTCCTAGGGATTAGAGAGAGAGAACACACACTCACACTCACAAGGGAAGCCCCAGCTTGAAGAGGCAGCAAGGACACATGTCAGGTCCCTACCCATGTTACCGTCATGTGTTGCTTGAAGCCTATTGGCTAGGCTTCAAAGGGGTCCAATGATAAATTACTTGAATTATCTAATTGATTTTGCATTTATCAAGTCCTCTCTCTCAAAGGGGACAGGGGGACACTTGTCCCAAGGCTACCCATGTTGCTTGTAATGGCTCCTGCTTGTGATTGGCTAGGCCTGGAGGGGTCCAATGAGCTTCAAGCATGAGCTACAAGGGGGGGTCGACCCAAGCAAGCTAGGGGGGTGCTTAGGGGGTATACTCACCCACACACACACTCACAAGCACTCTCATTGTGTACTATGCAAAGTGCAAGAGCTCCCTCTCCTTCTCCAAGCAAGTAGAGGTTGAGAGCCTACACCAACACTCTTGGCTATGGAGTGCAAATCCAACCAAGAGCCATGCTTCAATGCTTAAGCTTGCCATCTCCTTCTTCTTTATTACTATGCTATTATGTATGCTAGCAACAAGAGTATGATAAGTGAGGAACTAATTCTTTCTCCTACGAAATGTTTCTTCTTCCTCTTCCCTACCCTCATTCCCTTCTAGCTCTCTCCACCTTCGAAGGTGTTTGAGGTCTTGGGACTGAGGCTTGGGATAGTTAAAGATTTCTTCAAGTTTATGTTATGTTTGTGATGCATGAAGCCTTCCATCTTCATGGCATCACCTAGGTCACAAGGAACACAAAGACTGTATTGTAACAAGTCTCTCTTTATGGGAGAAATCATAATACAAATGCCTATTGGAGGGGGGACCGGCTCCACATAAATCCGGTCCTCAACTGTTGTCATGTTCTCTAAACTCTGTCTCTTGCAAAACTATTGTCTATGCCAAGTTAACTAATTGGTATGATTATGTTGCTATCTTCAATTATGTCAACCCGCTATGCTCACAAAATCATTTCTTGAAAGTACTCTCATTAAATTCCACTACTCTCACATATTAAGGAAAATTCCATTACACAAAATGCATTGTATTGTAGTAAAATATGAGAGAAACTTAATGTTTTTAGAGGCCTTACCATTCATTCTTGGTGTTTCATATTCTTCTACATTTGTCTTTTGTCTGCCATGAGAGTGTAAGTGAGAAAATGTAAAAGTAGAGAAAGTGCATGGACTTCGAACTTTTGGGTTATATTCCCTCTTTAAGGAATCCTTCAATTTTGGAATTTCTTGGTATCATATTACCTGCTCAATGCCCTAAATTTTAAAGTAAGGTTATGGTCAGGTCAACCGTGATGAAGGGTGGTTAGGTAGGCGCAACACCCAATGCTAATGCTAATGTGTAAGAAAATAGATTTATGGAAGGTCTCGTGCTAAAAGTCCTAGAATAGGCTCATGGAAATCACTTCGGCTACATAAAGCAAGCTTGGAAACTCCAAGCAAGGAACCTACAGCAATACATTTGAGAAAACTGCAACAATTAAACTTGGAGAGAGAGAGAGAGAGAGAGAGAGAGAGAGAGAGAGAGAGAGAGAGAGAGAGAGAGAGAGAGAGAGAGAGAGAGAGAGAGAGAGAGAGAGAGAGAGAGAGAGAGAGAGAGATTTCCATTCCTAGATGCAGTAGCTCTAAATTATAATGCCCCTTTTGGTACTTATTGCTTTATTGCTTCACAAATGTACAATAGATGGGAAGGCTCTTGGTTTGATTCCACAACTAGAATGCGAGAGTGAGCCCCCCAAGGTTGTATTTAAAGGCCCTTGGCCCAAAATCATCATATTCAAAAGGTGTGCTCCCAAAAGACAGTTGAGCCATGCGATGTACACACCAATGTCAATTAGTTGTTGCGGAGACCTGATAGGTTAGTTACTTCAAGCCTAAGGATATGCGTGCAATTGCTACTGACTTTTATTGTGATCTGTTGTTAGCTGAGCCTTGATCAGAGCATTAGAATGCATGCAAAGAGCAGGTTTGCGCATAGATGTCTTGCCTTGTTATTGAGGAGATGCAACACAGACTTGAGCTTCCTCTCCCATTAGAGGATCTCCATGAGACCCTTAGAGCACTCCCCCAAAGTAGTTTTCCAGGGGAGGATGGTTTGACTCCCATATTTTTCTTGGAGTATTGGGACTTTCTTCGTTTAAAGATCTTTGGAGTGCATTCCAATACATTTTGCACACTAGCGAGATCCCTCTAGCAGCATGAGTGAGGGCATGATATGCCTTTTTCCCAGAGAAGCCTCCTTGGATGAGATTTGATAATGGCAATACATTGCTATCCTCAACTCATCCTACAACATTCTGGCAAAGGCTTTGAGCTTGAGGATTCAATCACTACTAGAGAGCATTACACATGGGACCAAGACAGGTTTTGTCAAGGAGCGTAGTATCCTTGACAAAATCTTCAATTTCCGGGAGACATCTACCTTGCACGTCTCCAAGGAAAGGATCTGGTGATACTCCTTCTCGATTTTGAGAAGGCCTACAATAGAGTTGACTCGGAATTCCTGGAGGTTACTCTATGCAAGATGGGTTTCTATGATGCTTGGATCAGAGGTGTGTCATCTCTCTACAGGCATGCGCACAGTCATGTGCTCTTGGAAGGGGGAGGAGTGGAACGCTTCATGCTCATGTGTTCAATCAAACAGGGTTGCCCTCTAGCTAGCAAGACCCATCGTAGGTGGGTTGCACGAGCTAGTCTATCTACCTTATATAACGGAGAGATGGCTTTTGAGAAAGTGCCACATGGGTGTTATACATAAAAACACAAACATTGATTTTAAAAAAAGATTGTGAGGGAAATTTCAATCGATGCGTGACTACGCAAAGGCAAATTTCATATGCGTTCTGTCGTTCTGCAATAAACATGTGCAAAGATATCAAATAACAGGCTTCATGAAGTAAGGGGCTCTGACTCTCTCTCTCTCTCTCTCTCTCTCTCCTAAACATTACTTAATCTTTTCAATATGAAATGATCCTACTTGCCTTAAAGTGACTTTTTCATAT
Source organism: Adiantum capillus-veneris (assembly GCF_014529385.1). NCBI lineage: Eukaryota > Viridiplantae > Streptophyta > Polypodiopsida > Polypodiales > Pteridaceae > Adiantum > Adiantum capillus-veneris. The sequence goes on along the minus strand of NC_140940.1, from coordinate 144,735,510 downwards.
GTATTACTTAAAATTCATTTTGATTTTATATATAACTATACTAAAAATGTCTATTCTTAAGTTAATTTTTGTCGTACAAAAACATATACACAAAGAACCAAAAAATTGTAGTCATAGAAGGTCCAACCATGATTGGGAGAAAAAGGGCTATGTTTGATAGTGTATGTGGGGTGTGTGGGATATCCCGTCACGACCATGACAATCCAAGAATCAGAGGGGACCGTAGTGTATTTACTATGTAGGTAGGTAGACGCACCTCAAGGTGGGGTGTGTGGGATATCCTGTCACGACCATGACAATCCAAGAATCGGAGGCGACCGTAGTGTATTTACTATGTAGGTAGGTAGGCGCACCTCAAGGTGATTTTTTATTCTTTAATCTCTTCAATGAGTCTAACCATTGGTCCCTTCCCCTTCCCAATTGTTGGAAGTGGGCCCAAACCGACCCACACCAAAGTTGGGACAACACTTTCTTAATAAATATTCATATGTCCATGACTCCATATGCTAGGATTTTTGTGGGTGCCGTTGTGTACAATATAAAATATTTTCATACATCAATATTAACTAAATCAATCAAAAGGAAAATTTGCTTAGAAATAGCCTTACTGTTTGTGGCACTATCTTTAGGACTCTTTTCAAGAGTGGACAAATTTTCCATGTCAAAGAAGAGTGTTAGGTAAAGATTGTTGACAAGCAAAATCATGAGCACTAACTTGTCGAACACTCACTAACATTTGCCATGAATCCACTGGAAAAGTTTTGTCTGTAGAAACTTAGCTAAGAGTTTTCTACAAACAATGTACTTGCTCATGACATCACTTTGTGAACTTTTACATAGTATGGTGGCATGTATAGTTTGTAACCTAACATCTTTTTTTGTGTCGACTCTTAGTTTATTTCATGGGAATTGCAAGTTACTTGATGAATGCGTTTTATCTTTGAGTAAATATCTCAAGGTAATGCAATCTCTCTCTCTCTCTCTCTCTCTCTCTCTCTCTCTCTCTCACACACACACACACACACACACACACACACACACACACACACTATCCTACTTGCCTTAATGTGAGATGTTTTGGATGTATTACTTAAGACTCATTTTGATTTCATATATGAATATACCAAAATATATCATCTTCAGTTAGATATTGATATACTAAAAAATATATAATCTTCAAAAAATATTTGTTTCACAAAAACATATACACTAAGAGCAAAAAATTATGGCCATATAAGGTCCAACCATGATTGGAACAAAAAGGGCTATCTTTGATAGTGTATGTGGGGTGTGTAGGATATCCGGTCACGACCATGACAATCCAAGAACCGGAGGGTATCATAGTGCATGTACTATGTAGGTAGGTGGATGCACCTCGAGGAAATTTTTGATTCTTTAATCTCTCCAATGAATCTAGCCCTTTGGTCCATTCCCTTTCCCAGTTGTTGAAAGTGGGCCCAAACCACCCACATCAAAGTTGGGACAACACTTTCTTGATAAATATTCATATCTCTATGACTCCATATACGCTAGGTTTGTGTGGGTCTTGTATATTATTATACATCAATGTTTACTAAATTAATTAGAAGGAAAATTCGACTATAATAGCCTTACTATTTGTGACACTATATTTAGGACTCTTTTCAAGAGTGGACAAATTTGCCATGTCAAAGAAGAGTGGTAAAGATTGTTGACAAGCACAATGAGGATGTGAGGACTAACCTGCCAAAAATTCACTCGCATTTGCAATGAACCCATTGTAAACCATTTTCTTTGCAAAGACCTAGCTAAGAGTTTCCTACAAATATTTAAGTCCTAATTTACTTGCTCATGGCATCATCTTGTGAACTTCTATATGTATGGTAGGATGTATAGTTTTTAAACTTGCCAAAAATTCACTCACATTTGCAATGAACCCATTGTAAAACATGTTCTTTGCAAAGACCTAGCTAAGAGTTTCCTACAAATATTTAAGTCCTAATTTACTTGCTCATGGCATCATCTTGTGAACTTTTATATGTATGATAGCATGTGTAGTTTTAAACTAACATCTTTTTTGTGTCTACCCTTAGTTAATGTCATGGGAATTCCAAGTTACTTGATGAATACTTTCTATCTTTAAGTAAATACCTCAATGTAATGCATTCTCTCTCTCTCTCTCTCTCTCTCTCACACACACACACACACACACACACAATACTTAATCTTTCCAATATGAAATGATCCTACTTGCCTTAGAATGAAATTTGTCATATGAATAAGGTAAGATTCATATTGAATTCATATATGAATATACTAAACATGTATAATATTAAGTTATTTTTTGTTGTATAAAAATATATACACTAAGAACTTACATTGTTACAATCTCATCTTTCATATGCATGTAGCAAAAGATGTTTAACATAAGGAAAATATCTTCTTGTAGTCACTTAGAGTTAGAAGAATTGTCTCCAACAAATATTTCTTCTTTGTTGTGACTACTTTGAAGTGTCTACAAAACTTCACAACGGTATGGCCAATGTTTTTTATTGTTTTATCTTTTTATATTTAATAGCAAAGGGTGAACAAAAATAATAAAAAATTTAATGGTATATAAAACAATTTCAAGGGACAAAATGACCTTTAAGGTCTTATATCTAGGGCAAGATAATTAGTTGATGCGTTTTAAAAATTATTTGGATAGGAGTATGCAATAAAATAGAGAAGTTACAAAGCCTTTGACATGGTGTAGGTCCACTTAGAGAATCAAAACCATGTATATTTCAAGACAATGATGATTGAGGAAAATTATTAAAGAGGAAAAAAATCAAGAAACTCTTACAGAATGGTTTGAATATAATAAAAAGAACAAAGAAGCACAAATTTTTTTATGCCCTGACTTTTAAAAAAGTGGGTTTGGAATAAAATATTAAATTCATTAAAAAGACTCTTTAGACAAGTCAAAAAGTCTTAGGGTAAATATCTAACATGCCACAAAAAACCTAAATTTAGCAAGTCTAAGTTTTGCAGGTTTTGGGAGCAGCTTGATGGCACCTTCAAAGCATTATGCATAGGTGTTTCACAGGAGGTAAAGTTTTAAATCCCAAGGGTGAGTTTTATTTTTCCAACGTCTATCATAATTTAGCACGTAGGCTGTACATAGATCAGCTTTATAAAGCCTTCAAGGTTTGTGTAAAGGTCTTGCACCCGAGATAATTAATTAAAGGGTAAGTTTATCTATACTAATAGATAAAGGGGGAGGTAATTTTGCCCCCCTGCCACGTGTCAGCGTCTCCTGCATCCGGTGGGTGTCGCCTGCAGCGTTCGGGAACACACACAGAGAGAGAGAGAGAGAGAGAGAGAGAGAGAGAGAGAGAGAGAGAGAGACGGCATAGCCGCCGGCTATACTAGTGGTTTTTAATAAGTGAAAGAGAAAAGATAAAGTCTAAGTTTAAATCAGCCTTTCCTCATTTAGAAAGTTGACTCTAGTGTGGGACGGGTGTCTAACCTCACTCTTATCTTATTGCAGACATAGCGAGAACCACGAATATAATTGTTAATCCATGGGAAGAAGCTGGCTCGACTAGTGCATAGAGGCTACAAGAGGTTGTCAATCTCTTGAAAACAACAAAGAACTCGCTTCTAACTCAAGCTACTCCCAACTGACTAAAATCACCAAAAGCTAATCACTCACCGGCAAATAGATCACATCCGTTACAACATCAAACGCCATCCAAACATTGCGAAACTTATAAGAAATGTCTGTAAGACCTAAGCACACATGTGTATGGTCTCAAATCTCACTTTAGATCAAGTGCAAAAATCGCGATTATTAACAGCAGTGAGTTTTTGACCTAGTCGTTTTCGCCCCAGAATGCATCTAAATGCTTAGCAATGATGCCCCAATACCCCACCTATACTTAGTTATGATTTTGAAGCTTAAATTCCTACTTATGATGAAATTAGGTTGTGGGTTGGCGACACCAAAAGCTATGGTTTACCATGAAATGCTTATGTCAATGCGTAGAGCTCTTACCTGTGGTTGCAACGCAACAGATTGCACTGCAATATGACAATCGAGAAGGGAGTAGGAAGCACAAGAAGGAGAGAAGTGAGCGTTGTTAGCTCACAATATACTCATATTATCCAAAACTTATGAAAAACTTACAAAACTTGGCTTTTATACCTTAGCCACGGTTTTTGTGGTCAAAACTAATAATCTGGGAGCTCTAACTAAAGACAGGTTGATACAATTTGGAAGTTTGTAGCCTCGACTCATCGATTACATTGTTTATCTAAACATTCCCGATTCATCAAAATAATAAGTGTTTTTACAATAAAAGCTCCAAAAAATGATATTCAAGTTATTCGAGTTAGCTTGCTGCTAACATTTCCCCCTCCTCGACTGTGTCGTCCCTTGACATAGCTTCATGGACTGAAGTAGTCTTCAGGTTGACGGCTGGCGAGGTGGTCTTTAAGTGCATATAAAGCTTTCTCATATTTTATTCTTCTCTCTTTGTCAGGAACCTGCAAGAACTCCATGGTGACTCTGCTTTTAAGCTCATTGGCTGAATAGCCAACAAATATGGATGTGAGGTTACTAATCACTGACCCAAATATCTTCGTTCGCCAAGTGAAGTAACCTGTATAGAATGCTTCCTCAAACGCCAACATATTGCTAGAGGGCAAAAACATGCATCGGGCATAGAAGTCATAAAGGACTTCTTCGGAAGGCTAGCCACTTAGGTCATAACAGAGGCCCTTATTGCCTTCGAGGAACGACATCCATGGTGCTCCTGCTTGCTTTGGCTCGTGAAAAAGCTTGAATACATGTGAGCAACATTCTGCAAACCTTATATAACATGGCACATGAGAGGTCAGGAAGGCTCTTGAAGAAAGTCATGGCGCCCATTAGGGTTTTTAACATGTATTCCTCTATTGCCGGTCGCTACTCTGGAGCTCGCAATTGTGGGTAGTTCAACCATGTCAGCCTCTTATTTTTCAGTGCTTCAAATGCTTGCCATTGGTACATGATAGAATGTTGAGTCTTTTTGTAGTGTTGTAGGTGCTCTTGTGAATAGAATCACATATCATGGATTCTTGTTCAACCAGCTCTTTCTCCACTTGGGGTGGACATCCTCTGAGCCTTTGAACTGCATATATTTGTAGAATCTTTCTTTTACCTATAGTGGCTCTACTTTGATAAAAGGCTATGGCAATGATTGTTGATGCCAATGTGCATTGATTTGGTTGGGAGTGAGATGAGTTACATTGACTGAGTGGAGAACTCTCAACTCCCAATCCATTGTTGCTTTCCATTTTGAATTTGTCTCTTGGGTAGTCTATTCCTTTAGTGCATCTTCCTTGGCTTTAATAAGTTGAACCATGGGCACTTGCTCAACATCAATCAGTGGTACTTGAAAATCCTCATTTCCTTCTATCCGTCCATCAATTGTGTTTCCATCTCAACAAAAGAGACTGATGGAATGTCAACAATTGGTTGCTCAGAGGTACCGGCTTCTTCTTGATGTTCTGGCTCTCCCTCTCTCAGCAGAGCTGATTGACCCTCTTTAGTTCAACCATCTCTTTGCGCAATTGCTCCTCTCTTTGGATCCGCATCAGTGCAAGGTCTCTTCTTTGTGATTGCTCTAGCTTCAGCTCTAATTTGAGATCCTCGTTTCTCTCTGTTAAAGTCTTATAGACTTCATTTGTACCTTTGATCGAGGTGAACAGGATTTTCCCTTATCTGCTCAAAAATGTTGCTTGATCATTAATCATTTTCTCAGAGTATTGTAGACAAACGTTCGCTATATCAAGATGCACTTGGATATTCTGTATTGATAGAGTGGTGGTTAGGAGTTCATTTGTTACCTCTGTCAACTATTGATTTTTGGTCTTGCAGGCATCAAAGAATTTGTTTAAAAGTTCTCCCAGCTCCTCCATTTCTTTCTGCTGCTTCTCGTTGGCCAACTGGTGCTGTTCTGCTTCATATTTCAGCTCTTTGAATTGTCTTTCTAGATTTGATATTATGTTCATCCTGTCATCCATCTCTCCCTATAGAGCATCAATGACTAGCTCAAGATCTCCAGCCTTAGCACTGCGGCTAAGTGCTGTTGTTCGCATTTTTTTTGGTTATCACTTGCATCTACTTGGCATATTCATTGACTTGCATGATGACTTCGTTGTTTGTTTCCAATTATTCAGACTCTGTAGGCTGTCTAGATGTTTCAACCAGTTCAGTTTGTGGCTCCTTGGGTAGTGATGTGGTGGCTACTTGTGGTTGCGGCGGGGGTTCTATTTCTCCTTGAGGTGTTGTGATTGCCTCGGCTGCTTCTGTTGCTTGAGGCTTTGTGGATGACTCGGTTGTTTCATGCTGGGTGGTCGTAGAAGGGTCTGACTCAATTTGTTCTTGTGCTTTTGGTTGCTCAAAACTGGTTGCTTCCTGCGGTTCAAGCTCTTTTTCTTTGGCTTCCTTGCCCTCATTGGGTTTAGCTGTTGGTGACGGGCGCGTGCTTGGCATTGGGTGGTCTGCCTACTCCGTAGTGGGTGAAGTGGGCTTCGAAGAAATCTCCCCTTGGTCATGATGTGTCTCGCTTTTTCTGTAGCCTTTGCTTGTCTTTGTTGTTCCGTCGCTTCTTCTCTTGCTTTCCTCTCAGCCTCTTGAGCTCTTTCAACTTTAGGGCTTCTACTTCTGCATACATGTGTTCAAGAAAGTATGTGGGGTCCTCTGCTTCTTTCCTTGCAATGTTTTTGGTTCTGGGTCCCCTCATCTCTCTTAGAACCCACCTTTTCGGGTCCTCACCTGCAACTTGGCCGTTTCTTTCATAAGTTTGTTTTTTTCTTTCAAACCTCGCCTTCGTTTGTTGAGGTTCTTCCTGGTGTGCGGCTACAACTTTCTTCTTTATTTCTTCAATTTTGTCCCTTCTTTCCTCATTGTCTGAGCTCTCACTGCTATGACCTTCGTGGGAGCTTTCGGCAGATTCTCATCTGACTTATAAACACTTTTTGTTGAATGTGTGGTTCTGGGAGAAGGTTGTGCAAACACTATCCATGTGTTTTGATCTAGGTAGGCGGCAAATTGTCCACCACGCCAATTGCATAATATGCTATTCTTGTCAGCACTTCAAGCGCACCCAAATATGTGATTTTACCTTCTTTCTTAGTGCCCTTCAGCATTGTCAACACATACTGCGCATGATCAATTGGCTGCCTGGTTGTCGACTTCAACACTTGGGTGAAGGTGGTCGCAATCGCATGGTTTGGGGTGGTGTACCATGGCTGTCTCTTTGACAAGAAATGGAGGTGTTGATGGTATAGACAAATTGGTTCTTCCACTTGCCTTTGGATGAGTTCGGCAAAAGTGGCAGCAGCAGTCTCCTTGGTGAATGTGTCTGCTGTCTTTTTGTCTTGAGCCCGCATCGTCATACCTTCAGTAGGGTAGCTTCAGTGCCTCGGCCGCAATCTCTTTTGTGATAACTACTTCTACTGCCTGACCTTGTTGGTTGGTGATTTGGGTTGATCCATCCTCTTTGATAGTAGACAATAACTCATAGGCTTTCTCGAAATCTACGCCGCATGGTTCCTGGTGGTAGAAGTCCCTTAGGCCCAGCCTTCTGTTGGCTTCTTTGGTGTCTGTCTTGGAAGCTACATCATATATTTCTTTTGGTAGCATTTGCAGCTCTACTTGGTGTCCTTCTTCGCTCCTGAACCTGCCTATGAAAACCGTGGTGTTGTTTTCTTCAAGCTATTCTCTTGACAAGTATGTTGCCTTGGCCATCTTTACTGAATTGGGTTGAGTTGGTAGGGTGGCAACTCTTGCAACTTCTATTTCTGGGGCACCCTTTTCTTGGCCTTCTTGGCAGCTTGCATTGCTCCTGTTAAGTGAATACAATGCCAATAGTTAGAAAATTCTACGAATCCCGCTCTGAAATGCCTTGAGTTTGAATTGCTGACAAATTAAGTCCAATTTTCTTCAAATCAATTTTGGAGCATGCATAGATGCATAAAAACGTGTAAAGATCAAAATCATACAATTCAAGCAAAGATTTGCAACAAAAGTAAATAATCACAATTATTTACAGCTGAGATTTTTCCAACTTTTTGCATTTTTTATATGATAGGCTTGAACTATATAGCATTTAGGTGCTCTGAGTGAAGTGTGGGCTCATTTGAGTGCATTGGGTGGAAATGGTGCCAGATTTAGGCTTTCAAACTCTGAAACAGTAGATATAATAAGATTTTGAGTTTTTGAGATCCAAAATTTTTCGAACTTGGTTAGTGGACTTGGGACATCGGGTGCTTTGGTCCCCTAAGGTCAAAGTTGCAATTGTCTCCCATTTTGGCAAGAAAATTAATAATCGCGATTATTAACTTTTTCACCAAAATGTATAATTTTTTGTGCAACTTGGTTCCAGACATGATGTAGACGCTGTGTATGAGATATGGGGTGATTTGGATCAAAAAATGTGACAGATAACTCAAAATTTTGGATTGGAAAGACCTTGGTGTGTTTTTTGACAATTTCCAAGTTTTCCTTGATCATTTTGGCTCATACTTGAAATGTCACATGTAATAGATGTGTACAAGTGATAGGTGAAGTGAAGGTATCATTTTCAAGCCAAAACAACACAAAAGTAAATAATCGTAATTATTTACAGTAGTCAATTTTTTTGCTAAACTTGACAATTTGATGACCTAGACATATTCAATGCATCTAAAACAGGTCCTAAATTGAATTCAGTAAAGTTTTGTCCAGTCGGCAACACTTCGTGCTTTGGTTACTCTGAAGTCATCGATTTTTGTGACTAGATGTCCTGTGGGGTTGGTTAGTCACTTTTGAAGCTATGGATTTGTCTGTTACATAGTCCTAAAGCTACCCATCCAGTTTTAGCCCATTTGGAGTCAGTTTGACTTCATATGTCAAATTTGACGCTTTGTAGCCTTTGAACTGTTTTCTGCTTTTCAAGAGCTTGCCTTGACTGTTTTCATGAAACCATCCATGTACATTGTGTATAGATCCAATAAATAAGCTATGTGGAGTCAGAATCCAATTCTGGCATCGGACAAAAACCTAGATTTTCTGCTTGGGATCCCCCTTGACCCCTGCCAAATGGTCACCTTGTGATATAGAAGTGTTCTATAATATGGGGCATGCTACAGTTCAATTGTCCTCCAATTTGGTTGAACTGATAGGCCGCTATGGTCAATTTTGGGTCGTCGGACTTCGTGCACTGCTAGGTTTCTAGGGTTTTTTCCCTAAGCCTAGACTTGCTATCGGCCATATAGAATTGATCATTGATAAGCTTAGAACTTACCCCTCATGTCTCGTGTGAGATGGCGCTGTAAAAGGGCGACTGTGGACTCCGAAAATTGTGCGCAAAGAAGGTCGAGAGCTCTCTTCTCCAAGGGTGACTAGTGGAAATGAGGTGATTTTGGGCTACCTTGATATCTATACTCGGACTTCACAAACTATTTTTCCCAAATTCCCCTGTTAGTTCTACTAGGACGTGAAATCTATGTTAGACTCAAATATTTCTTCAATCGGATTCCGGTAGCTCATTCTGTAAGAATTTGCGAAAGTAGGCCTTGGTAGCCTAATTTAAGCTTCCTGCTTTCATCTATCGATCTGATTGAACTTTGTTGTGCTCGTCCACCTTGTACTTCTGACCATCAGTGTATCTTCATTTTCTCCATCTGAGCTCATTTGCTATTTATCATTAATTTTTGACAGGTTTATTGAAACAATCAAAGAAAATAACAAAATGCGCTAAAAAAACAAAGTAAAAAATTAATAATTAGGGAAATCCATTAAGAAACACAGCTTTATTGTTTTTTGGTGGATTTCTCCATTTTTAAGTCCCACTATCAAGAACAATGATAAAAAATAACAAAAAAATATCGATTTCTGATGATTTCTGATAGTATACACTATTTACACTCATCGGGAAGATGTTATCGGTTAAATTTTCCATGTTGATGATTTGTTAAGGGTATTATTAGGTAATTTTGCAAAAAATCACACGTTAACATCAAATTTTTTCCTCCCTCTTCAAACATTTCCCTTGATCACTTAGTTCCCTACCACCCCTCCTAGATGGCCTACTCCAGGACGACTGTGTCCATGGGTTGAACACTTGTGTCTATGCATAGCCTTGGTTGGCTCTACTATGCTTTGAAGATCAATATGCTGTGCAAGAGTTGGGTCTTGAGCAATTAACTGAAGGGTTTCTGATGTCGAGGTTTTCTGTTGCTGTCTTCCAAAGAGCAAATCTTGTAATTTGTGTTCCCTTTGCTTTATTGTACCGTCAGGATGCTTTGGCACGCTAATTTTCTGAGCTATCGGTATGAATAATGATGGTTGTCGAGCTTTTACCCGCCATTGGTATCTTGGTTTGTCTCGGGCAGAATGTTGTGGATTGCTTGGAGACCTAATTACTCTCCACTGCTTGATCGGTTTTACAATTTGTGGAGAAGATAAGTGCTCTTTTTTCCTCCAAATCCATTTTGTTTTAGGTTCCCTGCTCGGAGATGCTTCTCTTTGTGTTTTGAACCTTAGAACCGTCTTTGGTACTGTAGATGATGTTTTGGGTACCTAAATTTGAAACGGCTTGTCCTTAAGTTGTGCTTTTGGTACCCAGATTTACTTGACTACTTGCATGCTACTTGTAGTATTTACTTGTCTATAGGATGGATAAGATTGATTGCTTTGTGGTTTAATTTGTTGATAACATCCTTTCCATTACTCATTGCTTGGTGCAATTGGAACAATGAGCTGTCCGCCTTTAGGTGATAGCTTGAGCTGATTGGTATCCCGATCTAGTACTACCTTGAACATCTGCATCCATGAGATTCCAAGAATCATTGTCTTATTCATGTGTTCATCTGGTAAGCATATAAACTAATGAGGGCATGAACATCCATGTACTATCACGTTTAAGTTGACTACTCCCTATGTCGGTGTTGGGTTCTTGTTGCATCCTTTAATAGTCGATATTCCTGTTGTTAAGGACTGACTTGTTGCTTTCTTGTACGTGGAATAATTGACTGCATTTACTCAATCTCCTGTATTGATCAATGCATTTGTGCTATGATTGTTCAATTGTACTTTGATGCAAAGGTCCATTCCATCTAACCATTCATCATCTGTTGATACTGTGTCTTTTTGTAATTCCCATAGTCGTTCATTTAATTCCAGAGTGTTGATAGGAATAGGTATTTGTTGTTTTTTGAGAGCAACTTTCCTTTTGAGTACTCGAAGCCGAGCTTCCTCTTGGGGCTTCATCAATAACCTGCTGTCATTTTATCTTTCTTTGCTTTGTTGCATGCATCTTTTCTAGCAATTCATTGGTTAGCGGCAAATTGTACTTCTTTAAACGGCATCCACTAATCCAATTAGCCATTGGTTCACCATCTAGAGTGGACAACCTAACTGCCCCACTTGGAGATACATATTCAATGATAAACGATTCATTTTCCTTTTTCTTAAACTTGGGAATGTGTTGCTTAAGGGAATAGACTAAAACTAAGTCCCCTTTTTGAAGATTTTTGTAACTAGATGGGAATCAAAAAACTATTTTTGTTTTCACATTTGTGCATAGATGTGAGCTACAACAGTTAGCCATTGCTCATCAACCTTTTCTAAATCTTCAAGCCTCTCTGACAATTCATGTCCAATCCACTCAAGATCCTTAGCTACTCTTAATGTCGGCAATAGAAATTCTATCGGCAGTATGGTATCAAGACCATAAACAAGGTTAAAGGGTGTAGCATTTAAAGATGTTTTAAATGAAACTCGATAATCCCATAGAGCAGCATGGAGATTCATTTCCCAATCTATTCGTCCTGAACTAACCACTTTAGTCATTACCAAGCTAAGAATTTCATTGGTATGCTCAGCTTGTCCATTTGCTTGTGGGTGATAGGGAGCTGATTTGTTATGGATGACCATAAATTCATTAAGCAGATACTCAATTACCTCATTGAGAAAATGAGTTCCCCTATCACTGACAATTTTTATTGGCAGTCACACATTTTCATACAAGAATGCACATGTGGTTCTTGCATCATTCTTTTGAGTTGCTTTAGCCTGTACCCACCTGGTCAAATAGTCCGTAGCTACAATGATATATTGCGCTTAGGTTTTATAAGCAGGTGGCTGTATTGGTCCAAAAAAGTCTATACCCCATTTTGAAAAAGCTCTAGCCCCCATCATTGGTCTCAAAGGCATGCTATTTACATGATTGGCAATTTTTCTCGTTGACATGCATCACACCTTTGAACATATTCTTCGACATTTGCAAAAAGTGTTGGCCTTTATATGCCTGCCATTAAGATTGCTCTTGTGGTGGTCTCACTAGAAAAGTGACCTCCAGCTAAACCAGCATGTGCTTGTTCGATAATGGGAATGTAGTCGTCTTCATTTGCACAAAGACGCAAATGTTGATCCTTACCTCTCTGATATAGTTGGTTTCCAATAAGAGCGAGGTATCTTGCTTCTGTTTTAATTTCTCTTTGGCGGCATTTACTCATATCCTCAGAAAATGTTCGGCTTGATAAGTAAATAACTAGATAGTTACTCCACTTAGGAACAAGTGATGTTCGGAAAAATGTCACATGAGGTATGGGTGCTTGTTTTTGACATTGAGGACATTGTTTTACAAATGAACGAACATCACTCCTCATAGTTGTCCAAAATACTCCAAGTCTCAAGATCCTTTGCATAGTTTGGTCTTCCGCAAAGTGAAGTCCTACTACGGTACTATGTGCTTGACTTAGGTATTGGGTTTTCTCCTCATGATTAATGCATAAAATCAATGTTCTATCTCGATTTCTTTTGTATAGCCTTCCAACTAGTAATTGATAAATAGCAGATTTCTCAATTAATACACCCTTGAGATCCTTATAAGACCAAGCAAAGATATCTCGGTATTATTTTAGTAAGTTTAACAAAAGCTTTTTTTCTTCTTCCGTCAGGTCGTTTGCAATGTAGGCCGGTCTAGGCTCTTCTCCTGGTTTGGTTAGGTCTATCTTTTTGCGTGTTCAGGACTTTTGTAGGATTCGCCCTGTTTTTGTAGTTTCCTGACAGGTTGTTCGACTATGATTTTTCGGTCCTGGAGACTATATTTTTTGTAATGGGATGGAACACTCATTACATCTTTACCTTCCTCCTCAATGGTTTCCATTTTAGTTGTATATATCTCCTTTAGAGCCTTCTTCAACTCTTGATACTTCTTTCTTCGTTCAACTCGTGTCATGGTTGAATCCTTGTCCTGATATTTAAGTTTTGCTTGAGTTTCCTTTCTCGTTTTTCTCAATGTTTTTGATATTTCCTACTTTTCATTTAAAGGATATCTACCAGTGATTTTGTCCTTGACGTAATTATGTGCATCTATTTGCATCAAAAACTGTGTTCTACTGGAGACTGATGGCATAGGTCTAGCTTTCAAGTTTCTCGTGTCTCTTTTTCTTCTATACCATTTTTATCTTTTCGGTTTCTGGTTTGGAAAAAAGTCAAAAAACTTTTCCTCCCCTCCTTTCATAGTAGTTTAGCTCTCACATGTTCTTTTTCTGCCCCCGAATCATCTGAAGTAGCTGAATGTTCTTCCAACTCATCTGTTGCATCATAGTAGAGGCCTGAAAAGACTTGTTGAGCTTTCATCAAGTCCTTGGATTCTTGAATTTTGTCTTTAATGTGAAGGGTTGAGATCATTTGTATGGGAATTATGTCATAGCCGTCCTCATTGCAAAATTAAGTAGACATAGACGTATTTACACATACATCCATTGTTGCTAAAATTTGAGTCCACTCAAATGGCTCAAAAAAATGCTATGGAGAGGGTTCAAGTACATAGGCTTCGTCTGTGCAATCCCTTTCTAAGATACATTCTTGTCTTTTTAAGCTCCCGTTTTCTGAGGCTCCGCACATCCAAATAGGTGTGTCTTTGTTCAACCAAGATGGAAGCTTAGTTTCAGTCGAAGAGACTGAGTCAAATTCTTGTATGGGCGTTTTTATGACATCTCTATAGGTGTGATCTTTTAGATTAATCCTTGTTATGGATCCCACTTGCTTCAAGTACAGATAATTGTTTTTGCAATCTTGGATGAGTTGTATTTGTCGCATGAAAGGTTTTCCCAAAATGATTTCATAATTGAGTTTCTTTCCAAAGTCCACTATTGCAAAAGTGTGTTGATAATTCTTTCGATGTGTCCATCAGCCAATTGCAGTTTCATTCGAGTTTGTCTAATGGCGGGTTGTCCCCATGATTTCCATACTGCTTTCGTGGCTATGGCTATGCCTACCCCACTATCCAATATTGCCATGGTTTCTATATCATTATAACTCACTAGAAGGGTTGTGTTTCCTTCTTCCTCTTCGTAGTATTCTCCGACTTTGTTCATTGGAACGGATCTAACCTCTTTGTTATCCATTTCGTGTTTCAATTTTTCCAGTTTTTTTGCGATTAGCCTTGTTATCCCCACCTTCTCTAGAGGTTTTTGTAGATCATTCCATACATATGGTCTGATTTTTAACATTTCTCCTAAAGTAAGCGTGCATTGAATGGGTGTAGACATGATTGAATGGATGTTGTCTACCTCTAGGGTCTGTTCCACTCTCTTTATCTGAGTGATTTTACACACTATGGATTCATCTTCGTTATCTCCCAAGTAAGAGGGTAGTGTTTTCAAAGTCATGGGTTTAGACATTCTTGAAGCTTCAGAACTGCAATCCCCATACAAGGATTGTACATCCATGTCCATTTTAGGAGGTAGATTGCCTAACCAAACTTCCTCTATAGGAGTTGTCTTCAGAGTTAGGCTCCCATCATTAATCTCTCTAACTTTTCTCCGTAAGTGTCCTGGCCAATCTTCTTCTACGAAAAGAATTCCATCTAAAGCATCCTCACTATCAGGCACTATGAGTTCTGGCTCTTTAGTTTCAAGGTGGGGTTCTTCCACCACTTCGGATTTCTCTTTACCAGTTCCTACCACAAGCTCCTCGGGTTTTGCTATACTCTCAAGCTTGGGTTTTTGTTTTTCCAACATCTCTTGAGTAATTCTTGCCAAATCTTGGTAAGCTTCAAGCTTAAGCTACTTCCATATCTGGAGAAGGATAGTTTTTCCATTTGTTTTCCATGTTTTGGCCTACTTTAAGTCCCGCTTAGTAAGCTTCCAAGGCTACGTGGATTGGCTCAAAAATT
Organism: Adiantum capillus-veneris; assembly: GCF_014529385.1. Taxonomy (NCBI): domain Eukaryota; kingdom Viridiplantae; phylum Streptophyta; class Polypodiopsida; order Polypodiales; family Pteridaceae; genus Adiantum; species Adiantum capillus-veneris. The sequence continues at coordinate 144,720,331 of NC_140940.1, read as the reverse complement.
TTGTCTACCAAAATTGGTCCTCCATATTTTACTGTGGTTTCCTTGATTTCACTTCCAGTTTCTTTCACTTTTTCGTGGAATATTTTCTTTGCTTTCTCCTCAATTTCAGCCCTTAGTTTTTGTCTTCTCATATCATACCTTTTGCTTCTTCTTCTTTTGGTCTTTTGAGAGGAAATTTTAGTATTCTCTGAATCATCAGAGGAGCATGGGCTTTGGTGATTACTTTGATTGGAACAATATGTTCACTCTCAGATGAGCTACTAAGTATCACTTGGACTACGTTCACTATTGTTTTACCCTTGTTTAAAGGATTTTTTGAACAATCTTCAGAGAAGTGTCCTCCCTTTTTGCAACATTTCATACAATAAGCTTCAATTGGCTTAAGGTTCTTGTCAGACTCTGGGCATTCATCTTTCCAATGATCATCTGCACCACAGTTATAAGTTTTCAATTCTTGACTTAATAATGGGTCTTATCATCGGAGGTCTAACACCTTGACTAGCTACATAGTACATCGGTGCAAGTTCTAGTGTAGTATAAGTCACAGGTTCTTCCATTGGTGGTGGATGTGAATTATACCAATCTCCTTCTACCATTACTGTAGATGGACTAGGCTCAGCATAGGGTGTAATAGGCACTAATACTTGTTCATCTATGAGTCTCTCTGAATGCATGTACTTTACAGGCACTGCATTATGTCCAGGATATGGAGGTTGTTGCTCCAACACGGGTTGAGGTCTTTCCATACCCATTGGTGGTCTTTGAGCTGGGGCCATATTAGGTTGATATTTGTACATGGGTTGTCCTTATGGCTTCATAGGCACGTATCGAACATTTCCATCATACTTTGGTCGGTAACAACACTCATAGGTCTCATGGTTGGTCCATTTACTCTTGATTGCACACCATTTCTGCGGCCTAATTGGTTGTCCCTATTGAGGTACCCCTTGCCATGGTCCCCTCATAGGTGCTTTTTTAATGTTATTCATTATGTCATTCATCCTTTTGAGCATTTCTTCTATGGTTGTAAGCTGTGTTGCAGCAGCCGTTTCCCACTTGTGTTGGTATGGTGGATGTTGTTTTCTCACTTTGGTTATCCTTAGGGACATCTTCTTCATTAGAAATATCACAATTGTCTCCTAAGTCAATAGCATCTGACACACACTCTTCTAGGGTCATATGTTTCTTGCTATACAATATAGCATGAAGTTCTTTGTTTAGCAGTCCCTCTAGAAACAATGATACTAATCTTCCCTTTGCTGCAGGTATTTCTAGCTCTGGGCATCTTGCAATGTATTGTTTCATTCTAGTTGCACAATCCCTAACAGAGTCACTTTGTTTCTGTTGGAAGCTATAGATTTGAGCTACCGTATTATGTTTGATCCCCATTTTGAAACATGCAGTTACAAATCCTTGAGTTAATGTATTTAAGTCCATGGTTGACCTTGGTGGAATGTTTTGGAACCATGTCAGTGCTTTTTCTGTTGGAATTAGGGTTGCAGAGAAACACACACAGCTTGGAGAAGACGAAGGAAGCTCAAGGCACACAATGGAGAGTGTGTTACTTAGTGTGCAATGGAAAGATTGATAGCCCTAGAGTGATGGGCGTATATACAATGCACCGGGGAAAAAACCTCCTAAAGAGGGGAAAAATTCCCCGGCGGTCCTAGTGTGTTCACACACATCACTACCACATGTATATGGTAACAAATCCCCCCTGGAGTGATGCGGTGAACGAGAGATGGCACATGAGTAAAGGGAAGTGCCATGCCCTGAGGACAGGGTCAGTCCACAAAGTGGAGTAAGCCCAAAGGTTTGCGGAAAGCTTCAAGCTTCTCACAAGACAATGCCTTTGTGAAAAGATCTGCAAGGTTGTCCTGTGTTGACACATAAGCCAAGCTGATCTCTCCTGTTGAGAGCCTCTCCCTGACATAGTGGTAATGCACCTCAATGTGCTTTGTGCGAGCATGAAAAACTGGGTTCCTCGCAACTGCCAATGCGCTCTGACCGTAAGTGTAGATAGTGTTGGCAGTGTCCTATCCAACACCCAAATCAGCCATAAGGCGTCTGAGCCATACACACTCAACCGTAGCTGTGAAGACTGCCCTGTACTCAGCCTCACAACTCGAAGTGGCCACAGTAGGTTGCTTCTTGCTCAACCATGATATACATGAACTGCCACGCATGAAACAAAAACCACTTGTGGACACTCGCGTGTCAAAACAACCAGCCCAATCTGAGTTCGAAAAAGCATGTAAGTCTGGCGGCAATGATCCCCCTTGGGATAAAACACGCCAAGATGTAAAGTTCCACTAAGGTAGCGGAAAATACTCTTGACTGCCTGCCAATGCTTAGACCCTGGGCTATGCAGAAATCTCCTGACCTGTGAGACTGCAAACTGAATATCTGGCCTCGTGTTGCATACATAAATGAGGCAGCCAATAGCAGTTTGGTAAAGAGTGACAATAGGTTTCCATGGGAGTGACAATAGGTTTCCATGGGAGTGGCAATAGGTTTGCAATCCTCAAGTCCAAACTTACATAGCAAAGTGTCTATGTAACATTTCTGACACAAGCCAATACCACCATCACACTGCTTAAACTATATACCCAAATAATGATGCAACAGCCCCAAATCTTTCATCTTGAAAGTAGCATTCAAATCAGCCTTAAATTCAGCAATATGTCTCTCATTTGGTCCAGTGATCAGCAAATCATCAACATAAAGAACCACAATGAGAAGTACATCACCCTCACGCTTTACATACAATGTGCTTTCTGTTGGACTATTACGAAAGCCTTGTTTGACCAAATGAGTGTTAGCTTTCTCATACCAAGCACGAGGAGATTGCTTCAACCCATACAAATCCTTGTTACATTTGCACACTTTGTCCTCTTGTCCTTTTATGACAAAACCGCGAGGCTGCGTTACATAAACTTCCTCAAATATGTCACCATTCAAGAAAGCAGTAACAATGTCTGATTGATGTACATCCCAACCAAAATGAGCTGCCAATGCATATAGAAAACGCACAGTAGTCATACGGCAAGTGGGAGCAAAAGTCTCTTCATAATCTATGCCTTTTTGCTGTGCATAACCCTTTGCAACAAGTCGAGCCTTATGGCGATCGATCTCACCATCCAGCTTGCGTTTCAACTTGTAAACCCACTTCGTGCCAATGGCCTTTTTTCCAGGAGGCAAATCACATAAAGTCCATGTGTCATTTTCTATAAGTGCATCATATTCTGATTGCATGGCAGCCATCCAATTTTCTGAATTTTGTGCTTCATCAAAAGACAGAGGCTCCTCAACATCATGTAAGCTAGACACAGCCACAGCATAACAATTTGATGCGTAAGATGCATGGCAAGAGCCTGAACGAGTACGACTAGACAAAGGTGCATCCAATTTACTGTCACGCAAAGCTCATTTTCAGCCCTTTCCTCATCAAGTACATCATGTACATCCGCATCAGTAATAGGATGATCTAAAACATTTTCAGAAAAACCCCCATAGGCTGTACATTTGCCTCATTGGAACTTACATTCGTATTTCCACCACTGAAAAGAGGCAACAAAGTGTCATAAATGTCCTATGAGCTTACATTACTGTCTCTGGTACATGACAGCAAGGGCTGAACAGAATCTTCCACAAACACTACATCCCGAGAAACTAGAATACGTTTTGTTTGCGGATGATACAACCTGTAACCTTTGCTTTCAGCATTATAACCAACAAAAATACATTTGACAGCCTTATCATCCAATTTTCTGCGCTGCACTTGTGGCACCAAAGCATATGCCAAACAGCCAAAAACACACATGTGCTCAATAGAAGGCTTTCTATCATGCCATGCTTCATATGGAGTAATAGACTCCAAAGCTTTCGTAGGACACCTGTTAAGTACATAACTGGCACACATGATGGCCTCAAGCCAAAAAGAATGCGGTAAAGCTTGACTTTTGACCATACATCGTGCCATTTCCGTCAGTGACCTTTTTTTCCTCTCAGCAACACCATTTTGTTGAGGTGTATAAGGCACTGTACATTGGTGTTTTATCCCACGACTAGCCAGAAATGCATTAAATTCATGAGACATATACTCCCCCCCTCGATCGTAACGGAGGGTGCTCATAGTACATTTCGAGACATTTTCAGCCATAGCCAGAAATTGTTTGAAGCACATAAAAACTTCGGACTTCGCTTTAAGCGGAAATACCCATGCATGCCTGGAGTAATTATCTATGAAAGTCACGAAGTACAGGTAATTTCCCAAGGACGGAGTTTGCATGGGCCCACAAACATCACTATGCACAAGCTGCAACCTGCATGTGGCCCGAACTGAACCATCCTTTGGAAACTTAGAACGCTGCATCTTACCCAAAATACAGCCTTCACAAACATGTTTGACAGGTGCTTCAAGAGGTGGCAAAGAAGCAACCATATCAGATTTCTGCAAACGCAGCAAACTGGCAAAATTCAGATGACCAAAACGTGCATGCCAAAGTTTTGCATTTGAAATAGCCCTTGAATCTGCAACAACATTTGCAAAATTTTGTCCACACTTGTCATACAAAGTGAGCTTATACAGCCCATGGCACAAAAGCCCAGATGCAACAATTTCATTATCGAAACTGAGATCATGAACTGTACATCTGTCATCCACAAATTTGACTACAAGTCCAAGTCTAGCAAGTGCGGATACAGACAAGAGATTCTTCTTGATCCCAGGTACATAAAGTGCATCAACAAGTGTGAAGGAACTGCCATTAGCAGCAGTGAGCACAATCTTTCCAACTCCTTGAACTGGATAAGAGGCGTTGTTGGCACAAGTGACTGAATTCCCATGAGGGATTGACTCGAGAGAGGTAAACAATTCACGATGTGAGGTAATGTGCTTTGTAGCACTACTATCGAAATACCACACATGTGAATCTGCAGCAACTGACAAGCATGCATCATGGACAACAGGATTGTAAGTGCACTCTGCGCTAAAAGCCCATTCTGCATCAACATCAACAACACAGTCTCCTTTCACAGAAGACTCAACAATGGCTGCATTTGTAGTGGAACCAGCATTTGCAGTGGAACCACCCTCTTTCTTCTTAGCCTCTTTGGCCTTCAACTTAGGACACGACTTGATCAAGTGATCATTGGCTTTACAATAATGGCAACGCAGCTTCTTTTTTCCCTCATCACCAAAATTGTCAGACGAAGTGCTGCCAGCAGAAGCATTAGGAACAAAAATTTTGCCACTCGCAGCAGAACCATAAGAAGTGGCTGCATTATTGTTACCACCCTTTCTTTGAGAAGCAATAAAAGCCTGTTCAACTGCACGCTGCCTAGTCCTGTTTTTTCTGGAAAGTGACTCTTGCAACAGCAATGTGCATAATGCATCAAACTTGACAACTTCAGGATTTCCTTCGGTCATAAGTCTCCAAGTACTAGCAAAAGTCTGGTAGGAATCTGGTAAGGCATCAAGAACAGTCTACACAAGGGAACTATCTGAAATGACTTCACCTGCAGAAATAAGCTGCTCATTGATATCCTTGATACTAGCAAGGAAAGTGTCCATATCATCTTCCTCATGCATAATCTTCGACTCCAGCTCTTTACGCAGCAAAGCAATTTTAGCCTCATTGCGGCTTGCATAAAGACTTGCTAAAATATCCTAAGCCTGTTTCGAAGATTTTGCAGAACGGATGTGAGGAACAATGGTGCGCTTCACAGACAACGCAATCAATGCATGAGCCTGCGCATCCTTAACATCCCAACGAGCTTGTTCTGTCGTAGGCAAAACAACTCTAACAGCTGCAATCCTTGCAGCAAGACCTGCAACATCCTCAACATCGCCTACATCCTCAGAACCAGGACGTACATCAATGCCCTGCACAATGTTCCAGACACCCTTTGACACAAGAACATGTTGCATCATATAAGCCCACATAGGGTAGTTTTCCCCATCCAACCTGTCCTCAGTAGCAAACATCTTGAACTCATCTGTGTTGTTGTTGTCAGCCATGGTAAATGTTGCACCTGATGTGAAAACTGCCCGAAAATAGGAGAAACGGAGCGGAAACAACCTGTGCTATATAGCACAAACCGTAGAAGACTATAAGACACCTGTTATGCAGAAAACGGCACTGACAGAAATTTTGCACAAAATGACGAAATAGCCTATGCAGTACTGCCAGTAGTGGAAACGGATGCCGAAATGAGCCCAAATCAAAAATCTGAGCAGACCCAGCTCTTTGAGCTGTCCCAAAATTTTTGTCGACGTGCGAATGCTCGCCAAAGCTCATTGAAATCGGAGAAAGTTAGCAGGCGTATGCTGGAGCAGCTAGCGACTAAGCCCGGGAGGACGTGACCTGCTCTGATACCAATTGTTGGAATTAGGGTTGCAGAGAAACACACACAGCTTGGAGAAGACGAAGGAAGCTCAAGGCACACAATGGAGAGTGTGTTACTTAGTGTGAAATGGAAAGATTGATAGCCCTAGAGTGATGGGCGTATATACAATGCACGGGGGAAAAAACCTCCTAAAGAGGGAAAAAATGCCCCGACGGTCCTAGTGTGTTCACACACATCACTACCACATGTATATGGTAACATTTTCCTCTAGTGTCATTCCAAATCCCTCGAATTGAGTATGGAAATCAAATATGCATTCTGCTCTTAGCACTTGTTTAAAGCTTGCTAAGTGGTCATATGGATCCCCAGATCCACTGTATTTTTTGACCTATTTTTGAAAATCACCTGGTCTGACACGTCTATTTGGTGCAAGTCTCGATCTCTTGGCAATTGGTCCTATTTCGAGTCCTTCAAACTAGTCTATTATAAATAGTGACTTATGTAGCCCTGGATTGGCTTTACTGTCACCCGGTTTTCTTCGTGATGAGGTAGTTTTTGGTTTTTTAACATTGCTCTCAAAAGATCTCTCTCGAAGTTCATCTCTTGGAATAGTTTCTGGTCCTTGGCCCAATATCCAATCCCTTATGGAGTACCCTTGGTATTTGGTTTGTTCGACCTCTTCAGGAGTCATCATAACAAAATTATTGTTATAACAATCCCTAAATAGGTAGGTTGGTAGATTTGTTGATCCCTTGTCTTTAATTTTGAAGATATAGATGACCTTCATGGGTGTTAATTGTCCTGATTTGGCATGAGAAGTCCATAGAAGATCTTTGACGTTTCTATCCTCCCAACAATAGACTCCTATCCTAGGATTATCCGTGCTAAGCCGTTTCAAAGGCTTCAAATCAACTTGATCGTATCCCTTGAATTCTAAAGTCGGTGGTCCTTCTTTTGCTGCCATAACTAGAATTATGGTATTTACTTCTAGCCCCCATTTTCCTATCACATCAGGGTTTTCAACTTGTAAATACTGAGTTTCGTTTTTATCCATGTACATCTTTCCTTGTTTGTTTGCCTTGATTTCCTCTTCAAACACTATGTCATGGTCATCAATGCGAATAGCATACTCTTCATGAGGGTCCAGGTAAACTTGTAGGAAGACATTTCAAATGTTGATTCTGAAAAAGTGTCTGAGACTTCTTCAAAGATAGTGTCCAAGCGACGCCTTGATTCACACCCTCTTCGGTGGATACTCTTCTAGCAGTCTCTCCAAATATGCCTTGATTTGCTAGTATACAACCAGACCTATGGTTCATATAGACTTGTGAAGCCCTGGATAGAGTACTTCTGTCGGATTGACTTATTGTCAACTTTTTCCACTTGACCTGATTGCAACTTCTGTCAAGCTTTCAATTTCTTTTCTGCAACCTGATTCCTGTATCAGTTTTAATCAAGTTAGCTATTCTTTCACAAAGACTGTACAATTTTTGCCAACTATAGTGACTGGTCTATGTGTATCTCTTCAAATCGAGTTAAGTGAGTCAGCAATTGAGAGTTTCAGATTCTACTTTTGCAAAAAGCCAAAGGACTAATCTGCAACCTGGAAACTGAGTGAACATAAACTAATTTGGACCCAAAATTGCTTGATGATCTTGTATTATGTTGGTTTAACACTGTACGAGTTCAAAAGTCAAAAAGTATGTCTCTATGTATTAGTAGTAAATAATCGCAATTATTTACTTTTCTCAAATTCTTACGCTTTTTGGCTTGATTTGCCAAGTATGCAACTTGTTAAGGTCTCTAGACAAGTTTACTAAGTTTGAACAAAATTTGTTCAAGTTATCAACTGTTCCGTGCGCAAACTCAGTTTTCAAGAATCTGGCTTAAGTTTCACTTTTGTGATCCAAATTTCACCAAATTTGATTTGTGTGGTCTACTTGATATGCTTGACCTTGTGGTATACTCAAATGTGCAAAAATGTCCAATTTTATAGCAGATGTAAATAATCGTGATTATTTACTCCTGCTATTTTTATGCAAGTTTTTGCCACAATCTTGATACAGATTTGTTAAGCAGCTCAACATAAGCTCCCTAGCCAAGTTTCATCAAGTTTGTATCATTTCTGTTCAAATGGTCAACAGTTTTGTGTCTGCAGACTGACTTTGCAAATTTGGCCACAATTTTCACTCCAATGATCCAAATCTTACTAAATTTGATTTGTGGGCTTAAGATAACATGCTAAAACTAGTCGTATGCTGGGTTGGTCAAAAAAGTTGAAAAATGGGACAAAAGTAAATAATTGTGATTATTTACTTTTGGTAAATTTTTGCATCTTTTTGGTCAACTTAGCATGTACACTTGTTTATCACATCAATATAAGCCTATGAGTCAAGTTTCACTGAGTTAAACAAAGTTTTTCCAATTTACACTCAAGTTAGTGCAAAATTCAGTTTTTACCAAGTTTTTGGTCAGTTTGGTGATCCAAATTCTATGGGCCTTTACAAAAGATGTTTGTACATATGCAGAGTCTTTGGTATCAACCTTGGTCACTTTTGAGCTAAAAGTAAATGATCGTGATTATTTACTTTAGGCCTAAAATGAGCACTTTTTGAACTTTTTCACTGGATAGTCTTTTTATGAGCTATTTTAAGCCTCTGAGTCAAGTCAAAACTTAATTTGGCCTAAAATGTCAAGAAAAAGTAAATAATCTGAGCTTTTGCAAACTCTTGAAATTTTTACATGAATGTGTCCTTAAGCTTACCCACTGGTTCATACAACTTCTAAAGCATAATCCCCAACCGGATTCAGTGGCTGACAGCCTTCTAGTGCTATTTCTAGCTGTAGACCTGAAATTCTGCAACTTCACATAAACAACTCACAATTGATTCTTTTGGAGAGAGCAATGTTCTGATATTCCACCTCGGATTCTACTTACCCTACTCCTAAATTCTACTACAATGGGGTTGTGGAAAGTGTCCACAAACACTCATTTTCTTATTTTTAATGGTTTTTTGAGCCTTGATCTTAAGACTTATCTCATCCATCAATCATTCTCAAAACTTTAATCTAATCCTACAATCCTAAAGATACTTAGCAAGTACACTTACTTCCAAGCTACCTCTACACAGCAAAAGACGACAATCTTAAGCTATGTGGTTTTAAAAAGAAAGTTTTGACTCTAGAAGATCCTAAAGGAAGTTAAAGGATGACTTCACAAGATGCTCATTTTTTCCCTAGTTTAGGTCTCTTTGATCCCCAGCAGCGGCGCCAAATGTGAGACGGGTGTCTAACCTCACTCCTATCTTATTGCAGGCATAGCGAGAACCACGAATATAATTGTCGATCCATAGGAAGAAGCTGGCTCGACTAGTACATAGAGGCTACAAGAGGTTGTCAATATCTTGGAAAACAACAAACAACTCGCTTCTAACTCAAGCTACACTCAAATGACTGAAATCATCAAAAGCTAATTACTCATCGGCAAACAAATCACATCCGTTACAACATCAAACGACATCCAAATGTTACGAAACTTCTAAGACATGTTTATAAGACCTAATCACACATGCTTATGGTCTCAAATCTCACTTTAGGTCAAGTGCAAAAATCACGATTATTAACAGCAGCGAGTTTTTGACCTAGTCGTTTTCGACACAGAATGCATCTAAATGCTTAGCAACAATGATGCCCCAATACCCCATCTATACTTAGTTTATGATTTTGAAGCTAAAATTCCTACTTATGATGAAATTAGGCCGCGGGTCAGCGACGCCAAAAGCTACGGATTACCATGAAATGCTTACGTCAATGCGTAGAGCTCTTACCTGCGGTTGCACAGCAACAGACTACACTGCAATGTGACAACCGGGAAGGGATTAGGAAGCACGAGAAGGAGCAGAGTGAGCATCGTTAGCTCACGCTATGTTTCTATTATCCAAAACTTGTGAAAAACTTACAAAAATTGGTCTTTATACCTTAGCCAAGATTAATCTGAGAGCTCTAACTAAAGACAGGTTGATACAATCTGGAAGCTTGTAGCCTCGGCTCATCAATTATAATGTTTATCCAGAAATTCTCGATTCATCAAAATAATAAGTATTTTTACAATAAAAGCTCCAAAAATGATATTCGAGTTATCTGAGTTATCTTGCTGCTAACATCTATTCCTTCCTTTCTAAGCTTGGCTAAACCACATGTCCAAAGTAGCACCAACTTGCTTTATGTGAAGTTAGCAAGAGTATGTCGGTGTGTGGTGTGCACACTTTCGAAGAGGAGTCCAAGGAAGGAGGGGGTGAGTTTTTCTAGTATGGAATGATGTACAAGTGTCCAAGCATGCACCAAGTTTCCCCTTAGGTCCTTTAATTTGATTATTCCATGCACTAGGCACCTAATTTTGGGTGTTTGGAAAGTGGGGAAAGGGATAAAAGAGGCTAGCTAGTGGGAAATTGGATTCTTTTCTCTCTCTGTGAAGTGCCCAAGTTGACAAATCAAGCTCTCTCTCTCTCTCTCTCTCTCTCTCTCTCTCTCTCTCTCTCTCTCTCTCTCTCTCTCTCATGGGAGCTCAAAAGGTGACCATCATGCTCAAGCACTTGGCTATGGATGCAAATCCAAGCAAGTGAAATCCAAGCAAGCAAAAGCTTCATCTTCTTCTTCTTCATCATCTTCTACTACTTCATTATGCTAAGCTATGATAAGATCTTTCCCATGGAGTAAGCGTATACGAAGTAAAAATTATCTTGCTTGAAAAACACTTCTTTCACCCTCATCTACCTCTTACCCTACAATTCTTTCTCACCGTTGGGGTGTTTAGGGCTTGGGAAGGAGGGTTATGCCACGGAATCTTGAAGAATATCTTCTTGGTTTGAGGAAAGCTCTACAAGAGAACAAGTTGTGCTATAATCAAAGCTCTATTTGAGAGAGAATTATAACACAAAGACCTTTTGGAGGGGGGACCGTTGGCTCCAAGAAAATCTGATCTTCATCAAGTTGTCAATCTTAATTTTGGTATTCTCTTTGAATTATATGCATGATGTTAATGTTCTAATGTGTAAGTGTGTAAAGAAATCAGCCCAACACCACCTCTAGTCTCCTCTCTTAAGGAAAACTCTCTCCTTTCATAAGGTAAAATTCTGTTGAATCTAAATGAATCTAAAGTAAGTATTAGATTCTTTGACATTGGTATCAAAGGTGAGGTTTCTCTTTTCTTGCTTAAGAAGAGATGTCCTTGAGTAATCTATGAAAGGTTGGAGTTGTGCAATAGGGTAAGTGGGAATGTGATTTATTATCTCTATTGGCATGCTTGTTTACAGGGTATGGGTGACACCATCGAGAACTATGGTATTAATAATGGAGTCTTGCCTGACTTTCCTAAGGCTTAACCATTATTGAGATATTAGCCACTTGATAGGAACTGGTGATATCTTAGACCTATTAAACCCACTCCAATACTCTTTGCAATTAACAATATTCTAAACCACGGGTGTAGTTACTTGAGTGCTTATTTTTTAGGGTTCAGAGGAGGAGTAGTCATATTTTTGGAAGTCAAAAGGAAAGAGATAGTATACACATACAAGGAAAGTTAATCATGGCATAACATAATCAAGAGAATATAATTAGTTTTGAAAACTTAGATTTAGCTCATGGTATAACATTTGATGATGGTTGTAGAGTTATCTCAGAGTTATCCACTATCTTGTGGACAAGCTACATAATCAAGAGAATATAATTAGTTTTGAAAACTTAGATTTAGCTCATGGTATAACATTTGATGATGGTTGTAGAGTTATCTCAGAGTTATCCACTATCTTGTTGACAAGCTACAAGAAGCATTGGGAAACCCTACTTTGCAAGTGGAGGTTCAAATTGAAATTCAAGCCCTTCAAGTTCCCCCAAGTACACAAGAAGAGAGAGTTTTTGTGAGGCCTCTTCAGTGAGACCTCCGAAAAAGGAATCTCCTCTTTTGCAGGTCAAAGAGGAACCTCTTTGGGTAATGAAGAGGAGATATTTGAAGGACTCCAAGGAAAACTATTGGACAAGAAGAAGTGTGTCCCTCCTACCTCTAAAAGTGATGCTTCCCCAAGAAGGTGGTGGGCATGGTGGTCACCTAGCCCTCCCAAAAAGAAGATAAATTCATCAAGCACTCTCGTCCATGCAAACCCAAAGAAGGGAGAAATAAATCCAAGTAGAAGAAAGAAAAGAGAGCAGTCACCATCCTTGCCTTCTTATTCCTCTTCCTCTTCTTTGTCACCATCTTCTGATGCAAAGAGCAGTGACTCACCACCTAAGGGATAAAAGAGAAGGGCAAGTTATTCCGCATGGAAGAGGTCACGTAAGTTGAAAAAGCTCAAAGAGGGAGGAAAGAACAACACTTTCCTAATCTATGATGGAACTTTTAGAGCAATTGATAAAGTGTTGTCTTTTATCCAAAAATTTGATGCGTTTTTTGGAGATGAAGATTTCTCGAAATCTTCAAAGCTCCAAAATGTTTCCATGCATTTCTTAAAGTCATCCCATCAATGGTGGGAAAGCATACATTCTCCAGGTGAAGCTTCAAAGACATGGAAAGTTTTGAGGATTGCTATTATGAAGCAATTTCTTTCAAGTGATGCCAAAGACAAAATCCTCACAGAATGGCGAAGCTTGAAGATGGCCCCATACGAGTCTATTCAAATGTATGTGGATAAGTTTTGGGAGTTAAATCTCAAATCCATTATCTACAAGAAGATAGAATTTGCAAAACAAAAGCAATGCTGGCCAATCTGAGGAGATAAGTAAGTATGTTTACTCTCACAAAGACCTAAAACTATCTCCCTAGTCATACATCACACTATGGTCACCTCAAGGATTCATTTTCAACAAGGAAGTAAGAAGGGTTTCAAACAAGTGGAAGCTAAGGAACCAATTGAGCCAAAGGGAAAGAGCAATGTGATAGAATTCTCCCAAGGCTAACAATAAGAACAACAATAAAGGAAAGGCAAAGAAGAAAGGCTACAAAGGTTTAAAAAAACTCACCTGAAGAGGTTTAGCGTTATTGTAAACAAATGCTTCAAGTGTGGGGAGCAAGGACATTTTTCCCATGCATGTCCAAATAGAAGTGAACATGATGACCATCCTAGAGCCACCATGGTGGAAGCTCTAAAAGAGGAAGGCCATTGCAAAGGATCACCATAAGTAAGAGAGCATGGTGCTTTCATGCTTTTTGATATGTCTCTACCCAAAAGTTTTTTTCTATTGAGCTAGCTACTAAACTAGGAATTCATAACTTGAAGAAGAGCTTTGTGGTAAAAGCAGATAGAGCTTTCAAAGGGAAGGGGGCCTCAATCACACCATTGATTGGAAATCTATGTTGACAAATAATATTTCTTCATCTCTCCACTCAAGCATGAAGATGTTATCCTAGGGCACCATGGTATGATTGCATGGCGGCCACTATGAAGTTTCCTGAGAGAAAAGTCCTCTTTTCCTATAGAGGCAAGGATGTTTCACTTGATGTAAATAGTGTGGGAAAAACTAGGGATTAAAGAGGCTAGCTCATGGGAAATTGGGTTATTTTCTCTCTCTTTGAAGTGGCCAAGTTGGCAAAGCAAACTCTCTCTCTCTCTCTCTCTCTCTCTCTCTCTCTCTCTCTCTCTCTCTCATGGGAGCTCAAGAGGTAACTAGCATGCTCAAGCACTTGGCTATGGATGCAAATCCAAGCAAGTGAAAGTTTCATCATCTTCTACTACTCTATTATTCTAAGCTATGCTAAGAGCTTGTCCATGGAGTAAGTGCATACAAAGTAAAAAAATTCTTGCTTAAAAAGTATTTCTTTCACCCTCATCTACCTCTTACTGCTAGAGTGTTTAGGGCTTAGTAAGTAGGGTTACATCATGGAATCTTGAAGGACACCATCTTCTTAGTTCAAAGAAAGCTCCACAAGATCACAAGTTGTGTTATGATCAAACATTTCTTCGAGAGAGAGTTATAATACAAAAACCTTTTGGAAGGGAATCTGGCTCTAAGAAAATCCTCATCAAGTTATCAATCTTAATTGTGGTATTTCTTTTGAGTTATGTGCATGATGTTAGTGTTCTAATGTGTAAATGTGTAAAGAAATCAGCCAAACACAACCTCTAGTCTCCTCTAAAGAATTCTCTTAAAAAAAACTCCTTCTTATCATAAGTTAAAATTCCGTTGAATCTAAAGTAAGTATTATATTTTCTCTCTCTCTCTGTGTGTGTGTGTGTGTGTGTGTGTGTGTGTGTGTGTGTGTGTGTGTGTGTGTGTGTGTGTGTGTGTCCATCCTTCTAGAAGGAGGCTTGGTTTGGATCTCATTTCTACTTTTACAACCACGTAATTCCAATAGGCTTAGGTTGGTGCTAGTTCTTGGAGCTCATTCCTCCTATTGGAATGGAGTGTTCCTCATCACTTCAACATTGTGCTTGTTTTATGATGTGTAGATTTCTCTCTCCTAAGTGTCTATCTTTCTAGAAGTAGTCTTGGTTTGGACTGATTCTAAAGAGGATTTAGGTTGGTGCTAGTGATTGGGGCTCATTCCTGTTTTTGGAATGGAGCACTCCTAGTTGTTTTAGAATTGTATTTGTTTTATGAAAAATAGCTCACAGTTCTCTCATGGGTACATATTGTTGGGTTTTCCAAGCCTGTGGGAACATACCCTATTGCATGTAGACATAGTTAAGTTATTGGTAGAGTTTGCATGAAAAGTTTTTATGTTATATATGTAAAGCCTTTCAAATTAAGAACATAGAGTTGGATTTTTTTGTGTCGACCTCTGCTCTCTCTCTCTCTCTCTCTCTCTCTCTCTCTCTCTATCCTCTCTTTCTCTACACGCTTATCCCATCTCGCCATGGCCACACCTCGCCATCACCCTCCCTAGCAGAAGCTCCCAACACGTGGTATCAAAGCGTCGACCACAGTCTTGCACACCTATCAAAATGCCATATGTTTTGCTCTGACGGGTGGTGGTAAGTTCTAGGGCTACTTGTGTTAGCATTCTGAAATGCTGCAGACAAGCCAGCCGATGAGGGTGAGAATTTAGCGCTACAAGGACAACGTATCAAAACATTGTGTAGATATGCTATTGGCAGTAGGTACAAGTTTAAGCTGTGCGTAGCATATCAAATCATCAAGATGATGTAGAAGGTGCATGCAAAGCTGTGTTAGATAGTTGAAGCAAAGATGGCACTACAAGGCATACCATATTGAAATTCCCTTGACAGTGGCAATTGATGTAGGTGACAAAACCGGTAACGTGCTGACAACTTCTCAGCATATAAACACGAAGACAAATATAAACACGCTCTTCAAGACGGTGCAATAATCAACATCAGGCCTCATTACGAGGCTTCTTGAAGACTTCAATATGGAGTCAAAATTTGACAAATACAATGGATTTGGCTTTCACACTTGGCAGATAAAGGTAAAGGGTTATCTGATATGCAAAAATATTTGGAGTGTAGTAAAGCCTCTATCAATAGATGAAGTAGGCACATCGGCTGCAATTACCATAGCTTTATCTTCTACCGACCAACAACGGAAGGACAAACAAGCGTTGGGTATTATTCTAACTTCTGTGGAAGACGGTTTTGTTCATTACTTGGATGATATTCCATCTTCTAGTGCTGCTTGGATAGAGCTAGAGACTCTTTTTGGTGTTAAACACAAATATTCCATGATGAGTCTCAAAATGGAATTATATTCTCTTGCTATGCGTGCTGATGAAAACATAGTTGCATTAGCCAATAGATTGAAGAGCTTAAGAACGCAACTCGTTTATGTTGAAGCCACAATAAGAGGTCAAAATTTTATAGTTATTTTGCTAAATAGCTTGCCTGATGAATTTCATCAAATTGTCACTGTTGTAAAAGAAAAAGATCCGCTACCCTTTTTGGATGGTATCATTAATTCCTTGCAGGAAGAATAAAAAAGAGTATCTCGTGCCAGTTCTTCCATTATTCCCAATGCATATGCAGTTACTAATTGTGTTTCTACCTCAGCTTCAACCAGACCATCCACTGGTACCAGATCTTGTGCCATTTGTGGGCACAACAATCATTAGTAGATGAAGGATTGTTTTAGAAAAAATCCTTGTACTCACTATGGTAAGACGAATCATCCCTCCAATAAGTGTTTCAAAAAGAATAAAAATTAGATCCATATGGTTGATGGTGGTATAGAATTACTTTCAAATGGCAGTGATGTTCTTTAGGTCAAGTCTTTTGTTTTTATGTTACTCATAGTCAAATAAATTTGACACGTTATAAACACTGCCACACATAAGTGGTAAGACCTCACAAAATCTGTTTGATTCAAGTCCCATTTTGTACGTCATTTCTCACGAGGGTATTGTGTAAATCTAAACCCAAAGTTGGGAAGTAAATCAAAATCTCCATTTAATGCTAGCTATTTTTGACCTACACCCTATCTATGTTTGAGGGGAGGTTCATTGTTGTAGTACTAGGTTATGGGTGTACCAAAACCCTTGGTTGTGAGAGAACCTAAAACTCACGGTTGATGAATACACCAAAAACTCGAAGTGTCAAGAGAATGGTGAATCTAGTTTGGCCTTGAGGGTGGGATTGTTGGGTTCATGGGAACATACCCTATGGCATGTAGACACAGTCAAGTTATTGGTAGAGTCTGCATACAAAGTTTTTACCTTATATATGTAAAGCTTGTCAAATTAAGCACATAGCATTTATTTTAAAAAAAATTGTGTTGACTCTTCTCTCTCTCTCTCTCTCTCTCTCTCTCTCTCTCTCTCTCTCTCTCTCTCTCTATGCGCTCACCCCATCTCGCCATGGCCACACCTCACCATCACCCTCCATGGCCAAAGCTCCCAATACCTATTGTGAAGTTTACACATAGCTATTTCTAAATTAAGCTAAAAAGTGACAAACTTGGAATTACAAAAGCAATTGAACTATCAACACATAGTTGTGTGGGTGTGAAAAAGGAAATGTGAGCATTAGAAGACAGAGGAGTAAAGAGATAACATTTCCACGTGCATTCCAATATACTTTGGTAATTAAAGTTCATGACTATTATATAAGAAGTATTCATAAGCCTAGAAGTGAAATAATTAAAGGTTATGTCCACGGAGGAAAATTTGAACCAATTCTTTTATTTGGAAACCATTGCTAAGAAGGTGATATATTTAAACCAATTCTTTTATTTGGAAACCATTGCTAAGAAGGTCAAAAATTTAAACCAATTCTTTTATTTGGAAACCATTGCTAAGAAGATATTACCAGATTATACATTTGAGTCTAGTTCTAGCATAGCTTTTGAAGGAATGACTAACATAACTCTAAGGAATGTGAGTAGCACATGAGTATATAGTTTCTTCTACCCTAAGCTGTAGAATGATATTGCATTATCAAAATGAAGAACCACATGGAGTTAGTATTTACCTAGATCCTCTAGGAAGATTCAATGCCAAGATGGAGGACCATGGCCTTTTAGGTCGAGCCATATGTGAACTATCAAGGGAACATGAACATGGTGAGGGATGGAACTATGTATTTAGTTACAAAATATCCTAAGGGGTGGTCAGATTAGGACAATTGGTTGCACCAAGGAAAGCTAGAAAGGAGATAGAGGAAAATCCTCTGAAAGTAACTAGCCCTATGTGAACTATCAAAGGAATAGGTACATGGTGGGAACTATATTTCAAAATATCCTAACGGGTGAATAGATTAGGCCCACAATTAGTCGTACCAAGGTAACTTATGAAGGAGATAGTGGAAAAACCTTTAAAACCAGCTAGCCTCAACTATAAGTTGGTACTGTAAGTTAATGAACTCCTTCAGAGTAAGGGTCCTACCTATGAATGATTGCACTATTAAAGTGTATTATAAAACAAGTGGCGAGGTTGGATATCACTTTTAGAAGACCACAAATCCTTGAGAAAATTTCTTAATTGAGTAAAAGGTTTTGTATGTCTTTGCAGGGAAAGATATAATGGGTTCTAATGACAACCACTTATAACTATTCAAACTCATATGAATCCCTTACAGAAGCAAAGATTCATAGGGTAATTTTCCAAAATTAAAGGGTCAGTTTATTCATTTAAACATGTTAAAAGAGGGGTTTTTTTATACCCCATGAACACACGTTATATAGGGGGGTACAGAACAGTGAACCCCCCGAGGTGAAGAGAGAGAGAGAGAGAGAGAGAGAGAGAGAGAGAGAGAGTCCACTCCCACAAGTAGCATGCACACAAGGAAGAGGCAAAGTGAGCACGCCTGCAAGGAAGAGAAAGGGTGAGAGTTGTTTGGCTCTCTCTGCACATCATCGACATGAGAGAGAGAGAGAGAGAGAGAGAGAGAGAGAGAGAGAGAGAGAGAGAGAGACTCTAGCTGTCGGGACTGTGCCATCCAGAAGGTGAAGGTGTGAGAGAGAGAGAGAGAGAGAGAGAGAGAGAGAGAGAGAGAGAGCCACGCATGTGTTAGAGAGAATGCACTCACCCTTCCCTTTTTCTCTTCCACTAATCACCCTTCCCTTATCCCTCCTTTCACTAATGGCTCATTTTTTAATTTTTTCCAGTAAGTATCCCCTGCTGGCTTCAGGTTGAAAAATTCATTAACAAAGAATATTCCTCCCCCCCTTCACACGACATCTAACTACACCTCCTCCACCCTTCCTCCTCTCCCTCGTTTGCATTCAACTTCTTTGTCCCTATGTGTCTGTAGCATGTCCTTCCGCTCTAAACAACACGAAGCAACATCTCTACTTGCGCATGCGTGCGCGCGCACGCGCACACACACACACACACACACACACAGATCTCCCTTGATTCCTTCAGCAAGGTTTTCTTCTTGATCCCTCTTGTTTGACGAGCCTTGCAGTTTGTTCATTTTAGAAACTTGCAAAGAGAGGTGGTTGGTGCTACTCATGACTAACACATGCATCCGTGTTGTGCAAGGTACTCAATGGTGTGGTGAAAGGTGAAAGGTCAAGCAAATTGGAGTGAGAGAGAACCGAAGATTCCATGCGAACTGCTCTCTTTGTGTTTAAAAAGAAAAGAGTAAGAGAGAGAATAGATGTAGATTCTCCTCTCAATTTTATTTTCAAACTGGGTATAACTTACTTATGTAGTCCAAACACATTGTGTTTGAAGGACAGTAAAATGTTCATTGATGCATTCTAGACATCAAGGCAACATTCTCTATCAGGTTTTTTTATTATGAATTATTTGTTATTGCTTTACAAATGAAAACCCCGATGCAAGGAAAACCCACCAAAAAACTCATGGCACTACAACTTTATTTGCTGCACAAGGGTAAAGCTTCAGAGAAAAGCAAAACCTGAGTGTCTAAAAACATTGTCCAAAAAGCTCCAAATAAGATGCATCCAAACCATGTAGTTTGCAAGAGTCATATATAGACTATTGCAATGAGCGGCGAAAGAAGACATAGATGTCAAAGTGTTCCACATTAATGAATGCCACATTCTTGCTCATCCAAATGACCAAAATACCCAAAATCTCACCTAATGCATAAACATAAAGTATCTGTTGACCCTCACGCACATTCCTATCACCTACGACGGACGCTGTATTATTTATTTGGTAGAGTCAAGTATCAGGCTTGTTGGTCCAATAGGAAAAGGGTAAGAGTGATCGCCGATGAGAGGCGCACTCTAACTGGAACATTCAAGGGATTAGTTGGCTAAGCATGGGTGCCCAAGTGTAAATGGGGCGAGCTCATATAAAAGTCAACTAAACCTAAAATTCACTCATTCTCTCATTTGTGCAATTGAAGAGTGCTCTTGCTCCATCTCCATCTTCTTCTTCTTCATCTCCTTGTGTGTGTGTGTGTGTGAGAGAGAGAGAGAGACAGAGAGAGAGAGAGAGTGTGTGTGTGCGATCGAGCATTGCGATGACGGCACGATGACGGCGAAGCGGTTGAGCGGGGCGTAGCGGCGTCTCCTTCTTCTTCGCGACGAGGAATCCTCCACGACAACAAGCGTAGAGCGGTGAGTGGCCATCTTTGAGCTTACTAGTTTAAGCTTGTTGTGTGCTTGGAGCCATTTGTGGCTCGCACACAGTGTATCGGCAAGTTCCTTGCATTGACAAGTGCGACATACGCGCACATTTTTGGCACCACTGCTGGGGAATTCCATACACTAAGCTTGAATGGCACTCTGTGCTTCTTTTGTGGTGCAATTTCAATTGTAGGAAAGGTAGGGAAGGAAGGTGTGTGTGTTGAGAAGTAGGATTTTGTGTTGGCTACTGTGTATTTCTTTGTTAATGAAGTTTTGAAAGGTATTGTGTTTTGTTTTCTATGTGATAAGGTGTTAGTATTAAGGTTGTTAGTTCTGTGTAATGTAAAGTACAGTAACTAGGAAGTAGTTCTGTAAGAGTTAATGAAGTGTGTTAGTGTGTAACAGTAGGTGTATTAGTTGTAAGTAGGTAGGTAGAGTGTGTGTGTGCTCGCGCGCAGGCCGCGGTGACCTTATCCCAAAAAAAAAAAGGTAGGATCGGGATCGGAAATATCTCCTAGACCCAAGCCCAAGCTCACGCTCAGGCTCAGGCCTCAGTCGCCCTTCGAAATTCGTACTTTAGCTTCACACGTAGCTAAAAATCGACTTTTTTGAGGACCAACGGAGCTTCAGGTGACCGAACGTTGTGTTGTAAATCACACCATGACCCTCTGAGTGATACGCTCATTTTGAGCTATCACACACTGTAATAAAAAAAAAACCGATCATTAAAAAATATAAAAAAACGCGTGAAAACGGATGCCTAAAAAAGTAAGCGGTTAACCTTCGAGGTTATTCACCGACGCTTGTAGGATTCAAAGGCACATGCATCTGCGCTCTGCTCGTGTGCTAGAGATGCAGCAACTAGAGAGAATTTCGACTTATGCGAATTCTCAATATCCACCTACCTTAGGTTCCGGGCCCTCGACGGGGACCCAAGGTAGTACAAACCAAGACCAGAACATAGCGGCTAGTGACTCTTCCTCTGACTACGACATCATGGAGGGTTTTCCAATGCCTAATCCCGATATCTTAAGCCAATACATGCATGCCATGGGCCCACAATCCGGGCCGAGCTTGCTTAGCCACTTGAAGGAAACCTTTAGTAGATTCACTCGCTCCGAACATGGAGCTAATGATGTAAATGAGGGGGGTGGGGAAATAAATTCTCCATTCATGACCAATGTAGACCCTATGCCAATACTCCATTTATTGCACCCCCTGACTCTTCAAAACTATTCCCCTCTGAGGTCATATTACCCGATGGTAGAAGCCTTGCCGAAGTGCAAGAGGTTGAGCGATATATCCTTGCAGCAAGGGAAAAGGAAATCGAGAGCTTACGCAAGGCGGAGCAACGAAGAGAGTTAAAAGAGAAAGCCCCTATGTCAATATCCTTGCTAAGAGAGCAATCAAGTCCTCCTGACTTAGCAACCGCTAAGGGCCAACCCCTAGAAAGCAACATTGCATCTAGCTCAAAGGACACCCCTAGCACCTCAATCCTAGATGGAGCGTTCTTAAATGAGAACTGGGAGTACGAACTACAAACGAAAACTCTAACCGACCTATACACAGGTCACACCTATCACGTGGGTTGGTTAGATGTCCTACAATCCACAATGGGTGCTACTAGTGTGGAGGATCAACAACAAAGAGTTTGTGAGGTCATCCATAGGGTCATTGAGTTAGAGAGATAGAACAAGGGGATCAACATGCCTTCAACGGGTCTCATGAGATTCTTGGATACAGGAAAGGCTAAACAACCGACCTTATCGCAAATGGAGACTCCCTCGGTAAGTCCGACAGATCCTCCATATGTTGTTTCGCCAGGGGTCTCGGTGCAATTAGAGCCCACAAGTGATAGCTTTACCTTTCCAAGTCTAGCTCATCTTTCCCTTGATGACACCACGGCTACCATGCCTACCCCAATGATGGGCATGCCGAGAAACACGCCATGGACCTCATTTGTTAGTAAATCACCACTACATGGTAGCTCAATGTCTACAATAGTACCTACAAGTGTGTACCAATCGTATACACCCATGGGTCCTCGTACTCATGTAGACCCTACCCCTCCCATTGTTTCAACAACCTATGCTCCACAACCACAACACCCAAGTTCTTATTTCCATGAGACTATACCGGCTAGCATTAGCATGTCACATCCGAGGTTTGCTATGCCCAGGGCCACACATATGAACTTTGGTCCACCACATGGCACAACACTGTACCCAACGTGGAACCCAAGGGCTTCCTATGCGCCAAGCCCAATGCCAATACCTACTCCACATGTAGTCTCTAGAGTGCCTTCATCCACAGTGCCTGCTCACTTAGGTGACTTGGCAACGTTTGCTCAAGCTATTGGTCGATCGATTACTGAGAATATGCGTAACAAGCCTGATAGAGAGCCTAGAAGTAAGGCGGTACAAATAGCTAAGCTCACACAAAAATTTAGTGGAAGCAGGGATGTGAGAAAGCATATCAAAGTGTTTGAACAAATATGCGATTCTCTAGGAGAACACAATGACCTGCATAAGATTAATGCTTTAAGCCTAACCTTAAGAGGGAAGGCAGGGGATTGGTATAGAACCCTAAGGGTGGAAGAAAAAATGATTTACCCTACTCTTAGGAGACTGTCCTTCAAAGAATATGTACGAGAGGGAGTGCTTTGGGGTGTAGCCTCTCAGCTCCAGAAAGCCCAACGAGAGGAAGGAGAGTCAGTGAGAGACTTTATTAGTCGCTTGAAGCATTTGAATTCTCGTTGTAATCCAAATGAGTGCTTCAATAATAATCAATTACTTGATAGATTCATTAGGGTGTTACAACTATCACCACTTGGGAAGCAGTCACCACCAATGCGATCCAAGTGGAGGATAATTTAATGATTCAAGGAGAAAGAGTGTCTGTTGAGCCTAAATCTATTAGCTCACAAGCATCGGGGCATCAGCCAATGGACCTAAAGGCTAATGCTAAGGAGCCAAAGATATCTGAGGTGACTTTAGCAAATCTCACCAAGGCTATTCAAGAGAGTCTTAGAGACAATCATGCTCCGCAAAACAATCATATGTATCCAAAAAGGGAGCAATGATGGTGCTTAGTATGCTATGGACCGCATAGTACCAGTGAATGCCCTACTTTTAGATAAAATTCAATGGGAATTGCAATGCCTGTGGAAGGTATGGTCATCAAGCTAAGGATTGCATAGTATTTAAGCGTGCGATGGCCAATAGACCAACCTTAGCATGGACAGACACACCTCAAGTGCCTACATTGATGCCGGCCCCACCTCTTGAACAAACAGCACAACACATGGTCCCTAGGGCCCAAAATGTTGTCCAAACAACACCCTTACCACCTCCAGTGCTAGGACCGCAACCACCACATCCAAGAATCACTTCTGTGAATCAAGTGGGTTGTGAGTCATCTATTTCTTGTTTGGAAGGCTGTGAGGAAGATATGGACCCTAATATTGCCTATGAGATGGATGTGCTTGAAGAAAGTCCACAATTCTACATGGAGGACTATTGGGGACAAGTCAAACCTTTATGTCAAGTAGCTGCTCTTGCAGCAAGAGGCCAAAATATCAATTACACTGCTAAGAGACCACCCCTTCAATGCTATGAGTGTGGAAGTCCACATCGTGTAGCCAAGTGTCCTATTAGGCTACAAAAGAATGCCACACTAATGCAAACCAATCAAGCGAGCACGTCTACAATGCTGATACTCATGTGTAATCGATGTGGCATAGATCATTTGATTGCCCAATGTCCAAATAATCTAAATGCACCGAAGATCACGCCATTAAACTTGATTGAAGTTATCGAGGAGCTATCACAAAGTACCCCTGCAAAGGGATAAGTATGCAAGTGGGTGTGCAGAAATATCTCTATTTCTCTCTCCAAGTGCTACCTGAGTAGCCTACTGACAACGAGGGAGGCATGATCAGAGAGGAGGAGAGGGCAAGCAAAAGCAAGAGAAGCTAGACCAGGTCCCTGGCAAGAGGTATGTGCACCACATCAAATTTGGTGTGAACTCGGTGTGAACTCGGCGTGAACAAAGTGTGAGCTTGCTGTGAACTGGGGAGGGTCTGCACACCACACCAAATTTGGTGGAACTCAATGTGAACTGGGGTGAAGTAGGTGTGAACTAGGTGTAAACTTGTTCGTGACGCCGTGATCTATAAGCTTACCACACACACCTTTCAATAAATGTGCGATAGCCTAGTGGTTAGAGTCAATTCCGTGGGGAAGAGGGTAGCGGATTCAAGCCTCGGATCCGAAAAAGTGGGAATCTTTTGCATTCCCTAGGTAATCAACGGTGACAATCGATCGGTCAATGGGCCAAGTCACAACGCCTGTGAGGAAGCGAAAGCGTAGCATGGAGCTGGTGAAAAAAAGAACCTTATCACAAGCTGTCTGTGTGCAAGTTGGTTAGAGTAATGCCCTTAAGTCCTTCACCCGGGCTGCAGGAGTTCGAGACCTGCAGGATGTTTAAAGTTTTACTCCTTCATTAAGGCAAGGAAGAGGAGTCTATAGAGATTCCATGGAATTAGATTTGAAAGCTACCGATATGTAAGAAAAAAAAATGTGACGATGTTTGGGGAAAAGAAAAGAGGAGAATCAACACTGATTCTCCTCATGCAATCTGCGAGCACTCAATTAGCTAAGGGTAGCATGCAGTAAAGATGTTAGTATGCATGCTCGGCCTCTCTCTCGCTCTCTCGCTCTCTCTCTCTCTGAGCTTGCTTACATGCATGCATGGCAATTTGGTGTCCACATATCGTCTCTCTCTCTCTCTCTCTCTCTCTCTCTCTCTCTCTCTCTCTCTCTCTCTCTCTCTCTCTCTCTCTCTCTCTCTCTCTCTCTCGGCAACATGTGCACCATCTTCCTCTTGGTTGCAACAATGTGAGAGTGACGTGTGTGTTAATGAGGGTGTTCCAACACTTTTGAAACATTCCACAACAGCCGCACGGCCAAGAATCGGGGGGGGGGGGGGGGGGGGGAGAGGAGGAGAGAGGAGAGAGAGAGAGAGAGAGAGAGAGAGAGAGAGAGAGAGAGAGAGAGAGAGAGAGAGAGAGAGAGAGAGAGGATGGACCCGTAATGGCATAGGGGGAGGGGGAGGTGATACTCTCCAGATTTTTGCTTATTATGTGAGCAAGGCTTTTGTTGACCAGGTCTCCACTTGTAGGGTGGATGCAGAGAGAGAGAGAGAGAGAGAGAGAGAGAGAGAGAGAGAGAGAGAGAGAGAGAGAGAGAGAGAGTGTGTGATGCGGAGGTGAGAGGAAGGTGGTGAGGTGCTGAGCGGGGTGACAAGGTCATCTCTCTCTCTCCCTCTCTCCCTGTGAGCTGTTGCATTGCCATAGCAGGTAGGGGGACTATGGTGCGGAGAGAGGGAATCTTATAAGAAAAAAAAGAAAAAAGAGTAGCTAGTAGTAGGGGGTATCAGCTGGAAAAAAATAAAAAAATGAGCCATTAGTGAAAGGAGGGAAAAGGGAAGGGGGATTAGATAGTCGATTTTGGAAGTGGAAGAGGGTAGGGTGAGGGTGAGTGCCTCTTTGACAGACGTGTGGCTCTCTCTCTCTCTCTCTCTCTCTCTCTCTCTCTCTCTCTCTCTCTCTCTCTCTCTCTCTCTCTCTCTCCCCTTTTGGATGGCGCGATACGACAGCGTGAGGCCCTCTCTCTCTCTCTCTCTCTCTCTCTCTCTCTCTCTCTCTCTCTCTCTCTCTCTCTCTCTCTCTCTCTCTCGCGTGTGTCACTAGGGAGGCCTGCCTGCTTTCATGGCATTCAACCTACCCGTGCCTCATCCTTTCATAGGTCGTCGGGAGAGATTCAAAGGATCTTGGAACTAATGGATTTTATTTCAAATCTCCCAATAGGCCACATAAAGGTTAGTATGTGCAGTAGGGGGTAAATGCACTTAAATTGTTAAAACGTTAAATACTTAATCACTCCGTATGTGCAATAGGAGGTAAATGCACTTAAATTGTTGAAACATTAAATACTTAATCACTCCGTATGTGCAATAGGGGGTAAATATACTTGTATTGTTAAAACGTTAAATACTTAATAACTCCATACATGCTCCCTACTACTATTGTTAAAACATTAAATACTTAATCTCTCCGTATGTGCAATAAGGGGTAAATGCACTTGTCTTGTTAAAACAATAATCACGGTAGTGGTTTGAAAGCAATAATCACGGTAATTACTGCAATAATATACCCGTTACTATTACCTCATCTGTTGCCATTGATATTACCGCGCTTATTACCGCTAAACGTCCATTCAAAAACAAGTGAAAGGGTCATGAAGCCTTTCAAAAACAATAAGAAAGTGATAAAATTGTTAGGTAGAATTAAAGTGGTATCAGTGTTTGGGAAAGGATTGCCTCAACTTAGTCTTGAGTCGATTGAAAATCGAGACTAGCTAGTTGCAAACCATGGTAAACGAAAGAAAAACCGATGAAATATGTTGAGGCAAGCTTTTCCATGCATGGGAACCCCCCATATATTTTTGCCCTTTTACTAAAATATTTCCTATTATATAAGTTACTTTTGATTTTTTCTTCCTTTTTCACAAACGTTTTAGCTTTTATTAAATAAATAAGACTTATGTTAATCAATCACGATGTAGCATAAATAAGTAAGCTTTCTTTGTTGATCTCTCTTTTGACCTTAAATATTAAATATATATATTCTAAATTACATTATATATTTTAGTATTTTCTAATATATTTTTCATGTATGTATATTATTCCACTCTACCAAATATTTTATTCACTAGTTTTCATTTTCAAACCTCAACCCCACTTTCAAATTTCAATAATACCTCCATCTAGATGATTGCCACTCTTTTCAAAACTCTAGGTCATGTTTTCATACACATGAAGGAGCTTACACTTGAAGGCAAGAGAGAAGTCCACTCAAAGGGGACCACCAAAAGACTTTTGCAGCCACAAATAATACATTATTTGGCTGAATTTTTTAAGTAAAGAAGAACCCCGAATCTGAAGGAGCGTTCAACATGAAAGATGTAGCTCGTTATCTCAACTTTTAGCTCAAATTTTTTAACAATTTTTGAAGTTATGAACGCGGAGCTATGATTTTTGTAGTGGACCCCAGTTTTCTCATGTAATGGTGACACAGGCCATCCTTAGTTTTCTTCCCTCTAGAGTGGCTATGGTTCTACAAGTCTTTAAGCATGATTACAAGAGACAAGGCTCTTTTAATGAGGTCTTGGCAAGTCTAGAGTGATTCTATCACCATTTTTGGAGGATCCATCCTCATCAACAATTATCCACCTTCGACAACCTCTCTTATAATTTTCTTACCTCTCTCTTCTCTCCCTAATAAGCTTATGTCTAGCCAAAGCTAAACTATTGTAAATATCTCCTATCCTCTACATCCTACCCACATTCTCTCTTCTTCTCTCTCGATTGACTCTGGTATTTTAAATAATGAGGAGACAATATGGGAGCCACAGTCACATGCACCCCATTTTCCTAGTCACCAAAGTGGGACACTCACCTCAAATAGAAATATTGCTAAATCCTCCCCTCCTTCCCTATATAAGGAGGCCATGAGAGCTCACTTTGGGGGGAGAGAACACACACACACACACACACACACACACCTATCCATACACACTCTTGTGCTACATGCTTGTATCATGAACCCTAATCACATAATCACAACACCATCATCATCACCATCACCATGCACAAAAGATGAGCACCAGACCTCCACACCACTTGTAATTAAGGGTTGAAGGCACAATTTCAAGAAGAAGAAGGGTGGACACACTCATGATATTCCTCGCCATCAACTCCCATCTCTCCATTATGCCTCCTACGATCTTATCCCCTTCTCATTTTCTTGCCATATGCTACCTATTGTATTCATCTTTTGCAAGCAATCAACACACTCCATCTTGGTGACATACTTTGTGTCTCTTTGGATACATCTCATTGTGAGTATGGTATATGTTTGTTCCTTGCCTTTTTTTCTGCTTATGTAAAGGTGTGC
This sequence comes from Adiantum capillus-veneris, assembly GCF_014529385.1. Classification (NCBI taxonomy): domain Eukaryota; kingdom Viridiplantae; phylum Streptophyta; class Polypodiopsida; order Polypodiales; family Pteridaceae; genus Adiantum; species Adiantum capillus-veneris. The sequence continues at coordinate 144,691,974 of NC_140940.1, read as the reverse complement.
GGATTCGCCACCATACACACACACTCTCTCTCTCTCCCTCTCATATTCCTATCATCTTGCTACTTCCATCTTGAGGTGTGCGGATTCGCCACCTCTTGTATGATAAGTGAGCATACTCGCAAGTTTCCCCTACCTCATTATCTTCCTTACTAACATGCACGAGTAGCAAGCCCATTCTCACTCATTCACCACTCCTCTCACCTTATTCTCCGGCCACCCCATTCCACATTTGGGCGTGGATCTTGAAATTGTTTTCCATGGCATGCTTCATTGTGTATATGTATGCGTTCTAGCCGCATATCTTGCTAGGTGGTGCCCCTATTGTGTATCCCCCATGATGAGGCCATTATGCATAGTCTTGGTGTAGAGGCCACCAGGTCTATTTTTCACTTCCGCCTCTCAATGTGAAAAAGTCGTTCAAAAATTTTGTAAATCTCAAATTTTTGTGCTAGTATTTCCGGTTTTCTTCTTTGTGAGGAGGAAACTCGATCAGCCGCTTAATAAAAGAGACTTTCTCGAATGTTAACACTAACTAGAATCAAGCCATAAAATGCAAGAAATATAAAGCCATGTGAAGTTGTGAAATGAAAGGTGAAATAAAAATAACTAATTAATATATGTATCTGTGTGTATAGAATTTATTAGAATTATGTAATGTGAAGCTTCACTTTAGCATTCTAAAAATATAGAATGCAAAAGAAAACATATATGTGTGTGTAAAATTTACTAAAATTATGTAAGGTGAAGGTTGACTTTAGCATTCTTTAAAAATAATCATAATAATAATAGCAACACTCACAATTGTGAGTGAATTATATTGATCAACCCAAAAAATTACAAAGTCTTGTCATACTCGTGTTGAGCCATGACGTTATCTAGGGACCATGACTTTAGCATTCTAAAACAATAGAATGCAAGAAAAGTAAATATATGTCAGGATATGAAATAAAAGGTAAGTATCCATCATGCATTGAAAACAATGAAAGTCTTCCTAACCCAACACAACACTAAGGGTTTCTTTTAGAAAGCCAATAAAGGTGCTCATTTGGGCCACCCAATTTTGGGTGGCTCAAATGAACACCTTTATTTTTGACATGCATAAAACAATGAAACATCAATTGTTTTTTGAAAGAGTATACAAAAAAACCAAAGAATTGAAATTCAATATACTTTACCTTGACAATTTAATATGCAGAAGATCGGCTGTTTAAAAAGGTTACAAATAAAATGTAAATAGTCATATATACATTGTGCCACATTGGGAATTTACAAAAGTTTGGACAAATATTTTTTTATCTAATCCTCCTTGTTCTCGTCATCGTCCAGAGGCACGTACGTTTGATCACCTTGACTCGACATAAACCCAAACCAAATTAAACAATTATCAACAGCTCAAAACAATTGATACAAAATTACTTGTTTAAACTTACCACTTGTAGTGATCCAACCGCTGTGTCGAATTGCTTGCGAGAGATGTGGTTTTTCTCGAACAACCATCACCAAGTATCAAATTTTGTATGTCGCTCCCGATACTTAACCATCTCTGTGGTTGGTCAAGTAAGAGTGATGTTTTTCTAAGTTAGCAATAACAATAACAAACCATCAACTATAATCTTTATAATCGTCGATTTACATTATAATTTAATCAATCTTACATATTTGTCCTTCTAAGTTGCCTTGCCTCTCGAGCCATAGTGCGTGGGAGTTTGTCTGGCGCGTGCTTCACGTTGTTGTCTGTAGGATGAGCCCATCGCAGCCTAATCGCTCTTCTCTTGCATTTCCCACTCCAACTCCGTATTAACTATGTTGCCACCGCGATAGCTCTTGTCTGGATCTCTAACCTGGTTGACTGGGACGCGTCGTACACTAGACTGCTTGTTTTTCAAAAATATTTTTATATAGCCCTCCAACCATTGTTATGAAAAACGTTGTTCGGGGGCATTTGAAAACCTAGCATGCAGCGCGTCCTCAATGTAGCGCGCATAATCAAATAGTTGGTCTCTAAACTTTACAAAACAGTTTTTATATGTTGAATGTATAAGAATTTGAAGATGGTGTCGAAATACCCTGCCCTGTGCTGTATCGAAGTCCACCTCCCCGCTATATTTTACCCTGGAGTAGCATCCATGCGTGTCTGGTATGGGTGCGTTAATATCCTTGTCCTCTACGTCAGGGGCGGCATGCTATGAAATAGGGGACTCCATTCCCTCGTCACTACCAAAACAAGCAAAGCCACAAGATCCGCCATGGGAGTGGGACCTTGCGAAGGAAGGGGAGTAGGACGATAACAAGGGGCCGTAGATTGAGGTGTCGTCGGTACAAGGCTCTGGATGTAAGGAGTCCCTCCCTGACTCCCCCATGGTGTGGACTACGGAGAAAGACCGTAGGTCGCAAGCTGCTTCAGAGTGTAGTGGCCAAACAATCCCTCCGTCGAATGGAGGTACTGGTCTCGTAAAGAGAGATCCCATTGTAGGTCTGGATCTATGACCGGTGGAGGAAACTGAGTAGAGTAGTTGTAGGATAGCCATGCCTGCAAATAACAAAAATTAATCTATGACACTCATGGTTTAGGGTTAACTAGCCAAAAACAATCTTTATTTCTTTGCTTGTTCTCACCGCCTCAAGACTCGGGTCCACTGGAGGCGATGTCCACCTCGGGTGGGAGCCCACCTGGATGTGAACCAACCAAAAGAAGAGCCAGATGCTGCTCCCCACCAGGTGGTGTCTCATCTACATTACAAAGAGCAATATGAGATTTAGCTTTTTTCCCTACTCACTCATCTATAAATACGTACACAAGTATATTAACACACAAGCATGTAGATACATATACATGCTAGTAGACCTAAGTAGAGGCTAGTAGTGCCAAAGGTCAAGTGGCACCTCTTTAGATATCATCACAGTTTCAACCGTGATAAAACCAAAGGTACGTTGCGATAATCCATGCACCAGTGGATCAATGACCGCAACACCACGATTAAAAAAGGACTATACCCAAGAGGAAGCATCTAACCTTCGGGTGCTATGCTCCCATACTTAGTGCATACATACATGTATACACAAATATATATGTACACACAAATATATATACAATTACGTAATGTAGCCATCGTTTTGAGTATAGATAAATAGTTATGGTTGTAAATGTAGCCATCGTTTGTGTTGTGCGCAGTGCGAGAGTGCTCGCTGCTATTGTAGAGTGCTATGAAGAAGAGCTTCTTTATTGTGCTTCTTGTGAAGCATCTCTTCACAGAAGCTCCTTATTCGAGGGATTACTTTGCGCATTGCATGTCTACCTCCATTCTGAAGTACGGTATCATTAAAAGCTCTCCAACTTAATGCCTATTCGATGGGGAGAAAGAGATAGAGAGAGAGAGAGAGAGAGAGAGAGAGATAGAGAAGCTAAGGAGAAGAGAGTAGAAAGTAATTTTTGAGCGTCCATCCGCTGTAAAGAACGTCTTTTTCATAGCACTTTAGAAAAGCAGAAGCATACCCGCACTGCGCACACCACAAAATGGTTGCTTCGCCTACAACCATTGCTCTTTATCGCCTATTTCTTTATCTTCCTCTCTCTATCTCTTTCTCCCAACAGATACCTCTATTTCTCTCTCTCCCTCTTTCCCTCTTTCTCCCCACGAACATCTCTATTTCTCTCTCCCCTCCCTCTCTTTGTCTCTCTCTCTCTCTCTCTCTCTCTCTCTCTCTCTCTCTCTATCCCTCTTTCTTTCTCCCTTTCCCTCTCTATCTCTCTCTTTCCTTCTCCCTCTCCCTCTCTATCTCTCTCTTTCTCTTTCTCTCCGTCTTTCCCTCTCTCTCTCGCTCCCTCTTTCTCTCTCTCTCTCTCTCTCTCTCTCTCTCTCTCTCTCACACACACACACACACACACACACACACACACACACATAATCCATTTCCTAACAAATCCATTTTGGACATTCATTTGCAAACAAATCTAACACAAAGAGATTCTAACATTTGCAAACAAACCTAACAAATCTACCACGCACGAAGAGATTTCATCTACGTCACAACGCAACCTATATCAAATGAACGAGGCATGTCTCTCTATCTCTATCTTTCTTGTTTTGTTTCTTTATCTATGCATGTATGTGTGTGTGTGTGTGTGTGTGTGCGCGTGTTTATATGTGTGTTTGTGGAGTAGAATACAATAAGGAAAGAGGGGGGGTGTTTTGTGATTGCCTTAGGTTGTAGCACGATCGCCCGTTAGGTTGAGCTTCCAAGAAAAAAACCGAACAAAAACCAAAGTCATTGAACCAAAACCGAAGCTCCTTCTTGACCCGAACGTGAATATGTGTGTGTTGTTGTTGTTGTTGTTGTTGTTGTTGTTGTTGTTGTTGTTGTTGTTGTTGTTGTTGTGGGAGGGAGAAGGTGGAGAGAGATGGACGAGGGAGAGAGGGAGTGAGGGTGTGGGAGGGGGAGGGGGGGGGGAAGGAGCTTGAAGATGCAGCGATGGCGGAGCGGAAGGAAGGCAAGGGACGCCGCAAAAACGTAGCACACTCTGCCCTTCTTCCTTTTTTAAGCGTCAGGTTTTATGGTGGATATTATCGCGATCATTATCGCGCATATTTTCGTGCAACGTCATTTCAAACGGATACAATCGTATCGGAGGTTGTGTGTGTGTGGGGGGGGGGGGGGGGGGGGGGGGGGGGGGCACAAACCACCCTCTCTACCCTTAGATATCAATTATTTCATTTCTTAGCCTTTTGAATTTTTTAATGAAGATTTCTGATTTTTTTATGAGTACTTTTTTTGTAGTACTTTTATATGTATTTTAATTGCATTTTTAAGTCTATTTTTATTTAAAATTAATTGTATCACTCATTGCACTTTATTCACTTTGAATTTAACGTCATTTCTTTTTTATTGAAATTTAGAAACTTTTCTAATTAATTATTTAATTTTTTGGACACATATGACTAAATAAATAATTTATCATGTGTGCATGACATGATTGGGATGATCGTGGCTCCCCTGGAGGCCCTGAGCGCGATCGATGGCTCAAGGAAAAACTCCCGTGTCCTTGTGCCAAGTGAAAAAGGGCAATCCCTCGCTTGAGGCTCATTGCATTGGAGCACGTGGAGAACATTGGGCTTTGGCATCTTCAAAAAAGCGCTCGGAGAGATGAGAGTGTCACTCACCCATCGCTTGAGGAGGTGTCCCATTGGTCTGTGTTTGGTGGTGGTGCACCGGTACACAAAACCGAACTATAGAGGCAAGAGCTATTGGACGATTTGGGTGGACCACATGGTGATCCTCCCATTAGCTTTACTTCGACATCTCCTGTCGCGTCTCAGTCGCACTTTGAGGCAAAGGATGAGCACATGTGTGACATATGTGATGAGTTATTGGCTCATGAACGCGACGTGTGCGAGGAGGATTGCCAGCCCTACACTCAACAGCCAGCGACAACGGAGGATAGATTGATGGCGATTGTCCAAACACCTCTTTACGACGGTGCACAATACTCAGTGCTCTGGGCATCATTGTAAGTCCTCAACTTGCAAGCAAAATTCTGTTGGAGCAATGTAAGGGTCGATGCACTTCTTGGGTAAGTTTGAAATATGTCTTTCTATATAACCTTCACTCGCTTTATGGTGCCGCCTCCTTGCAATTGTACTAATACGCTTGTTTGTTGTAGTTTGATGGGCAAAATGTTTTCAAAAGATCACCACATGCCTCCAGATCGTCGACGAGCTAGATCATATGTCACCACACTTGGAATGGACTATGAACGTATCTATGCGTGCGTCAATGATTGCTTGCTATATTTGCAATCAACACGCACATGCTACCTCATGTCCCGTGTGCGGGGAAGCACAATACAAGACCGGAGTGAGCAGGGTGCACCTACCCTGCCTAATATTGAGATATTTTTCATTAATTCCTTGCATTCAACACATGTTTAAAAGCAGGTCTATCGTGGAGCTTCTCGCGTGGCACGCCAACCACCACTCAAATAAAGGAATGTTGTGTGTCCCTGCCGATTCACCTGCATGGAAGCAGATTGAAACTCAATGGCCAGAGTTTAGGTTGGAGGCTCGACACTTGAGGCTTAGATTAGCAAGTAATGGTGTCAAACCCTTCGGCACTAAGTCTACCTCATGGAGCACTTGGCCTATCGTGATCGTCAACTACAATATTCCACCATGGGAGAGAACCAAGAAGGGAAATATACTTCTTTCCTTGCTTGTGCTAGGGAAGTACAAAGTGTCAAATATTGACGTCTATCTCGAGCCCTCATTGAGGAGTTGGAGGAGTTATGGAGAGACATTCCTATTATAGATGTCTCACTTGCAAAGGGGAGGGAGAGAATCCATTCTGAGAGGAATCCTTATGTGGACTATGCACGACTATCCTGGGCTTGGAGAGATTTCTGGTATCTCCCTTTCTCTCTCTCTCTCTCTCTCTCTCTCTCTCCCCCTTTAGTTTTGTCTCTCTCTAACGATATGATATGTCCACATTGGGTCACAATGCATGTCCTACTTGCGGGCCATCATTGGTGACAGAGAGGCCCGATGACTTGCACAAGGTAATCTATCCAAACAACCATCGTTTCTTGCCCCAAGGGTATAGCAAGCACAAGCTCCAACAAATGGGAATACCCCTCTAAAGCTCACAATGGTAGATTGGGCAACCATTTGGGAAGAGCACTACAACAACAATCTGGCTTTGTGTTCTCCACCAAGGTATTCCATATTTTTAAGGCTTCCTTATTGGAAGGACTTAAAAATACAACACCTCTTGGATCCCATGCAAATATTTAAGAATGTGACCCAGACACTATGGGACCACATCATTCGCAAGAAGGACTCTTTGGGTGCGAGGGAGGATTTTAGGCTTTTGAAACGTCTCCGCACCTCTGCTACTCCATGTCGTGCCCCTAATGAAAATATTTTACTTCCTAAAGCACCATGGATGCTAGCCAAAGAAGAATTAGACAAAGTGAAGGGTACCATTGCTTCTATTTGCACACTAACAACATACATGAGGTCGCTAAAGGAAGTTTTCACAAAATCGAAGAAGGGTGGAAGCGTTTAATTGTATGGGTTGAATTCCCATGATTGGCACAATATGCTTCGGGTAATGTCCCTCTCCCTATTCTATCTATATTTTGTGTGTATGACTTTCTCTCACTTTACCTTCCCCTAACTTACATTGTATTTCATTCTGCCGGAGAGTATGTGTATATGTCGCGACAAGAAAGTCAGGGATGCTATTTTCAAACTTGGAGAGCTAGTAAAGTACACCACAAAACTCCACTCAACTACACTTTTTTATGTACACAATAATCTCAACTAGCACTTAGTGTATCCTTGTGTGTTTTCTTGCAGATTGGTGAGCTCCAAAGAAATTGAAATACACTTTATCCCTGCTGCTCAAATACTTGCAACAGAAACTGTGTGTGCTATTGAGGATGCATTTCCTTGATTGGTCCTTCTTAGTCAAATACACCTCTTGGTTCACGTGGTGGAGGAGATCGCTATATGTGGAGTAGTGCACGCACGATGGATGTTCTTCTTATAGAGGTTTTTAAAGACTCTTAAAGATTTTGTGTGGCTACGGTCTCAACCAGAGGCATGTATGACCAAACGGTGGATCGTGCAAGAGGCATTTGTTTACATCTCAGAGTATTTGGCACAAGGTGATCCTTCAATGCCTCGCATGTGGTTAGACAAGGAAGATGCAAGGATGACCTCACACTTGCCAAGTGGAAAGGGAAAGCTACTTAACATGGATATGAATCTATCCCGAGTGGTCAATAACTTTTTTATTCTCAATGCAAAGAACATGACCAAGTGGGTGGACTTGTGGACAATGGCAAAGGCAAGGCGTTTGCAAGAGAGAGAAGCATGGAAACAAGCACAGAGGAAGGAGAGCACCCCCAGTGCCTAGACACCTTACATGTTTCCCAGATCTCATTAGTGCATAGTGGATTCATCAGAGAATGACCGAAGCAAAAGCGGGAAGAGAAGACATTACCAACAAAGAATGGGAGTATGCAGGAGGCTGCGTACCAAAGGTAGAGTACTTATATACGTAATCGTATTGTAAATTTTTTCTTGATTTTATCTTTGTATTTGATAAATTATATTTTCCTATTTTGTAGTGCCTTTCCTTTAACTGTATGTGGTCAAAGGGTCCTCACTTTTGTATGCGCCACATTGACGAGCGTAGAACCACCATGGATTCTGCCATCATGGGCAATTTTGACACAGACGGTAATGAACCCAAGTACTGTGGAACTATTGAAAGGATACTAAAGGTTGATTTTAGAACCTTTCATACCTTCATCTTCGAGTGCAAGTGGTTTGCAATTGTGTCTAGACGGCATGAGATTGGCCTCTGGTGGACTCTAGTGTGCATCACACAGGGAGGTATAGCAATTTAGTTTTACCGCGCAATTATGAGCATGTGAGTGACAACTACCTTTTTTATTCTTATTTTCTTGTAGTATTACTTATACCAGTGTTACTCACTTTGAGCTTCTCTTTTATAGATCATCTATATCCCAGCAATCACCAACCACAAATCTTGGTTCGTAATTCCCGTAACACCTCGGGGGAGAACCATTTTTTTCACTAATGAAGTGGAGACCATATTTGACCCTCTTCACCTCCAACTTTGGATGAGGTGGAGACAAAGGAGAGGGAGGTCAATGAATCAAGTCCGGCGGCAAGTCTTAGTGAGGATGATTATCATGATGATGAAGATGATGAGATGGAGGATGACAAATTTGAAGATGATGAAGCCAACGTATCCACAAATGACAATTCCGTTTCTCTCTTTATTGATTTAGGAGCTATGGGCTTAGAATTGGATGATGCTTCATGTAGGGATATTTTGGAAGATGATTCATAAACATTTTGCATGCTTTAAGTTATGAAGATTTTTGGTCATGTAATCCATTTATCTCTCTCTCCCACCTCTTCCTCTCTCTAATTTTTTGAAGATGCTCAATTATGTTAATTAAGTGACAGTGATTATTTTAGTTGTAACCAAGTGTAATTTTATTATTCGCCCCCCTCCCCTCCCCCCCTCTCTCTCTATCCCTCTCTCCCTCTTTCTCTTTTCTTTTTTAAATCTGAAAATTTTAATATTCTTTAATTCTTATTGAGAGGAGGGAAACACCAAAATTTGGGAGGGGGCGAGGGGAATGTTTAAGCTAGAATTTAAAAGTTTAGGCGCTAAATTTTTTCTCTAAAATAAACCGGTAATATCAGTGGTAATAACTGAGGTAATAAATGCAGTAATAACAGCGGAAATAGTCGCAATAATAGTTTAAATACAAAAAAAAATCCCCCCACCCTCCTCTCTCTTTCCTCTCCAGTTGAGTTCTCTAAAAAACGCGGTAAAAGACCGTGGTAAACAACTAGAGATTTTCATAGTGTTAGTACATTGTCTTGTATAAAGGCGCTTTTCAGGTATCACACGCATCTTATGGACGTTTCAAATGCCAAAATGGTTTTCTTCACATGTGTTGCTCCTTTGCATGATGTAAAACATAGGAAGATGTAACTCTAGTATGTGCCCTATAAGTTCTCTCTTCGAGCCTTTGTCTCCCTTTGTCCAATGATGGTTCTCCAGAGGATGACTAAAGTCGCATTGGATAAGGCGAATGGTTGACGAGTAAGACACTCCGATATGAGAGCTCATGGAAGAGTCTCTTTTTATGTTGGGTGGTTTCTTTAAGTGTGTTGTGCCACATGATTGTCTAATTTTCTTGCCTTCGATGGTTCCAAGAGCTTGTATATATCAACACCATGCATCACATACCCTTCTGTAAGGAATTTGACATCTCTTGCTTCAAAGCTTTTCCCAAGTAATTAGAGCAATTTCTTGCAAGTGAAAGACCACAAATTAATATAGACATTCCTTTATCCGATTAAAACAAACAAGCAATGAAAAGTTTTTTGGCTTTCTAAGAGAAGCGTTGAGGAGAGTTGGGTTAGGCATACTTTCAATGTTTTCAGTGATGATTGAGACTTACTTTAAATGTTATTTTAGTTTTAAAATAGTAAATATTTATATTTCACTTTTCATTTCACATCATGAGATGTCTTGATTTTTCTTCCATTCTATCGGGTGGGTTAGGCATACTTTCAATGTTTTCAGTGATGATTGAAACTTACCTTAAATGTTATTTGGTTTTAAAATAGTAAATATTTTTATTTCACATCATGAGATGTCTTGAATTTTCTTGCATGCTATCGTTTTAGAATGTTAAAGTGAAGCTTCACCTTGCGTACTTCTAGTAAATTCTATAGAGACACACACACACACACATATACACACACACACATATATTTATTTATTTATTTATTTATTTATTTATTTATATTTACATACACACACATATATATATTGATGAGTTCTTTTTATTTTTCATTTTATTTAACAGTCTCACATGGCTTGATTTTTTTGCATTCTATAACTCAATTCTTGTCAATATTGGGAAAAGTCTCTTTTATTAAGCGACCGTCGGTCTAGTTTTCTCCTTACAAAGAAGGAAACCAAAAATACTAGCATAAATTTAAATTTGTAGGATTTTTGAACTATTTTCTCACATATTTCATCGATTTTTCTTTCCTTCACCATGGTTTGCAATCGGCTAATCTTGATTTTCAATCGGCTCAAGGCTAAGTTGAGGCAATCCTTTCCCAAAGAGTGATTCCAATTGAATTCAACCTAATGATATTATCGCTTGTAGGATTTTTGAACTATTTTCTCACATATTTCATCGATTTTTCTTTCCTTCACCATGGTTTGCAATCGGCTAATCTTGATTTTCAATCGGCTCAAGGCTAAGTTGAGGCTATCCTTTCCCAAAGAGTGATTCCAATTGAATTCAACCTAATGATATTATCGCTTTCTTATTGTTATAGAAAGCCACCATGACCCTTTCACTTGTTTTGTTAAGGAAATTTTTAAGCACTACACACTTGCATAAATTACCAAAGCTTGGTTGATCGTGCATTGCCCACATTAGAATACCTTGAACATGAAAATGGCAATGGTCCACTAGTTGGGACATGTCCACCACTTCAATCCTTGCTTATAAGATATGGGGCTCCTCTATAGGTACATGTTTTTCCCTTGTATTTTTGGACTACATAGGGAGTCCTTACTGAAGGGTGGATTTTTGGGTGCAAATCTGGACCATTGGAAAAAGCTTGTCGATTAATGTCACATGACAAGCTCATGATAATTTTAAATTATTTTTTTAGGCCCTTGTAAGAGGGTGTTGACATTTGTGTACCATTGTCTTTAAAGACGGGCATTGAGTTTTGTGTCAAACACTATTTTTTATGCCTTTGGAATATATTGTAATGTAAATAGTTCATTGTTACACTTTTTTGAAAAAAACATAGTATTGTATTAGGACACTCTATGTTTAAAAACAATAGTGTTACTTTCTATTTTATTTTTATCAAAGAAGCTTTTGATTAGTAAATTCTTGTCAATAGCCAAACGGTTCTTGCCACTACCTAGTATTTCTTACCCAAAAAGTTTTGTGACACTACCATCAAGATTGTCCATTAACAGTTTTGTGACACTATTATTAAGATTGTCCATCAAGAGCCAACAAGCCAACAAGTCAACTCTCGTAATGTAATCTAGATGCATGCTACCAAAAGCAACGTGTCTACATCTATTGACTAACAAGTTAGCTCTCGAAATTTTCACTCAAATTTTCTCTGCATGGTTGTGCTAGTATGCTCTACAAGCACAGTGAGCCCTGCCCATCAGCACTGCTACAACAATTGCTAGTTGGCAACATGTCATTGCTCCATTCTTGCCGACCATTGATGATCAAGGAAGGACACTGAGTGACCTTTCCCTCAGAATACACGCTCCCCCATGGCTCCCGGCTCCCCGTCGATCGTCAATGGGGTCGCTTGTATTCTTGGAAAGGAAACTAAGTGTCCTTTCCCTACACCTTCTAGGGGGGAGTCATGGTTCTACCAAATGGTTGGGAACACCTTGCAAGGTGGAAAATACCTTTTTCCAAGGGCAATTGTTGCTCCCTTGGAGAAGATTTCTCCCAAATCCTTGCCTTTCAATGCTCTGGAAGCCCAGCAACCTAATGGATGAAAACATTTATAAGCCCAGCAACCTAATGGAGGGAAGAACTGAGAGTACATCTTCTCTCGAATCCATCGTTTACATGCATCCTTTTATGTGCACTTCTAGGGATTTTATTAAGAAGAAGTTAGCAAGTGAAATTGAATCACAATCCAAGGTAGCCTCAATATGTCTAAAGCCACGTCTAATAAATCAAAAGATTTATGTCAATGTCACCTTATAAATTCCCATCTTTCACAAATTTGGACATTTCTTGACCGAGGTTTGACCATGTAGCTTAGGCCCGGATTCACAAAGGGCGGAGTTTCTCTAGGTATATAAAGATATTTACAAGATGCGGAGATAGAAGCCACAAAGAGAAAAAGCTCACGTGGTTAGGGCTTCTAGGTATGTATGTATTCAGGGGATGTGGTGGTAGAAGCAACAAACAGTAAAATCTCACATGGTTGACATGGAGAAAAGGATCCCTCATTGTCATCTCAAAGGTATTAATTTGACATGTTGGTCAACTTTGTCAAGCTAAAATTGCTTGCTATCAAGGGGAAGAGTAGATGCCCCCTTGGATTTGTTGTCCGTGATGCTCACTCTCTCTCTCTCTCTCTCTCTCTCTCTCTCTCTCTCTCACACACACACACACACACACACACACACACACACACACACACAGACTTGAGCAGATAAGCTAACGTAGAGGAGGCAATGGTGAGCAGGTATGTAATAGGTGTGGTGAGCAGGTCGATCCTCTCTCTCTCTCTCTCTCTCTCTCTCTCTCTCTCTCTCTCTCTCTCTCTGTTCCACTCCTAGCGACGACTGCACAGAGAACTTATAGCATACGTGTTTGTATATATATACATGGTTTTGTAATAACCTACATAAATTTAGAAGAACATCTAGTAATGTGATATTTGGCCATCGACTCACGCAGTTTGTCATAAAATCTAATATCTAACCAACCCAAATGATTTTCTCATATTAAAGTGATCACTTAATGTGGGAGAATAAACGGGAACAAGGGTTAAGATATAGATGTGCTTACGGATCTGTCTTAATACGGGGCCAATGGTAAAGGGGCCCAAATGAGAGATGGTTTATCAAAGAGCAAGGCTAACCAATGGAGCATAAGACCTTACTAGTGTTAGCTTCATTGAAGACCTCCAATATTTAGTGTAAAAGTCCTTTGACCTTAGGTAAGGTAGGGTTGAGTTTGAGGTGGGAACCCGCCCAAGCTTGAGGTGCTTGAGGTGGGAACTCAGCCCAATCTTAAGGTGCCTGAGGTGCTTGATGATTGAGGTGCTTCAGATGCTTGAGGTACTTGATGATTGAGATGCTTGAGGTGCTTGACATGCTTGAGATGCTCGGACTGTACTTCGGGTGAGAACCCAGTCCAAGCTTGAAGTGCTTAAGGGCCAAGCTTGTGGTGGGAACTCAACCTATGCATGAGGGGCTTGAGGTGTCTAAAGGTCAAATCCAATCCCTACAAGAGGGGGAATGAGAGACAACATCCACACACACACACACACAAGTCATGCTTGGTACAAAGAAAGCAAAGGATGTTAGAAAATAAGACGTAGCTAAATAGATTTTTGAGTAGATTACTTAATGGAGAGAGATAGATTTCACACACAAGAGATTATAGAGTAGAGAGAGAGAGAGTACACACGATATACGTGGTTCACCCAATGTGGGCGACGTCCATGGAAAAGCAGCCACTCAATGGCTTTAGCACTTCAAAAGAAGAAGTAGTTTACAAAGGGATTAAACCCTTGATAGAGCTCCCGCCTTGCTTCACTCTCACCACCTCACACTCACCTTGTTGCATCAACTTCACACTATGAAATGTGTGTAGAAATGGCCTCCTTTTATAGGCCAAAAGGGTTGCCCTCTCTTATGAGAGACAGCCATGTGTAGCCGCCCTTGTGCGAATAAGTCCAAATCGGACCCTCCAATCTGCCCATGTGTGGCCGCCCTTGAGAAGACAAGTCCGCTTTTGAATTCGGCCACCGGCCATTGACTTTCGACCACCGGCCACTGGCCATTGACTTTCGACCACCGGCCATCGGCCATTGACTACCGGCCACCGGCCAACCGACCGATTGTTTTCCGACCACTTTCCGGCCACCGGCCGGCCATAATATTCCAGCGAAAAGGAATATTCCGGCCCCTGATTCTTGTCCATGAAAATTTTGGTTTCCGATGAGTGATTTTCCTTCACGCACAATGGCTTCTCCTCATAATGGGGGCCTTACAAATGTGCGCTTTTACATGCTGATAATTACAAGGGTAAATCAGGCTCCATACTTAACAAAGGAGACACTTGTCAAATTCCTCCTCATGTTGCCCTCATGGTGTGCCTGAAGCCTACTGGTTGGCCACCCAAGAGGTCCAATGATAATTTAGGAGAATTAAATAATTGTCTTTGCATTTATCAAAGTCCTCTCTCTCAAAGGGGAAAGGGGGACACTTGTCCCAAGGCTACCCTTGTTGCTTGTAATGCCTCCTGCTTGTGATTGGCTAGGCCTGGAGGGGTCCAATGAGCTTCAAGCATGAGCTACAAGGAGGGGTCGACCCAAGCAAGCTAGGGGGTTTCTTAGGGGGTATACTCACCTACACACACTCACACACGCACTCTCATTGTGTACTATGCAAAGTGCAAGAGCTCCCTCTCCTTCCCCAAGCAAGTAGAGTTTGAGAGCCTACACCAACACTCTTGGCTATGGAGTGCAAATCCAACCAAGAGCCATGCTTCAATGCGTAAGCTTGCCATCTCCTTCTTCTTCATTACTATGCTATTATGTATGCTAGCAAAAAGAGTTATGATAAGAGAGGAGTTAATTCTTTCTCCTATGAAATGTTTCTTCTTCCTCTTCCCTATCCTCATTCCCTGCTAGCTCTCTCCACCTTCGAAGGTGTTTGAGGTCTTGGGGCTGAGGCTTGGGATAGTTAAAGCTTTCTTCAAAGTTTATGTTATGCTTGTGATGCATGAAGCTTTCCATCTTCATCGCATCACCGAGGTCATAAGAAACACAAAGATTTATTGTAACAAGTCTCTCTTAATGGGAGAAATCATGATACAAATGCCTATTGGAGGGGGACCGGCTCCACATAAATCCGGTCCTCAATTGTTGTCATGTTCTCTAAATTCTCTCTCTTGCAAAAGTTTTGTTTATGCCAAGTTAACTAATTGCTATGCCTATGTTGTTATCTTCAATTATGTTCACCCGCTATGCTCACAAAGTAATTGCTCAAAAGTACTCTCATTAATTTCCGCTACTCTCAAGTTAAAAGACCAATTCCATTACATGGTTCACACCATTTGCGGTTATGCAACAGACATCGTAGAGGCTTTGTAATTTGCCTATTCTTTTGAGTTTCCTCTTTAGGCTTTACTTGGCAGAGATGTGGGATGCAATTTGACATTTTGAGGGAGGTAGGTGACAGAGGGTGAGGGAGATGGGATTTCTCAAGCTGCTATTCAATGTCATAGCCTTTATATTAAGGCCAATACATAGCCCATGGCGAGCATCCGTTCAGATGCTATGGCTACATAACCTTGATAAAACTCAACTCCCCTCTCACTATCCCTAACCAGATACAATTCCTTTTTACAAACTTTCCAAAAGGAAATTTAAAAATTGTGAGCTTATTTTTACTAATTTTATATTGTTTTTCTAAAAATCTAGGTTTTTTTTCCCTCTTCCTCTCAACCGACAGTTTCAAGTTTCAGAGTCTAATGATTGTAGGTTGAGACACAATTTTCCCAAACATTTCTTTGGCGGGTAGAAATGTAGTTGAACGAGGTTGTCTCTAGTAGCAGTGTTCGAGAAAAGCATTTGCCTTAATTAACACTAGACTTGTAATGAGCCACAAAAATGGCTTACATCAAGATTCTAGTAAATGAAACATAACTTTTGTATATGCATCAGAATTTCATGAAACTTTTTAATTATGGGTTCAAGATATGAAAAAGGTTTGTAAATACACAATTTACATGAAAGTAAAAGAAATTAAAATTTCTAGTTTTCTAGAATTAGTAAATTTTACATAAAACTATACATCACTACTTAACATGGAGAAGTAAACAATTTGGGCAGTCCTTAAATATGGGTTAAAAAAGCTTGGTACATCTATCACATGCCTATTGAGGGATTTTTCAAAAAAAGTTTGGGCCTCCTTAACAATGATTTGATTTACTTTCAAAAGAAAATAAAAGAAACTTGTTCTTCCGCACAAATTAGTTGTAGAAGATGGCAACGAAAAGGCACCTTTAGACCTTCATTTATCTCTTCACTATTTTTTTATCACTCATATTGAGTGTTGGTCATAATTCTTTGCAACCATTTTCTATTTAGATAACTAACATAGTGTTCAGAATTTTTTTACAAAAGTCTCAAAAAGGCACAAAAAGTGGTTGATCTTTTACAGGACTACTGTTAAACATACATAAATCCTTGCAAGCCAATTTTGAGTAAAAATTTTGTAGTTAAACTTTACTTAACATTGTTTAGATTTTTTTAAACAAAAATCAAGCGATATTTTTCTACTTCAATTGTCTTGAACTTCTAATTGGCTCGGATCTAAGGTGCACTTCCTCTAACACTAAAGAGCAATTGTGAATTATGTGCTCGATTGAGTCAACACAAGTGAACCATTGGTAGAGAGAAGTGTATTCTCTTCCAAAGACAAAGAAAATAGAGAGAGAGAGAGAGAGAGAGAGAGAGAGAGAGAGAGGCAACCAAACAAGAAGACAAGACCAATTTTAATGTCATAATAGCAATCTCAAGACACCTCAAATATCTATTTGATGAGTCTTGCACTCAAAACTTAATATTCCATAGGGATTAGGGATAGCCAATTTACCACTCTTGAATTAAAAAATCAGGGCCATATGAGAGAGAGAGAGAGAGAGAGAGAGAGAGAGAGAGTATTTCATAGGACCTTCTCCTTGAGCGGAAGCTGCAATAATCAATCTACCTCACTTCGATATATACTATCATATACTAGCAAAAAGCTTGCCTTTACACAAGTCCAAAATTGTGGTTCGGCACCCACATAATTGGGTGTGTGTGTGTGTGTGTGTGTGTGTGTGTGTGTGTGTGTGTGTGAGAGAGAGAGAGAGAGAGAGAGAGAGAGAGAGAGAGAAAGAGAGAGAGGCAACTCAAGAGTAAGACAAGACCAATTTTAATGTCATATTAGCAATCTCAAGACACCTCAAAGATCTATTTGATGAGTCTTGCACTCAAAACCTAATATTCCATAGGGATAAGGGATAGCCAATTTACCACCCTTGAATAAAAAATTCAGGGCCATATGAGAGAGAGAGAGAGAGAGAGAGAGAGAGAGAGAGAGAGAGAGAGAGAGAGAGAGAAAATCTCATAGGACCTTCTCCTTGAGCAAAAACTGTAATAATCAATCTACCTCACTTCTATATATCATATAATGGCAAAATGCTTGCCTTTACGCAAGTCCAAAATTGCGAGGTTGGGCACCCACATAATTGTGTGTGCGTGCGTGCATGCGTGTGTGTGTGTGTGTGTGTGTGTGTGTGTGTGTGTGTGTGTGTGTGTGTGTGTGTGTGTGTGTGTGTGTGTGTGTGTGTGTGTGTGTGTGTGTGTGTGTGAGAGAGAGAGAGAGAGAGAGAGAGAGAGAGAGAGAGATGTATCATGTAGCTTTCCTACGGTAAGAGAGATAAGTACAACGACGATGCAACAGATGAAGAGATAAGAAAGCGATCAAGAGGTGTTTTTGTTTGTGAATGCATGTCGTGATGTGCATGTGCATATATGTGACGCAACATATGTGTGCGTTGTGGGGTGGGCAACATGGAAGGTTATTGAAGGCAAGTGTTTTGTATAGTGATTGGTGCAGTGTGTCACGAAAATGCAAATGTGTGTAGGTTGCCATGGTGGGTGCCTGAGGTAGTGGCCAAGAGCTACATTGAGGTGGTAGGATCAAGAGGGAATAAGACACACTTGCCGAGAGAGAGAGAGAGAGAGAGAGAGAGAGAGAGAGAGAGAGAGAGAGAGGCCTCTATGTGTATGTAGGCAACAATAAGGAATGAGACAAACGCCACAAGCCCAAAAGTTATACAAGAGGGACAGCACCAACATCCTACGTGCATTGCCCACGTCCAACAAGGCGAAAAGAGGGGTAGACAAGAGGCATAATTGAAGGGACTTGAAGAGACGTAGAGAAGCAAACTTATGACCAATTGCAAATAGAGAAAGGGACCAACGATAGTCAATAAATAAATGGTAAGAGCGCGCGAGACCCGTCGTAGATGTGAACATGCAAACGATGTCTCTCTCTCTCTCTCTCTCTCTCTCTCTCTCTCTCTCTCTCTCTCTCTCTCTCTCTATATATATATATATATATATATATATATATATATATATATATATATATATATATATATATATATATATAATGGGGGAAGGAATTTCGGCTCCCTCCCCCGGACACGTGGCATATTATCCTTGTCTTGGCCAGTGTGCCATGCAGATAACAAGCGAACGCACAGAGAAAGAAAATTCATGTCGATGCATATATAGAGAGAGAAAGAGAGGTATGTACTATGGCTGATGGCGGTTCCATAAGTTTTGTACGTCTTTGCATATGGTGGTGGGAAGTTCCAATGTTTTTTGCTTGTGTTTGTGTACAAATCTCTACATTTGTTTGTTTCTTTGTGTGTGTGTGTGTGTGTGTGTGTGTGTGTGTGTGTGTGTGATAGAGAAGAGAGAGAGAGAGAGAGAGAGAGAGAGAGAGAGAGAGTTAGAGGGCCCTCCTACCAAGGGGGTTGACTGAGGAACAATGCACGCGCGCACGCACGCACACACATAGAGCAAGGGGTTTGAGGGTGAGAGAGGCCATGCCGCCAGTGCTGTTTTACTAGTCTATACTATCTATAATGGGGGAGGGGATTCCGCCCCCCCTCCCTGTCACGCATCAACAACACCTTCATCCGGCGCATGTTGCCTACAAGTCCGAGCACACAACAATTAAAGAGAGAGAGAGAGAGAGAGAGAGAGAGAGAGAGAGAGAGAGCATGTGCAAAAACCAAGAGAGAGGCAGGCAAAACCTACCGGCCACACTAGTATATATATAAAATGCTGAAGGGAGGCTACACGTGGATGCATTTCCATGCAGCCACAACACCCTCCAACTTTTCTTCATGCTACCATTGCCTAGGTAGCATTGTTTTGCAGAATCCTCCAGGTCTCTGCCTCTTCAAGTTGCAGGCCTGCACACTATCCCCTTGACTTACGGGCTTCCTTCTCTCAATCGGATCCTTCACCCTCACTCAACCAATGCTCGCATGCCAAAAAATGGCACCCCAACTTGCATTCAGTAAATCCACCCAATACTGCTTGCTCTTGCTTGCCTTGTGCAGCTATATAATCAGGTTCTCTCTCTCTCTCTATCTCTCAAGACCTGCACAAGGAGCTTTGGACGTGTTACTAGATGGCAAGTTAGACTACATGCTCAATAATTCCTAGTTACAAATAGGAGTTTTCATGTTAAATCTAGCAAGTAAGCTAACAATTTTCTAACTCATCTAGTAAGTCATAAACTCCTATATAGTAATTTGCTCCTGGACGTCTTCATCTAGTAAGTCATAAACTCCTATATAGTAACTTGCTCGTGGACATCCTCATCTAGTAAGGCATAAACTCCTATGTAGCAACGTGCTCTTGGAAGTACTCATCTAGTAAGTTCATCTAGTAAATTATAAACTCCTACATAGTAGCTAGCTCTTTGGCATCCTCATTTGGTAGTTTGTCAATTCCTATATAGCAAAAAGAATATTTCATTTGGTAATTTTCCACTTACTATGGTCCATGGATCAAAGTTTAATGGCTCCTAATTTTATTTTAGCAAAAATTCAATAAGCATAGTTTAACGACTAATTATTGACAAATTACTCATCATCCAAGTTTCTTAATTCATATATCACTTTGCTAATGTAAAAAGAAAACAAAAATAAAATCGTATTGTTGTAGACAAAGCTATAAAAGTGAAGGGAAACAAGTTTGGACTCATCACATTCCTTCATGTGACCCTAATATAGACAATGCTTGCCTTGAACTTTTCTCAGTATTTGAAAAGATTTTATCTAATAGGATTGTCCTCCCCCACTCGTTAATAATTGCAATGTTAAAGAATCCTTTTTTGCATATTTTCATAAATGGTTACCAAAGAAACATTCCTATACCCCGGATATGGACTGCAATATCTTGATTCACTCTCTCAGAAATAGATACCTCATAACTTGTATTGACAAGTCCCCCAATAACCTCATTTTTATCTGCAAAGCTTTTGCACATGCTAAAATTAAAAAGGGGTCTCTAGCCTAGATTTCACTATTAGTGATGCAAATCCAAGTAATTTAGTGGAACTCATGTTGAACAAAATGAGTTTACCTAGCCATTTACCCCTTCCCTTCTTAATGGCTTCCTATGAAATGCACAAAAGTTCTTTTCGATGGCTTACTTGTGGTGCTAATAGTGCCTACACTGAGTTATCCTTACTCATGGCATGCTTGCTAAAGTCCTACCTCCATGCCCTAAAACATAGGGCCATGATACTCAACCAAAAGGCATTACTGTGCCATAATATCAAACTCTAGTCTTGGTGGATTATTGACTCCATGTATGGTTGTATCCTCAATCTCTCAAGCAGTGCTTCCTCCCTTTTCTCAGCAGACATAAAAAAAATGCTATGATAACATCCCTCACTATGGACAACATGGGTTAATCCCCCTCATAACCAACCTCAAAACATGGGATTTCAAATCTACCTCTGAAGAGTTTATCTCCTTCAAAAATTTCCCCTCTTCATGCCAACAAGGGTCTTGGACCAATAAAAAATACAAAAATGGACTCTTTTTTCATCTTACAGATGTGATTGAGATCAATAATTGGTTGATCAATAACATGTACATCCAAAGTCACCAAGTTTTCTATAGGCAAACCAATGGCTTCCCTATGGGCTTAGCCTGTTCACCCATATGGTGTAATCTATACCTTGATGCTCTTGAATATAACTATCTCCAAGAGATGCTCATGTTCCCAATCCATAAAGGAAAGCTGATAGACTTGGCCTATCCTTTCAAATATTTTGATGATATCCTACTGATAAACAGTCAAGACCCTGAATTTTTTCTCTTTGAAAATGGTATTTACCCTCCTAAACTCACTATCGAAGGCAAAAAAGCTTCCAACGCTACTTTTCTCAACCTTTTGTTATCTATAGAACAAGAGAACTTTACTAAAGCTCTGGCCAAAAAATATGACATTTTCCTATGTACCCCTATCAAATACATTCATAGGGATAGTAATAGACCTAACAATTGGTCCCATAAGTTTATTCTTTCACAGCTACAACCTATCCTCTTTTGCAATAGCAGTGCCAAAAATGTTGAAAAGGATATCAAATCCTTGATAAATGCCCTTTGTGCAAATAGTTTTGAAAGGGAAAAACTGTGGAGACTTGTAACACACTGCCTACTTAGGCTTGCACCATCACCCTATACTTGTGACCCTCTTGAAGTATTGGCACAACTATCTTTTGGTGTTGGGCACTAGGACCCCTTGAGAGGGGGCATGGTGCCCCCTCTCTTAAGGCCCTATTATGGGAGTGGATGGACGGATCTAAAAACACCAAAAAATCATATCTAAATGCACCCTTAGCTTATTCAACCCATGAGAACACACCCTATCCTTTTTTACATATACTCGACACTTGGATAATTTTCCATGCTAACCGCGTGTAAAGACACATCATTAATAAAAAAACCCCACTACCATGCATGTGGTAGTACACCACCCTTGCGGGCTCATATGCCCCTCCACTACTCAACGATTTTCTCTGCTGCATTTGGGCTCCCCCTCAACCAACACCTTGCACATGAGGAGCCATGGCCTTAAAATAAATGCTCTTCTTTGATTTGGTGCAACATGAGGCATACTACCTTAGAGTAGTTGTGCATGAAATTCAAACTCTACATTTCTCGGAGCAGCTACTTGGGCCTTACTCTTACATTCACGCCAAGTCGACTATGGAGGGCACTACTCAGGTGTTTACGATGAATTACCCCCCTTTTTTGAAGGATTACATATGCTTTATGCTTAGAATTGACATCTATAACATGCGGATGTCTTTTTTGACACGTGTCTTCCACTAACTAGCACTCTCTCTTTTTGTTGGATGTGATGGTGGAAGGTATAATAGAAGGGATCCTTATTATAATCATTTTACATCATTTCCTTCCAAGTCTGGTGATTTGCAAGATTCTCCTCTTTTGTACCACTTACCCAACCATAATTCAAGCTTTGTTAATTATGCTTTATTGGTTTTTATGGCATTCTCCCTGGTTTATTTACTTTTTAGAGCTTCCATTTGGTAACCTACACACACACAAGCATTGATTTGCAAAAGCCACAATTGTACACCCTCTTTTCAAAGAGTAAAAGATATTACAAGATGATGGAGATTATTGTTCTTTTTTTAATAGTTTATATTATATTCTCCCAAAGAATATTAATGATACAATTCCAAACAAAAATTAAATCACAATATATACAAAGAAAACATCCCCATGCAAATGTAATTTGGATACACTGCAAGTCCTTGTTGTGTAGATTATCCAAAAGTCTCATTAAACTCCAAAATATGACCATAAGGTTCGACCACAAGAGTCAAGTTATAAATTTATTAAATCATAACACCTAAATCTTTCCATAAAAGTGGAACATAAGGTCAAAATATCACAGTGAGGTGCATTAAAAATCTATATCTCTTCAAAGGTTTCAACAATCTTAGTTGATCTTCTCTTGTGATAGAAAATACAAGAATTGGGTGAGAGTTCCCAATCACTCAAACCTCTCAAAACATATTTTTTTAGTATACTTGTATATTAAAAAATAAACAATGTTAACATTTAATTGAGTACAAAGTAAGTAAATTTCATCCAATTCTAGAGATAAGTGAGATTTTCTCATAAAAATGTTTCAAATAAAATCAATGTAAATAAATCAAATTAAAACATCTACATCATTCATATACCTATGAGCCCCAATGGCACCAACTGCATCTTAATGGAACTAATTAATTCTTATTGCATCCAAATGCATTCGGCTCCATCGAATTAGCGTATATAGATCCTTTTAGACTAACTTATGAGGCTTTACTACACACAATTACAACTACTTAGGTTACCGAAACCAACTCAAGTAGATACAGCACCACTTAGTTTAACAGCTCTGAACTCATATCAATCTTTGTTGGTCAGCCTCATTTTGATAGAATGAAACTTAATTTCACACTTTGGATCCACTCATATGAATGAAGTCATACATACATTCAATCAAAATATCAAGGTCATGTACCCATGTTTTATGAATTGTTCTTGAACTTGTTACATTTTATTGCACCCAACTTAACTCATTTAAGAACAAAGTTCTCTATGTTGGATGCAATTGAAATTCAATCGACATACTTGCATGCAATCTAATTCAAGTTGTTTCAATGCGACTCATATGATGCGTCTAGACCTTTTGTTAATTACTCAATTTGGGTCTAAAAAAACTTTATTTGAAATGCTATTGATTGGAAGTCTTTGGATCTAGCATTTTTATACATTTGATTAAACTTAATTGCTTGAAAATGCACACAATTGAGGCCTCATGAACATTGCAATGGTTCAAATTCTCTTTAACTTGAATTTAAGTGATCTAATGGATCCAATTATTACGATACTTCATTGGACTCAATTTCACTTAGCTACAGTTATCACATATTGATTGAAATTAAATATTGCTTGATTGTACTTAATGGAACTCTTTAACCTGAATTCAAGTGATCTAGCCCGATCCAATTATTGTGGTTTGCACTTCATTGGACTCAATTGCACTTAACTACACTCATCGCATCTTGATTGAAATTAGATGTTGCTTGAATATACTTCACTTGAATTCAAGTGATCTCACTAGATCCAATTATTGTGGCAATTATTGTGGTTTGCACCTCATTGGACTCAATTGCACTTAAATACACTTAACACATCTTGATTGGGTGAATTTAATTATTGTGGTTTGCACTTCATTGGATTTAAATGCACTTAGCTACACTTATCATATCTTGATTGAAATTAGATGTTGCTTGATTTTATTGAATGGGACTCATTTGCATTGTAATGCCTCATGTGAACTTAGTTGCACTCAATTATACCTTGTCAAATTTTTTTAAAAGAGTCATGTTCTATTTTTCATTCATTTGAAAATGGATCCTTAGAGAAATAAATACGTAAACTAATTGCAAAATGAAGAATTATTTCATTGCAGACACTCATAACCCACCAAGAAAATGACTTACCAAATGTCTAGAATTTGAGACCAAATTCATACCAATTGAATCAAACTAAGATCAACTGTAATGGAAATGGCCTATGAACTTTGAGAATAGCGGAATTAGGAGAATTAGAGTAAGCATTTTTGTGAGACTACTTTGAGAACACAACTCCAGTACTATTGCAACCCAACAAAGTTTTTCATGCTTGCACAAAGCACATTGAGGTGCATTACCACTATATCAGAAAGAGGCTCTCAATAGGAGAGATCCGCTTGGCTTATGTGGCAACACAATATATACGCCCATCACTCTAGGGCTATCTTATCTTTCCATTGCACACCAAGTAATACACTCTCTGTTGTGTGCCTTGAGCTTCCTTTGTCTTCTCCAAGCTGTGTGTGTTTTCTTGCAACCTAATTCCGACAAAGAGTTCTATACTACAATCTATTATAGGTAAACATATCATTCCTCACTTTCAACCACACATCAATGCTAAATCGTGTCAACAAAGCATGGCCAACCAAGCAAGACTAGTTTTTTCTAGTTGGGTTTCTCTATCATTGGAAGTTATTGTGACACTGCCCCCAAAAAAAAAAAACCTTGCTTAGAACCTTAGAAGGTAGAGCTAATGCTCAAAAAAAAAAAAAAATCCCAAAAAATGGCAAACCTAAAGATGGGAAACAATAGCAGTAAGTTGACTAAGTTTGAAGGTTTTCTCACCTCTTCAAATTCGAATTTAGAGGTCAATCTCAAAATTTATAGGGGAATTACACTTATTCTAGGACATGGAACTTCAACCTAGAACCTAGGACATTGACTGGACACACTTCAACTTCAACTTAGAGCCTATGGATAGTGGACGGGCACACTTATCAAGAAGTGCAAAACCTGCAGAGCTTAACGTTGAAGTAGTGTGGTGGGATTGAAGATTGAGCAGTGTGGCCGACTGCAGAGAAAGGACCTACGCTCTGAATCTCCCGACTCCCGTGATGCAGGTCACCAAGCTACAATTTATGAGGTATTTTAAATTCTACATCAGTACCATATGTGGCAAGGTTGACATTACTACTACTGTGTGAGTACCCTTGTCTCCTAGCTTTGCCTTCGTCTCCTTTGTTTGCCCTTAGGAAATCACATGTAGTTGTTTATGTGGAGCGCGTGTCTTGTAGCATATGCTCACCATGGCTGATGCAAGGAATTTTGGGATGTTTTAATCCACTAGGACAGCCTGCATCACAATCATGGATATCATCATCTTGCATGCAGAATGCATTGTCATGTCCACAAAGGTAATGGGAGCAAAGAGCAGAAGGGTAGCTTTGGTGCTGATCAATGATGGAGTTGTCTACTGCCTTCCCGATTTATATACTTGGGATGGACTCACAAGTCAAATTTATTTTTGGACGAAATTGAAATTTGGGTTCTTTTCAAAGTGTTGCACATGCTCGGTCATATTCTTGGCAGTTGTGCTCAGTGTATGAGTGGGATCGCATGATTGTCTTTGAAGATGTACCATGTGGTTGTACGCAAGCCAGCTTGTGGTGCTGATGAGGCTTTTGCAATTTTCCTTGCCTCTGGCAGATGTGGAGCCATTCAAAATAATTGAAGCTCAAAGGACATCCTCAATTCGAGTATGATGAAAAGGAGGTGATTTCTAGATAGCCAAGGACCACACTGATGATAACAGGTGAGAGGTAGTCACAATGCTAGTTTTTGTGACGAAATGTCTCATAAGAAATTTATTTGTTTAACAGCCAGCAGATGCTTCTGTTGTTGCTTGATCATCACTGCGTCGAGTACAAAAGTCAAATACTAGACTTCAGTGAGTCAGGTATGTATTTACAAGTGGTTGTTAAATACGCATGTGGATGTGATCTGCCATGCTATAGTGATATTTTTCCTCCTTTGGCTGTCTCCAAATTCTTTAAAAAGATTCTCAATTTCACTAGACACAATAGCTCATGCATCGCTTAAGCAACCACATTGACTGCTTTTTGAAAATTTTTCTTTTTATGCATGAAACTGTATTTCAGATGCTTATGATTGGGATGTGAGTGTATTTTTGTGCTTAGCCTGTGATCCATTGTTTCTTTGAGTTTATTCTATTCAATAAATAGAGTTCTTGTGAAGGTTTGTGCATGTGTACGGTTGCATGTATGTGCATGGGCTGTTAAATTGTGCATGGACTCACGTGTGAGCATATTCTTGTCATGTGCAGGTATCGATGACATTGTTTGATGTCTGGAAAGTTGATAAATTAGGTCAAAGACCAGTAGAGGTGTGAGTGGCCTTGTAAGTGACATGGTCTTGGAGGCTGAAGGGTTTCTTTCACTTTTGAGTTTTGTTTGTAGCCTCTTGAAATTGAAAAATTCTTTGTTTCTTCAACCGATCGTGTAGATATGTACTCTATTCCTTCTGGCATTGTATTACCCTTTTGCTTAAGAGGCATTTGCTTTGGCGGTCGTTGCCCCACTACTTTATGTTGGTTCTTACCACGTGAAACCACTCAAGGGCCTTCTTATTCAATACTTATATCTCTGGATGATCTTTCACAACTTAGGTTTCTTTTGGCTCTTTATCATGGCTTATGGTATCTAAAAATTTTGCACTACAAACATGAGAATGGGCTTTAAGAATTGCAGTACTTTTGAACTTTGTATCAAATGTAGTTATTATGTTTGCATTCTTTCCTTGAAGGTACATATTCCACAATTAGGTTTGCTAGAGAAAAGTTCTTGTTTTTTTGTACGACTACATGTCCCTTTTACTTGAATGTTTGCTGCTCTTCCTGCAGATCATAGTCTGTTATCCCTTTATGAGATAACATTAGCTAGAGTCACATTGTTATGGAGAGATTATCAGCAAAGATGTAACTAGTGGCAATTGTCGTGTTACAGGGACAATTAAGGAATGGCCATCATTGGGGATGCATCATAATGGTTAGTTGTCATAGTCCAAAGATGGGATAGCTACTGTTGGGACTATTTAGCGGCTGTAAAATTCAATTGCAGGTCAGTATAAGTTGTCAAATGTGAATTGGTAGGAGTGGCACACTATGTATGAGAGCTTCCTAACATCCATATAAACTATCTAGTGAGGATTTTGGTGTTCAGATATGATCCAAATAAACATCAAACATGCCAATTTCTCTATTGGGATACCGCAATCAGACCACAGTTCTTTGGCTCAAATTTGAATTATAGTTCCAATTGAGATACCTGAATGGAACCATAGCTCTCTGAGTCTTAATCAAACTATGGTTCTCTTCTTGATGATTTAACTCTATCAGCATTAGTGTCAGATTTATTATGGAGATTATTAGGAGGTCATAATAGTTCGTCGAAACAAATGGCACAGAATACCTCATTGATATGCGGAACATTATTCTCTTATATGTACTAGAAGTGGTAAACAATTGTTAAATGCTTCCCGTGACTCCATAATCTAGCTAAAGTTAAGGTGACATTTTCCTTTGACGTGCCAGTTGCAAATCAAGCATAACTCACGTAGCGATTGTTAAATTCTTAAGTGAATTACAAGCCTTGATTGTACATGAATTGTTTTTAAAGTTCATATCATGTAAATAAATAATCATGGATTCTTTACACTGTGTTTATTTGATTGCTTATATATATAGATGCAGGGTTGCAAGAGTGCAGGGATGAGTGTGAAGTGTTGAGCGAAGCATCATGGTGAAATTGGATTTGGAGTACTCGCATAAGTCATTTCTCAAGGATAGACCATAACAAATGGTATGAGAGCAAGGGTAACCCCTTGTGGTTTGATTCTGGAGAAGCAGGTGAAACTTGCAGCTTACATGGTGGGTTGATGTATGCGATGGGGATATTTCTTGCAGATCTATACTATTGCATGTCGTAGTCGTGTTGGATTGACGTTTACTGTATGAGGACTATTTTGTAAGGTCAAAGGCTTGTAAGGTGATTGTTTGTGAACCAGGCACAATACATCTGGCTATAGTTTTGTGCGGGTGTGTAGGGTTTTGGGTTACTTGTGAGTCAAATCTCTTGCTATGGATTGTTCCAAATGCCGTGGTTGATTGATTATTGAAAGTTCATATATTTTCACAGGTAGCATGATGAGAACTTTCACCAAGAAGTAGGTTGAGGTAATTTCGGGTGACACACTGAGTAGGGCTAGGAATTTTTGTCTTGAAGTTACTAGATGAATTACTATTTTATATATTCGAGTTGCTAGATGTATTACTAGTTTCATAATACATCTCAAACTAGCAAGTGAGCTTGAACTCTCTTGCTTCATCTATCAATTATCTTACCATATAGCTACTCAACTTACTATATGGTAAGAGGATTGCTACTTGAAGCATCTAGGAGTAGTATCACGCTTACTAGTTTGCATTTTTGCTAGATGTGTATATTGAAACTAGTAAAATATCTAGCAATTATATATTTTTTGCCATATGGTAAGCCGTCCAAAGCTCCTTGTGTTGCTTCTCTATCCAAGCATGTACATGCTCTAAAAACGAGGGAGATCTTTTTTGTGGACATATATGGAGGCTTTGTAAGGAGCACGATCTGCCAGAAGCCCATAATCAGCACATGCAACATAAGCTTCATTAGGAATGTACCCAGCTAAAGCTTATTAGAAGACGACATTGAGTTTATTTCATCTAGTTCAGGAGTTCCATGTACATCCTACAAGATGATAAGTGCCCCGCAAGAGTGAAACATGATGCCACATCCAACTTCGCATCATCCATAACCCCATTAATTTGATCCACATCATTCTAATTTGTTTCCATACCCATTTCTGCAACCCCATTCCTTGGATGGGCATCAACATCAAGCAATGGGGAGATTAGCTGCACATAAATTGGGCGACGCCCATAATGACCTTTACCAACACCCTCAAGCTCATCAGTCCTGACTCTCCTTGTGTTTGGTGCCCAGTGAGCATACAAATGGATGGAAATCCCTTGCCTTGCACCCGTCTCTCTCTCTCTCTCTCTCTCTCTCTCTCTCTCTCTCTCTCTCTCTCTCTCTCTCTCTCTCTCTCATTTCACACTACACATGCACACATACGGACACACACATGACTAGATGGCCCAATATAATTCTCATTATGAGTAGACGGATTTGTAGTACAGACATAGAAGATGCCGTTATCCTGGTGATGGCACCAAAATTATGGAGGAGAGGCAAGGCGGCATTAGGTGGGGCAGTTGGTGAGTGATTCAAGATGGGAGAAGTAAATACACAAGTTGAAAATGAAGTAGGGGCAGCAACATTTGTATGTGCTTGGGCCATGGCACAAACGTTAGTAGATGGTTGAAGAATGCTACCATGCAGATGATTGTGTTAATGGCCAAGTAGCGGCCCATTGATAATTGTCACAAACATAACCACTTGAGGCAAATCAAAAACATGTGCTATGAAAAATGATTTGATGCTTTCTTTCATTTTGTATTGGTCTATGTGTTTTTTGAGGTGTGTCATATCTTTGATTTCTTTCTGTCGCCAGAGGCGGAGGAAGTCTCACTTGTAATTTCTAAATTGGTGTGTGTGTGTGTGTGTGTGTGTGTGTGTGTGTGTGTGTGTGTGTGTGTGTGTGTGTGTGTGTGTGTGTGTGTGTGTGTGTGTGTGTGTGTGTGTGTGTGTGTGTGTGTGTGTGTGTGTGTGTGTGTTGTGTAATTGTCAATGTAGTGGGGGTCTTTTTGTTCTCTCTTTGTAATTCTTTAGAGAGAAGAGGGAGGAAGAGGGGGGGGGAGAGCGGGGGATATCTCCCCAAGCTAGTTTTGTCTCAAAACTAGTGACTATACTAAATGAAGACTGCTCTTGATGCTTAGTAGAAATCCTTTAATGCAGAGGAACGTCTACATCTTAAAGCTATGTGCGTTGCCTACTTCGCAAGTAGTTGTGTGCAACTACCTGGTTATTTTTGTACGCTTATTTTGTCTCGCCCTAGTGAGGGATGATTAGGTCTTCTCCTTAGGGGGTTGCCTTCATGGCCCTCTAGGATGTACTTATAAATGGATTCAGCCCTTACATTGTTGGGCTTCAAAGCTTTGTTGGGGGCAGAGCATTACAAGGGGATGTAGGGGTTGGTCCTGAGGATTTGGGAGAAACCTTTGCCAAGGGATCTTATCGTGATGTTGCACAAGGAAACAGTAACCCTTGGAAAGAGGTATTTTCCACCCCGCAAGGTGTTCCCAACCATCTGGTAGAACCAGGTGTGCCTAATCTTGCTTAGACTTCAAGCCAAGGTCATAACCCAAGGTATGGATGCGGCCCACTACTTGAAGATGAATCCATTCCACTCCCAATAAATATGATGGTACACAAGTTGTCATCTGTAATGATGAGGATTTTGACAAGTAGCATAAGAAATTATAGAAGAGAGTGCTCATTGGACTCTGATAAGGTTCTTGTCCTCCCCTAGAAGCCCTCAAAGCATGATGAGAAGGAGCTAGGAAGCCAAAGGAATT
Source organism: Adiantum capillus-veneris (assembly GCF_014529385.1). Taxonomy (NCBI): domain Eukaryota; kingdom Viridiplantae; phylum Streptophyta; class Polypodiopsida; order Polypodiales; family Pteridaceae; genus Adiantum; species Adiantum capillus-veneris. Next base: position 144,661,061 of record NC_140940.1, on the reverse strand, counting down.
GCTTTATCTTTTGTTAACTGTTATGCTCTAGTGGTTTAAGGGTTCTAGAACAAGGTCACTAGCCCATAAAAAATGCTCCTTCCACCCTTTTCAAGTGGTCTAAAGGGTTTAATCTTAAGGGAGATAAAAGGTGTCCCCGTTGGGTTGGGTTGGGTTGGGTTCCAAATTTCCCTAGATAAAAGAAGTAGGTTGTTAAGTGGAAAAGGGCTGCTAATGGAATAAACCCCAAGTTTGATCCCATTTAAAGCTAAGCTTAATGATTCCATTGCCATAGTTAATGTGAGGGGGCTTCTCTATTAAAACCTTCCCAAATGTCCCTCCCTATAACTATGAAAGATCTGAGTTTGCGAGACAGAAAATAGGTGTAGGACAAAATCTAACCCAGGTTCATGACCCTCTAAAGAGATATTCCTTCACATGATTCTAGCCCTATTTATCCACTCTAATTCTAAAGAAGACTCCGCACAAGTTAAAGAGAACATGTTTAAGTAGCAAAGAGGAAAAAGATGAGATCATGGCTGTCATTGTCATGAACTCCCCAATCAAGTCAGTAGAAGTAATAATGTATCAGACTGAATCTAAGACTTCTATGTGGGCTCGACTTTCCATTAAGATGAAGAGGATAAAGTACAAACCCGATGAGGTTGTTAGTTGTCAGAGCTCTAAATAGATATTCTGAGAGTAACAATTACCCTTCAAAGCTAGCCACATTTCAAAAAGAGGTATGGTCACTTGCCCCGATGTGACAGGGGCCTAAGGTTGTACATTATGGATACGCGAGGGAAATCTGAGATTACATCCTGCCTCAAATCCATCCTTTTATGGACAATTATAGTGATTCTATTGCCTTGTTTGTGGGATTGTTGAATATTTAAGTAGAAGTTAGCAAGTGAAACTAAATCCCAATCAAAGGTAGTCTTAATATGTATCAAGCCACGTCAAGTAAACCAAAACATTTTGAAAAATTCATCAATCCATGGTGAATGCCACCTTATAAATCCCCATCTTGCTTTATATATGGGCATAATGTTTTCATATATTTGGGCAGTAGGAGAGCCACTTCACGGAGGTTTGACCATGTAAAGTAGGCCCAATTCACGAAGGGGATCAAAAATTAGAGCAGAAAAATAGATCTCTCATTGGCAAGTCAAAGGTTTAAATCCGAGGTGCATGTTGTATCAGCTTTTTCAAGCAAAAACCAATTTCTTTTGATGGGGGCCTTACCCTTTGCCTTGGAGGTCGAGAAAGTAGTAAACCCTTTTAGCTCCAATGAGATGGTGCCAGCAAAGGATTTGATGCACATCTTCCCTTTCTGAGGCATTTTTTCAGTCGTATGAGGGAAAACTTTTCATGCATCTGTCATTAGACATGCTTGTCTAAAAATTGTCCTTTTGTAGGTCGAAAGAGCTTTTCAAGTACTACCTTGTGGAAGGAGCTGCAATTGAGATTCAAACAATATCTGAGAGGTATCACAACAAGACTAATTAGCAGCTCCAATAAATTGAACTACATTCATCATGACTTTGAACAACCATTTGGCAAAACTTGACAGTGCTAGGTAGTGATGTGTCTTCTTATGAATCACTTCAAAATGCTTGTGCTAAATATTAATGAAAATCTCAACCATTATCTTCTCACTATGTTATTTTGTGAAGTATTTCAAAATTCTTTGCAAAAAGAAGTGCTAGATGTGATTGTATAAAGCATTATGGCTTGTAACTACTCCCATGATTGCCTCTTCTATCAGGACTTGTAGAGGATTATAAGTTGACTTGGCCATCAACAACCTTTCATGAGGCAGATCATGGTGGTTCACGATTGGGGTTATGACTACATCTACCTCCAACAAGAGGGTTTTATGACTAGGATAAACCTCACCACCCATGATTATACTGATGTTGCATGCATACTAGTGGTTAGGTTTTGAATCTTCATAACCTTGTATGGCTACTTGGGGTTTGAATTGCAAGAGGTCAAACACTATATCCTTGCGGCTAGGGAAAACTAAATTGAAATCTTAAGAAAGACAAAACAACAACGAGAACTAAAGGCAAAGGCACCTATGGTATCAAGTGTACAAATTGATCCATCGTGATCTCTTGATTTAGCAGTCCCTAAGAGTCAAACCATAGGGAGTCACATTGCATCCGCGGCGAAGAACACCCCAAGCACATTTATCCTAGATGGGGTATTTCTCAAAAAAAAAAAATGGGAAAATGATCTATAAACAGAGACTTTAACTGACCTATATACGGGTCACACATACATGTGGGTTGGTTAGATGTTGTCCAATCCACGTTGGGTGCCACTGATTTAGATCTTCACCAAACATGTTGCGTCATTACAAAAATTGATTTGTAATTTTGTGATATAGTGTCATTAGAAGGGAAAAATGAAACTATTCCCTTCCATAGGGAAGGGCCCTATCTGCTGGTGCCCGTCTTTTGAAAGAATAGCGGGCCCTTCAAATCCTTATGTTGGATGATGCCAACGAGAGTAGACACCCCTTTGGCTTTGTCTTCCACAAGTTTGTTTGAACCAAACCTTAGTAAAGAGTCATATTTGAACGTTTTTGGAAAAGTGAACACATGCTTCACGATACATTCTAATTTGGGACGTCTCTCTCTCTCTCCCTCTCTCTCTCTCTCTCTCACCATAGCAAACGGACTCTCTCTCCCTCTCTCTCTCTCTCTCTCTCTCTCTCTCTCACCATAGCAAATGGACTCTCTCTCCCTCTCTCTCTCTCTCACCACTCACTCTCCCTCTCTCTCTCTCTCTCTCTCTCTCTCACCATAGCAAACAGACTCTCTCTCCCTCTCTCTCTCTCTCTCTCTCTCTCTCTCTCTCTCTCTCTAGGGAGAGAGAGTCCGTTTGCTATGGTGAGAGAGAGCAAACGGACTCCCTCTCCCTCTCCCTCTCTCTCTCTCTCCCTATAGAGAGAGAGAGAGAGAGAGAGAGGAGAGAGAGTCCATTTGCTATGGTGAGAGAGAGAGAGAGAGGGGAGAGAGTCCGTTTGCTATAGAGAGAGAGAGAGAGGGAGAGAGAGTCCGTTTGCTATGGTGAGAGAGAGAGAGAGAGAGGGAGAGAGAGTCCATTTGCTATGGTGAGAGAGAGAGAGAGAGGAGAGAGAGTCCGTTTGCTATGGTGAGAGAGAGAGAGAGACAGGGTGGGTGGTGATGAAATCGTAAGTTAAGTCTAGTGGTCCTTTTGTTCTCTTTTTGTATGCTAGAGGTCTAAAATCATCAAGTTTCTTAAATTGCTCAACTCTTTTGCCTTAGGGCTTTTGGGTTGTCTAGACTCATCAAATGCCCTTTCCTTTGTTCACCCGCACATCCAAGCCTCAAGATTCTTGGCACGCTAAGAAAAGGCCTTAACAAACAAGACATTGTGGAATGCATTTCTAGAAATTTGATCCCATGATGTGAGATATTGCAATACTTTAATTTGTGAACGAATATTTTGTATTTAAGGACCTCCCAAAAGTCCATTTCATTAAATTGTTTTATTACTTTTTATTTTTGCTAGACCTATCTTTTTTAATGAAAGCGTTAAAATATTACTTTGCTTTAATTTATCAATGAGTCTCTTTATTTTGATACTCCTTTTTCATTTTAGTTTTTTTTAGAATGCCAATGAAATCCTTTCACCTTGTTGTTTAAGTGGGTCCGTTGTAACATGTAAGGCATTTGTGATTATGTGCGTATTTGGACAATACAACTTTATATTAAAACTCACAAAAGTGACATGTAATTGTAGGCACTAGTTACGACCGACTTCCACTAATTCTTGTCCCCCCCTTAACTTCAATAGGCTTTCGTGACTTCTACCTTGTTTCTTCCACATTATAGATGGGAATCAAAAATTTTCCCTTTACACTCTTGTCCTGGATGGTGGCATGCATTAGGCTCTACTGAACCTCCATTCCTTTTTCTTCTTGTTATTCAACAAAGCTCATCAACAATCCCAACCATGGGTGCAAATTTTGGCTTCTATGTGCACTTCTATGAAAATGCATGCATATGGAAATTGGATTACAGATTAGTGGGAGGTGGTTATAGGAAAATTTGAAGGTAAGATTTTTGGTTGCCCACATTCAACCATGTTGATACAGGCCTGGAAGAAAGTTCTTTCACAAGCCCATTGGTCTGCAAGACCACCTCATTTTGGTAACTCTCTTTTTCAAGAAAGTATACATTGGTTTACTATTTTTTCACAGTCTTTGGCATTTTCTGAACCCATAAGGGCATATAATTTGATGAAAATGGGAGTCAGATGCATACAAGATGTGATTGATGACATATTTCATGTTTTGTCATTCACTGCTTTGATCTTATTTGAACCAATTCCATCTTTGAATATTTCTAATAGGCTTGGAGATTGGCAGTTGTGCAATAACTCTCCTGGATGTCATTCATTTTCCTTGGAAAAAATAACATCCAAAAAAGTAAATCGTGCTATTTTACCTTCTCCTTGGATACATGTTCATGGAATTGCGCTTTGGAGAGTTAATAAATCTTTGAAATGGTGGACATCCACACTTCAAAAGATTTGGAAGAAAAAGCTGCGTCTTAAGCAATGGAGATGCCTTGTTGGAATTTTGCATGTAGGCAAAACTTTATCTGAGAGAGGTATCACGTCATCTCGTTGCTTGAGATGTTCTTCTCCCATCGAAACAATTCCCCACCTTTTGCGGCATTGTGTGGAAACCAGAGACTTCTTGATAAAGCTTTCACGTCAACTACGAGCTAGGTTTCCATCCACAATATTTGACAATTTTTTTTGGATATTTGGCGAGATAATTGGATGCCTTTCTACATTTATTGTAGGATAGTGTGCGTGTATGTCGCACTTGTCAATGCAAGGAACTTGCCGATACACTGTGTGCGAGCCACAAATGGCTCCAAGCACACAACAAGCCTAAACTAGTAAGCTCAAAGATGGGGATGGTGTGTCACTCACCGCTCTACGCTTGCTGTCGTGGAGGATTCCTCATCGCGAAGAAGAAGGAGATGCCGCTACGCCGCGCTCAACCGCTTCCCGCCGCCGTGCCGTCGTCGCAATGCTCGATCGGACTCTCTCTCTCTCTCTCTCTCTCTCTCTCTCTCTCTCTCTCTCTCTCTCTCTCTCTCTCTCTCACACACACACACACACACACACACACACATACACACGCACAAGGAGATGAAGAAGAAGAAGATGGAGATGGAGCAAGAGCACTCTTCAATTGCACAAATGAGAAAATGAGTGAATTTTAGGTTTAGTTGACTTTTATATGAGCTCGCTCCATTCACACTCGGGTGCCCATGCTTAGTCAACTGATCCCTTGAATGTTCCAGTTAGAGTGTGCCTCTCATCGGTGATCACTCTTACTTACCCTTTTCCTATTGGACCGACAAGCTCGGTACCTGACTCTACCAAATAAATAATACAGCGTCCATCGTAGGTGATAGGAATGTGCGTGAGGGTTAACATGCCCCCCTTCCTAATGTAGATTTCGTCCTCATAAGCTATTGAGTTGAAGCTCGTTCATTGAGGTGGAAGAGCATTTGAAATGAATGTCCTTAGCCTTCTTCAGTCATTGCAAAATCAAACAACATTGGCACAGTAATTGCATTCTCATATACAATTAAAAAGCATATGCAGTTTTAGGCAGACAAATTGATTGGTAGCATAATTCTAAACCATTTGTCAGCAATAAACATTAAATTGCAATATAATCAAATGCATAAACAGTTGGGAAGGTCAAAAACTAAACAAGTTCGGGGTCGCTAATTCAACGGTCGAAAGGCACTAAAGATCGACTATTAATACCATGGGTAAGCTTCTTAATTTTCTCTGGTCAATTAAGTTGTTTAATCGCGAGTATTTCATGTTCGACGGCTGACTAGAGGCTATACCTAGAAGACCTTGTAGTTAAGCTACGATAAAAGGAATTTCTCATGAAATCATCGCCTGACTAATTACCTTTTCTTTGACCTCCCAAAGTCTTCACATTGTTTCGATTTTGATGTGTGTGCTTATTTCGTATGCCTTGGGTTTTTTGCTTTTCAAGGAAAAGCGCCCACACTGGGAACCTCTAGGGCTCTAGTACTATAGGCGATACATGTGAGTGGAGTACCAAATCAAGCTGAGGTTTCTCTTCCAGCTTAAGATTTTACATTGTGGCACTTTGATTTTTTGTTTTTTCTTTCCAGCATTTTAATTTTGTAACTTTGGGGGGTCATATAACGTTGTTACCCTCCCCAGGATCATCACACTAGTAAACTCCCTTTATACTTAAGCTAAAGGTCAATAGGGACTAAGCCCACTAGAAATCCTTAGTACATTTCACACAATGCTGCCTAAATCGGATTAAGAACCTAAGTAGCCATTGATTACTAGGAAGGAATTCCCCATGGTATTAAGAGAAAATCTCTAACGCCTAGCTTGGTCAAACTAGCTTAGTCAGACTGCTTGATTTTTAAACCTAGACAACTGATTATGACAAAAAATTACATTGAATTTAATGTTTGGTACTAAGCAAATGCGTTGAATATTATGCTACCAATCACAATCAAAGCAGACAAACATAGATGCAAAAAGATAAGGGGCCATGCTAATGGACAAGAAACACCTGTTTGTGTTGATGATCGCGCTTGATTTGAAAAGTGGATGAGAGAAAGATTCCATGAAGGTCCAAATCCTAACCACAACAACACGTTCCTGTACACACGAGGAAACACAAGGAATACCTCTAGGAGGCACATCAGTGGGAAGAAATAACTTTGCTAATCCGTAAACTCTAAAACAGAAACACTCCTATCGTACTAATCCTCCCTACCCTCCATCACTCGAGTGATGAGGATTAAAGGTGTTTTATGACATAGGTTTCTGTTTTAGAGTACTGGATGTGAATGTGTAGGTGTGGGTCAATGTTTTGACTTTTATTGTGCATAATCGTTTGCTAATTGCTCTTGCTCTTTATTATTTTTGTTTTTTGTGAGTATAAGGCTATATATATACATTCCCTAAGATTGGGAGATTGAGAGGTCAGGGAGGAAGGTTGAGAGGGAACCAAGTGAATGATGGATATCAGCAAACACTCCCCCCTTCCTTGGGTAGATTATACCTTTTGGAATGATGTCGTCACCTTTTTAAACCAATTGTTCCAAGTTGTTATGGGTGAAGGCTTTAACCAATAGTTTTTGACCGCCCTATGCATTTCATCTAGTTGCAAGGATGGTAAGGTACTCTCCCATGATTTTATTTGCAACATTGTTGTAGGTGGTGAACTTACAACGGGAGGTGCAAACTCTTTCTTGCTTGTATGGATATGTACAATGGTAGGTGGAGGTTGTGTTGAAGCTTCTATTTCCGAGTAGGAACAAGAGCAAGAAGCTTCATTTGATTTCGCTATTGCTGAGCTAGGTGGAACAAATCGTTCTTTCTTTGGTACCCAAACTAGCTCTGGAGCAGGTGTGTAGCATTCCATGTTTTTTTCCTTTCCGTGATCTTCAAATTGTTTTGGAGCCACAGGATTGAGCTCACATGGGGCCGGTAACAAGTAAGAGCACAATTTACGTTTTGGCACCTAGATTTGATCATTTCCTTCATAGTAGCCTTGGGCTTCCAATAGTTTTTTAGGAATCTAACGCAGCGCTTCTTTACATTTCTTGGGACGAATGGGACGTCTCTTACCAGGATCCTGTCTTTTAGCACTGGCTATGGTTGCTAAAGAAGCTTTAGGGACCCACTTGTATGTTTTCTTTGTTATATTGGGATGGGTTTTGTGTGTCTCAAGCTTTATTTCAACTACATCAATTGAAGCTCTAGAGAGTTGGGCTATGGGGACATATGGTTCAACCTCTTGGATATGCAATGTTTTGGGTTTTATTTCCTTAAGAGGCAATATCTCAAGGACTATGGCTTGAGTGACACGGCTAAGAGTTGGTTTCTGTGTTGTGACACTCCCTGTCCCCCAATCAATAGTGTATTTGGTGGCTATCATCCACGTGCGTCCTAGGTTATATTACTCTCAATAGTTCCAACAGGCATGACCAAAAAATCTTGAGCTACAACCCCATTTTCATAACTGACAGAAGTGTGCCAGATTCCAAAAATCGTAGTTTTTTTCTTGTTGACACCCTTGACTTGGATAATACTCTCAGATAGAGGTGGCCCCTAACTGACACCACACCCCATATGATAGCAGATTATATTTAACACCCGTGTCCAACAAGGTGTTATATAGAACTTTTCCATAGGTGATGTTTGGCTCAATAGGGTATCGTAGGGGTATGTGAGAGTCCAACCAATCCTCGTCGGTTTCAACGTGGAATGTATGTGTGACTCCAAGGTTAGCCTCTCGTTTCTGTCTTATGCATTGTCGTCGCTCCTTAGCCTCAGCTTGAGCTTGTATCTTCTTCAATTCTGTTTGTTTCTTGGCTGCCTTTTTTGTATGGATGGCACGTAGCTCCTCTTGACTTAAAGGATCATAGTATCTTTTAAATTTTCTCCCATTGAGGAATCCAATGGTTTCAACTCCATCAAGAGTCTCCACACGAATGGTTCCTTGTGGGGAGATCTCTATGTGGTCCTTTTCCCACATATTTCAAATTTTTCTTTTCGTTACGTACTCCATACATAAGGACTTTATCACCAACATTGATATCTTTGTTCTTTAGATGACAGTCAAACCATTTCTTCCTCCTATCTTTCTCCACAAGTGCATTTTACACAGCTGATTGCCTCTCTTCATCTAGCCTTTCAAGGATATATAATTTCTCAACTAAGGGGTTACCATCCCAATATCTTGAGAAGCTACTCGAAGACTAGGAACGACAAACTCCCATGGCATAACCGCTTCTTGGCCATACACCATCTTAAATGGTGTGCAGTTAATGGAAACCTTGTACATAGTACGATAAGCCCATAGAGCTGATGTAAGTTTTAAATCCCAATCTGTTCGATGAGCTTCCACCATTTTGGTCAAGATAGAGATTAAGGTCTTGTTGGTGCTCTCAGCTTGGCCATTTTCTTGTGGATAATAAGGTGTGGACTTATGGTGAGCTATCATAAAGTTGGTAGTGAGTTCTTTTATTACTCCAATGAGTACCATTGTCACTCACAATCTCAAAGGGACAACCAAATCTTGTAATAATGTTCTCAAAGAGAAACTTGTCAATTGACCTTGCATCAACCTTACGTGTCGCCCTGGCTTGCGCCCACTTTGTCACATAGTCAGTGGCAACAATAATATATCGAGATTGAGTGCTACGAGCTGCCGGACTAATATGACCTACAAAGTCCAAACCCCATTTTTCAAATGGTTGAGTCACTTTAACAAGATGTAAGGGCATCCTATCCTTTTGTTGTGTGATCTTGTAACGTTAGCATTCATCACATCCTTTTGCAAAAAATGATGCATCCTTAAATAAGGTTGGCCACCAATAACCTGATTGCAACACCTTTGTAGCTGTTAGTTCCCCTGAGAAATGTCCTCCGGCTATACCCATGTGGGCTTCTTGCAGTATGTATAAATACTCATCCTCACAGGCACAACGTCTAAGAATATCAACCTTCCCTAGCCTGTAGAGAGTTCCTGCAATGAGAGAGTAAGGTTCACATTCTTTTAACAGTTTTCGAGCTATGTCTTTACGAAGTTCTTTGGGTGGAAAACCATTAACTAGAAAGTTCACAATCTTTTCACTCCATTCAGGTATGGTTTCGACTAGGAATAGAGAAGTATCGGGCAACTCATCATCGACTCTAGTAGGGGCTTCACCATTGGGTATGTGAGACAAATGATCCGCCATGACGTCTTTTACCAGGTCTCACCACAACAGTAAAATCAAACTCGAGGAGCATTAACAACCATAGTGTATTTACTAGATACAACAAGGCTTGATGATCAACATAGAACACAAACTTGTTGGCTAGAAGGTAGTAGCGAATTTCTTCACTGCATAAATCATACCTAAACCTTCTCGTTCTGTAGTGGTGTAGTTTCTCTCGGCATCATTCAATTGATGACTTGCAAAGCTAATGGGTAAGTTTATGTTCTCCTGGTTGAGCTAGAACACACCCAATAGCAAAGTTCGATGCATCAATATGGACGTGAAAAATTACATTCCAATCAGACACTCTTAGAATAGGAGTGCTAGTTAAGGTCTTTTTCATTGACTCATAAGCATGGTCACACTCCGCAGTCCATTGGAACTCAATAAGAAGCTTGTACAAAGGACGAGCTATCTCAGCAAAGTTTAAAATAAACCGTCGGTAATAACCAACATGGTCCATGAACCTTTGAACTCCTTTATAGTTTGTAGGTGGTGGCAATTCAGCAATGGCTTTAATTTTGCTCTCATCTATGAAAATCCCATTTTGGGACACTATATGCCCTAAAATGACTCCATGTTCAACCCAAAAATTGGCATTTGAAAGGGTTTAAGGAGATGCGATACAATCTGCACTTCTCAAACACTTTTCGTAAGCATGATAGATGTTCTTTCCAAGAGGAATAAACACAAAGGTCATCTAAGAAAGCTTCGCAAAAATCCCTCAAATATTCTCTAAAAGCAGTGTTTATTAATCTTTGAAAGGTAGCAGGGGCATTGGTTAAGCCAAAATCCATAACACGAAATGCGAACACTCCAAATTCGATTATAAAGGCTATTTTAGCTTGGTCCTCCAACGCAATTGTGATTTGATTGTAGCCAGAGTACCCATCTAAAAAGCTATAAAGCTTCCTTCCTTGCAACTCTTTCAAGCACATGTTCTGAATATGGCAAGGGGTAATGGTCCCTCCTAGTGGCGGCATTAACCTTCTTAAGATCCATGCACACTCTGAGCTTCCCATTCTTTTTTGGCACAATCACTATTGGAGACACCCATCTGAGTGCCCAATACGGTATATGAATCCACATTCCACAAGCTTTTCAATATCTTCTTGAACGATTTTTGCATATTTAGGATTCATTGGGTAGGGTCGTTGCTGAACTGGTTTAGCCATGCTATTCATGGGGATTGTGTGTTGCACCACGGACGGTGGAAAACCTTTCATATCATGATATGTCCAGGCAAATATATCGTTGAATTCCTTGAGAAGTTCTTTAAGTACACACTCCTCAGTCTCTGTCAGATCTTGGGCAATGAAAACGGGTGTAGACTCTTCTCCTGGGTCTGCTAACTCTATTTCCTTAACTATTGCTGGACCGTCATAGACTCCATTGCTTCCATCGATAGGTTTTCTTTGAGCCTTTGTCAAACTTTCATCTTGTAGGTCATCAGAAGCTATATGCATTGCTTCTAGCATATTTAAGGGTACAAGTGGTGGCATTTCATCCCCCTCAGGTGTTACCCAGGTCGTCCCCCTATTTCCCCAAGTGTCTATGGTTGCTGCTAGGTGGACCCAATCCACATTGTCCGACTCAGTCATCCTAGGTAGTACATCCATATAAGGAGAATCTCCCCCAACATCAGTGTCCGCTTTACACATGTAACAATACTGCAATGGGGCCGAGTGAACTATGGTGTCAGATCTATGATCAATTATAAACCTGTTTCCTACAAGATGTGCTCGACCAGTCACAAGATCCACTCGAATGACAGATTATTGCAACTGCAAGTAGACATGGTTTTTAGACCAGTCATGCACCATTTTTGCTTCCCTCATGAAAAGACGTCCTAAGATCATCTCCGATGCCATAGTGTGTTTGTAGAAATCCATAATAATGAAGGGTATTTTATGTCCAAGGACCTTGATCTTGAGATCTTCTAACATCCCAATAGGTTTAACGATAGACCCATTGGCTATCTTCACTACAATGTTTGTGGTCGCAAGGTGAGGTCTTCCCATAGTTTCCTAGCAATTTTTAGTCACAATGCTAACCCCAGCGCCACCATCAAGGATTCCCTTCACAGTTAATCCCTTAGTAGTGATAAGTATGGTCGCATTGGATTCATCACCCTCAAAATATTGTCCCACCGTGTTAACAAGTATTTATGTAACCTTGTTCTCATCTAGGTTGGGTTGTGGATCTAAATGTTCCTCCTCTATTGGCATCTCCCCAACTCCATCCATGTGTGCAAATTGCGGTAACCCAAACTTTAGTTCTCCATTGAGGAAGGCTCGAAGAGCTAAGACTAGCTCAAGGTCTTTATATAGTTTGGACATGATGGTGGTTCTAACTTCTAAAGACATGAAATCCATCAATTTGGCAATGTTTAACGGCACCTTTTGGACTTCAGTCCCTTGACTTGGGGAAGAGGGGATCTCCATTTCTTCGATAGGATCAAGTAGTCCCTCTGTAAACATTCTTTCCATCAAGAAGTGAGTACGTCCACTTTCCCATGACTTTAAGTCACTTTTTTCTTGGATGACACTAGGTATTGCTAAGGATCTATGGACTTGGTGAGGTTGTTGTTGCATAGGGAACACAGTGTCTGTAGTCTGGATCTGCCTAGGTGCTGGTTCTAAATCCCTTTGGGTATCTTCTACCAAACTCCTTAATTGCTTGACTCGCTCAATCTCCTCTATAGGGTTTGGATAAGTTCATATCTTCTTCTTGGATCCTGACCATTGTGGCTCATAAAGATCTTCTTTGTTGGTTTCTATCTTAGTGGTCGTTTTGGTCTCCATGGTTTCACCTCAATCAGAATCTTCTTCAGCGTCGTTCATATATACAAAGTCGTCACCAGTCCCTATGTTGGTCTTTGAACTGGAGTCTGACTTCGCTGCTTTTTGTGATCTCTTCCTTCGTGTTTTCTTCTTTTTCTGGAATTGGGCAATTGATGCCGTGTCTCTTTCCTCAAGAATATAAGTTTTTTTTTGGAGCATCGATCGTGTGAGTACTGGCTCCTCCTCGCCCCCTTCCCTTTCTCACTCGCTCAGCCCTCGCATGTGTTTCCCTTGTTGGAGAGAAAACCCCACCATCGTCTGCTTGGCCCTCCTCCTCCTATATAGACCCAACGCAAGGCGGTTAGGCGCTCATTGGAGCAGAGTGGCAGGGCCCCCAAATGGCTTCCGTCTGGAGGTTGCAAACACCGCCAACTTGCAGGTTCTAGCCGCCTACCGTTTTAACACCCCGAACTCTTACTTCGGGTTTGAAAAATGAACATCCTCGACAGATTTGTGCTTTTTCAGCCTTTTTCTAAAGTCGTGCACCCATACACTTTCACATGTTTGATGAAGTGACAATTGTTGGGACCATTTTGAGTAATTATGAGGTGCTGGCTCAAAAATGGTTCAACTAAGGTCGATTGTTTAAAAACTTTCTAGGAAAGTAATAACCTTTCCAACCACAAATATTACTCTCTCTCTCTCTACCCCACGAACGGCCATATGCGTTCAATCTAAATAATAGTAGGAAAGGATTCATGGTTGCAATCCTCTGCAAGCAGCTTACACCGCCCTCTGCAAAAGCTACAGCGTCAGCCTAAAAATGTCTGCACTGAACGGAGATCATCTGTACATTTTGGCATTCACTCTTGGTCATTCCCGAAAGCATGGATCGCCTCATGTGTGCAGCCTGCATCGCTCGTGCGAGCAGCGGAGAGAGGGGAAGCCCTCTCTCTCTCTCTCTCTCTCTCTCTGTGTGTGTGTGTGTGTGTGTGTGTGTGTGTGTGTGTGTGTGTGTGTGTATGCAAAGTAGACATTCATGAAGAAGCGACCAAGGATATAAATTTCAGACCTCGATAACACAAGACACTCCCCTACCCTCAAGTCTCTCATTGCAAACCACGCTTGCTTTGCTATCCATCTCTCTCTCTCTCTCTCTCTCTCTCTCTCTCTCTCTCTCTCGCGTGTGTATGCGTGTGTGTGGTGTGCTCACGCTAATAAAAGGAGGAAAATAGTATAGCTTTTCTATCACCCAAGTGTGGTAGATTGGTTATGCCATTTCCCTCTTGAATAAGAGGTCTTGAGATGAACTCTCCTCGTCATATAGATCTTTAAGGTCTCTTGGGATAGTTTCCTACGATGTTAAAACAATCTTCTTCTTCTTCTCCTCTCTCACAACATTCATACACCAGTAAACAAATGTACTTTATATAAGTCCTCTCGACAAGAGAGGATGTTCCTAGAGGGATTTCAATGCCTTCAGACTTAGAAAGGGCTTTGTAGCTACGTTTTTCTTCAATCCAAGATAGTGTTATGTGAGACTTCAATGGAAAAGATATGGATTTCCACAATCTTTACAAAGAAAAAAGTATTTGCAAGACATAGATAAGCCAAGGTGAAGGTGTGCACTACTTTGGAATAAGAAAGAAAGGTTTATATCGCGCATGCATTGAACTCTCTTGTTCTCCTCTTCCCAGGTCTTTTCTCTCTGTAGAGCTTCTTTGCATCTCAAGTTAATTTTTTGGAAGCCATCAAGGGCCACTAGAAGGATAGGAAACGACAAATTGGTGAGATGAAGAAACCTTAATCATTGATTCCTTGATCCTTCATTAAAAATCGAAGTGTAAAATCACTCCAAAGAAGAGGAGTTTCTAAACTTAATCATTAATGATCCCTTGATCCTTCATTAAAATTCGAAGAGTAAATTCTGTACATCGGCAAAGCATCCGCAGTTGCAAGCAAAAAACAAACAATGGAAAGAATAAAGATGGGCTTTATGTTGGAACGAAGGAATTGCAAATACAGAAAGGGTGAAGAGAAAAGTCGAAATGGAGGAATATAGAACCCCTCCCAAACGAAGGTACCTTGCAGGAAGCCTGTACCCCTTTTGTAAAGTAGGTGGAGGTGATTGCATAAGAATGGTGACAACAATGCAATACTCTAGTAACAAATCTCCGTCGCCTAAGGGTATATACAATACATATAGCCCTTCTCAAGGTCAATGAAAAACCACAATGAACATTTCCTCTCCATTAGTAGTGATGTGCACTCCCTTGTGCCATGAATATATACAGCTTTCATTCATTTACACTCTTGCCTACACATCTCTCATGCGATGCATTTTACTACCTCTCCTCCTCCTCCCACTTCTGCTTCATGCACAATCAAACCTTTGTACCTTTCTTTAGCGCTTCGTCAAAAACAAAAAGAGAGATATGTCCAACAATTCCCTGCAGCTATGCTCCATACAAGGATTTGCATACAAAATCAACCATTTGCCATCTTTCTATAATGCAAGCAAGGCAAAAATGCCAAACAGCCACTGCGTCTTATTGTCTTGAGTATGGCACTTTACATACATCGTAATTCACTGAGGTTGGAGATTAACCTCAACTCTTGCAACACCTTGCCCTCCAGCAACTTTTGGGACATCAACAACACCAACAACACCTTCTGCATCGTGCGCCTCTGCATTGGAGTCCGTAAAGTTAGGGTCGTGCTCGTCCAGCGCCTGCACATAATCATCCTCTGCGATGTAATCCTCATGGGTCGGTCCTGCCCATGTGAACTTGCCACCGTGGCCCTGCTTCTTGGGTTCGCCTGAAATACCTGAGGCTGGACGGCGAGGCAAGCGCTGATCGCCCTTCTTTAGCTGCTTCATATGTTGGTACTCAGCCTGGTGAAGCGAGTGCGGCGCAGGGTTTTTGGAAGGGAGGTCCTCCTCAACCTCCATGCCTGGGGCCAAGGCGACGCCGGGTAAGTCCTTTCTCTCCATCTCTCTCACACACACAGATACGCACAAGTGCTCTCTCTCTCTCTCTCTCTCTCTCTCTCTCACAGATGAATGCGAGTTCTAGACGCGTTATTTCTCGCATGTTCTAGACACCTTGAATGTCCGTGACGTGTCCTACAATGGATGCTTTGATTTGACGATTAATTACTTGGTAAGCCTCCTAATGTGCTTCGTGAACCGGTAAAGGCGCCAACTTAAGGACACTCAAATTGTGCAGAGCCTACGACAAGCTACGCTTGGCAGATTTGAGCAACTTGGGGTTTCTCAGATGGGCGGCAATGAGATCTTGCCCCAGAAGTTGTGATCGTCGATTGCGATGACCGTTGACTGTGTTTTGATAGGCGTTTGCAAAAATCGATGCACAAGCAGCGAGTCAAAGCAAATCAGAAAACCCTGCTCCAAAAATAGTACATCTTTGCTCGAGTTTCGAACGCATATCTTGCCAATCAGTCGATGCCATGTAGGAGTACGTTGTCCAATTACTCACGATGGCCCGTGGGCCGTGTGCATTGTGGGGGAGGGTAAGGTTTATAAACTGAGCGCGTCCTTTTATTGGCACCTTTACCCTAGACCGTGCACTTGAACCCCACATATTTACCATCGCTCAAAAGCAAGCCATATTTAATTTATTATTAATGCAGCGCTGAAAAGTGCAGCGACCTCGCAGGTTTTCTTTTCTCAGAGGAGTAGGAACATGGGGAGGCCGTTCAAGGTTGAGGATGGGACCGAACATGAGGAAGACGAGGGAGAACATTAATACAAGCAAAGAAGCATAGAGTATTGAAGTTTTGGAGAGTGCCGAGGCCAGCAAGTTCATCTTCATGTGGAGGCGTACGTGTTGGAGGAGCATCATATTGCTTGCAGCAGCAGCACTCACAAGTGCTTTTATGTTGTGAGGTTGCGCATTGTGCCAAGTCCATTGGCCAAATCGCTCGTAAGCCATGCTTGTTGCAAGGAAAGCCATGCAAGAGCTACACATATGGAGAGGTGGAGGTCTATCTGCGGAGAGTCGCAACAGGGGCTTGCCAACATATAAGGGGTGGAGAGAGGGGACACTGTGATGCTTTTGTTGCCCAATTGTGATGAATTTGTATTCGTTTTTCTGGGTGCCGCGATGCGATGTGCCATGGTCACCACATGCAATCCATTTTATACCAAGGGGGACATAAAGAAGCAAGTGGCTGACTCGAGGGCGAAGAAGCTAGTTATCATTGTGGGCAATCAACTACATCTCAAAGTGATCGTGATCGAGCAGCCCACATCCGCCGACACTCTGAATTTTGGTACCACGTTTGCCAAGAGGGAGCATGTGGTATATGGTGGCCAGATTATGCACATATCAGAATTGATGGAGGCAGATGAGAGGGGGTGTCCAAAAGTGGAGATAAACCTTGATGATGTGATGGCACTATCATACTCGTCGGGGAAGACATAGTTGTCCAAAGGGGTGATGTTGACTCATCAGGGTTGGTGACGAGCATTGTGAAACAGGTGGATGTGGATAATCTCAATATGTGGTTTAGGGATGTGGATGTAGTGTTGTGTGTGTTGCCCATGTTTCACATATATTTGTTTTCAATCATGTTGGCAAGCTTGTGGGTGGGGGCGACGATAGCCATAATGGGGAGGTTTGAGATAGGGACATTTTTGGAGGTGGTGCAGAGGCAGATGGTGTCGGTGGCGCCACTGGTGCCACCCATCGTGTTGGATGTGGGCGAGCAGGATCTGATTGCATAACGGGGTAAGGCTGTGATGCAAGCGCTGCAAGCAAGTATACAACTCACGACGATGGTGTTGAAGGAGCAAGCATCTACATTCTTGGGGACAGAGCGAAAACAAGCCAAATTGCATGAGAGAGAGAGAGAGAGAGAGAGTAGATTATGACTTCATGACTCAGAGTGGTAAGAGCCCCATCCCACCGCACTAGGGGGGGGGGGGGGGGGGGGGGGGGGGGGGGGGGGTACAAAACGAGCTTTTGTCACATGTCACAAGCTCACTACACGATCACAACGAGAGAAATCTATCGCGGATGGTCTATAAAATCTAGGTTTTGGAGAGTATTTTTGCAGGAGTTGCAGCAGCTATATCCAGCTTGTGACTAACTTGAAAGAAGAGGAACAACACAAAAGCAATGGTAATGGCAGTCGACATGATAGTAAAAGTGAAAGCGACAATCATTGCGAGGATAGAAGTCATGGAAGAGATGATGACAAAAGCTCCTATGCCTCTCCTTGTCCCAATCCTAGAGCGTGCAGATTGCACGATATGCCCAAAATGGTTGAGACAAAGCAACTCGAGGAAACACAGCCTTGGCCTACTTTCCCAAATGCAGTAACCTATTCTTGTGGGTTGAAGACTTTTTCCATTGAACAAGACCAACATAATAAAAATAAAGCCCCACCCAGCGCGGTAAGGAAAAAGCCACCTTGCTCTACACCCAGATAGTAAAAGATTTATTCAGCACGTCATACTGAGCCCAATACTCCATGTCTGAAGATCGGACTAGACGTGATCGACATGACAGAAGTATAAAAGAGAAAGAAACCATGATAGAGAGGATGCTATTTACTTGGTTGTCTTTAAGTAGTATGGTCCAATGAGTCGTGACACTGCTCCATGTTGTCCACTTCCACTTCTCGGATGTCAAATCTTGAGTGTCATCGTTTCAGATGCCATCTTTTGCTTTTGCCTCCTTAGATACCAATAGACCAATTTGGAAGACCATCTCATGTCTGAACTACTATCATGTCCGATTTAGTTTAATGGGTTTTAGCGGAATACAAAGTTAATATTGCTTTAAACAGTTTTAGTTTTTCATTTAAAACAGTACAACGTAGATTCGAAACAACAAAATGAGGTGTCCCCCACCTCAGTATTTTCAGCCTACTGATTGAGCCATTCTATTGTAATGATTGTGCCGAAAGTAACGAGCTGATAACTCATCACTACAGTAAACCATATACCATCTATAATGTAGAACATAAAGTTATTAGTGCTTCTCTTTAATTTCGATCTATCTCTTGGATCTTTTGTATTTGTATTAACTCCCGTTTTGTGTGTCACAGAAAGAACATATATTCACAGTATTGGACGTTTTGATTGCACAACCACGACTCCAACTCGACAACACTACAAGGTTTGTTATCTACATCCAATTCCCCATGCCTATGTGTTTTCTTGGTCTAACACATAAATCCTACGGGACAGGTCACGACTTCTGTTCCTTATAATTTCTGGAGAGACCACAGTGCCAACTCTCCACCATACTTTTGTATGGCACTTTTGCATGAAGTGTCCTGTAAAATTAGCATTTTCACTTAGTGATGCTCAATTGCAAGTTGAAATATTTAACTATTCACATTGGTTTTATGTAGCTTAACACAAACAGTGCCAACTCTCCACCATACTTTTGTATGGCACTTTTGCATGAAGTGTCCTGTAAAATTAGCATTTTCACTTAGTGATGCTCAATTGCAAGTTGAAATATTTAACTATTCACATTGGTTTTATGTAGCTTAACACAAACATTGTCCTCCGGCTTGGACAATTGGATGACACACGTACACGATTATCGGGATAGTAGTGTAGTTTAATTTTTATAGTCTATTGATGCTTTTTGTATTTTTTTGAGTTTTCCAATGCTTCCTTAAGTTTAGTTTAGCTACATGTTTTCCTCATTAGTACATGCTCAATTTTGATCATCATATCTATATATCAAATAGATACACACTTCTTTTCTCATAGATGCTTGATGTCAATCTGGGTATGTCCTGCTATGTTCTATAGATGTTCCATAGCAACGCCCACCAAGCAAGACTATTTTCTTGTTACTTGCTTGGCCTAAGGTCCTATTATCAAACGAGTCCGGATATTCTCCATTGCATATCATCCTATAATCAATCTGGCATTGATTAATCTCTGTAGCTCTCCCTCACTTTGCAAACGCTATCGCTGTTCACAAGTGTTAACCCTCACGGACACCCTATCACCTTCGATGGACGCCTTATTATTTATTTGATTGAGTCATGGACCGGGCTTGTCGGTCCAATAGGTGTGCAGGTGATTGTCGATGAGAGGCGCACCACTTATCTTATTTTTACAGTAGTTTTGCAACGACCGGCCACTGTGGACGCCCATGTGTGAATGGGTCAAACTCTTATAAAATGTCCATTTGCCCTAAAAATCCTTATTCTTGGAGGTGTAAGCTAAGAAGTGCTCTTGCTCCATCTCTGTCTCCTTCTCCTTCGTGTGCTTACGTGTGTGGGGTGTGTGTGTGTGTGTGTGTGTGTGTGTATGCTTGATAGAGAGAGAAAGAGAGAGAGAGTATGTGATCGAGCATTGAGGTAGCGAGGCGGTTGAGCGCAGCGGCGATGGCAGCTCCTTCTTCTTCACGGTGCAGGATCCTTCACGACGGACGCATTGAGCGGTGAGTGACACATCCCTACCCCTTTGAGCTTGCTAGGACTGTCTAGTTGTGTGCTTGCAACCTTTTGAGGCTCGCACACGACACATAGGCAAGTTCCCAACCTTCGACACGTGCGACAAAGTACATTTTTTTGGCGCCGCTGCCGGGGACTGCCTTGCACTAAGCTTGGGGAGCACTCGGTGCTACCTCAAGAAGCCTTCACTTTTGCCATTTCTAGTTTTTTGTTGAGTTGTGTGAGAACTGGTAAGTGACTGTAATGTGCAGTTTTAGCAGGTTATGTTAGCTTCTGTTAGTGGCTGTAAGGTGTGGGTTTATTAGGATCTGTAATCTCTGTTAAGTGCTACAATGTACTTGTTTTTGTTAGATTTGCCAAATCTGTAATGTGCAGGTGTTTGCAGATCTGTTAGTTAGTGTAAATCGATAATGTGCATGGACAGTGAGTAGATTAAGTACTATGTGAGTGAGCAGTTTTCTTGTGTTAGGAAGTGTAGACAGCGTGGCACAGGAGTTAGTGTAGACAGTGTGTAGTTTATTGTGATAGACAGTGTGTGAGCAGAGGTAATTAGTGTTAGCAGAGTAATTAGCTCTGGTTAGCTGTAGACAGGTTAGACAGAGCTGTTAGGAGCTGTTATGCATGCGTGTGAGCTCGTCGTCCATGCGCAACATTATCCACAAAAAAGGTTTTTTTTTCAAAAAGCTTTTCTCTAAAAGAAACGCTCGAAAATATTGAGACCAAAAAGAAAATTCATAAAATTAAAAAAAATCTTATTTTGAAAAGGAAGGGATCGGGACATATTGCATCTAATGACTCTTCCTCTGACTATGACGTCATGAAAGGTTACCAGATGCCTAATCCCGATTCACACCAAGCATGTCGTGGGCCCACAGTCCGAGCTGAGCGTGCTTAGCCACTTGAAGGAGACTTTTAGTAGAGCCACTCACTCCAAACATGGAGCTAGCGATGTGAATGAAGGGGGTGGGGAAGTAAATTTTCCATTCATGACCAACATAGACAGCATGCTCCCGGAGAGTGTGCACATGAATACTCCATTCACTGCACTCCCTGACTCTTCATAGCTATTCCCGTCCGAGGTTATATTACATGATGGGAGAAGCCTTGCCAAAGTGCAAGAGGTTGAGTGATATATCCTTGCAGCAAGGAAAAAGGAAATTGAGATCTTACGCAAGGCGGAGCAACAGACATTAGGAAAAATATGGGGTCTCAATGGGCCTCTTTGATTAGAAGGTGATTAAAATTCGGCCAATTAGGTGAGAGGAGGGATATCCCCTAGTCCCTATAAAAATATAGTTGTGTCATGGGCTTGTCCCCCCTTTTAGTGGTTTTGCAGGTCAAATACCAACTAGGTGGCCATCTTTGGTGGTTTTCTTTTGTGGAAAAGGACCCGCATTAAAGATATAAGGACAATATCAATTTTGAAATTGCAGGCCATCAACTAGGGGTCGACTTCAACTACACACGTGGCTTGAGCTAATTGCAACAGAGTAAAGGACTGGTGCTTGGTATTGAAAGCATTGTAGTCAAGCCAAATATAGGCGGGCTGGAGAATTCATGCTCGCCAATCACAGCGCGCCACTTGGGCGTCTACTTGCGACTGGTCACGACTACCATTGAAGGCAGTGTACAGAGCCGCATATTAGACGGGCTGGCAGCTTTCAATCTCGCAAATCAAAGCGTGCCACCTCAGCGTCCAGTTGAGCGTGGTCAGGGAGACTGAGCGTACCACATGTGGAGGCAGTTAATGTACGCGAGCCTACTTCAGGAAGCCACGCAGTCAGTGTTAGACCCCAATTTTAAAAGATCAACTAAGTATAAAATTCAAAACGTAGCCAATCAAAAATAGCCATGACTTGTTCTCGGAATAAAACATGTCCTCAAAATCCCAAAACAATTTCTTAAAGATTTCTTGTGGGGCTACTTACATTAAAGAGGGCAATACCATGCATTTAACGGGTGAAACCACTATTCAACCTAGGAGTGGTCTTGCTTGTCCCCTAAAGTGTTAGCAATTTAACCCCTAATCCCTTGAAATTAGGGATCCTTACAAGACCCATGGAGAGCCCAAAGTTTTTGTAATAAGAGCCACATTGCATCTAGTTCAAAGGACACCCCTAGCACCTCAATCCTAGATGGAGCATTTCTAAACAAAAATTGGGAGTATGAACTACAAGCTGAGACTTAAACCGACCTATACACAAGTCACACCTATCACATGGGTTGGTTAGATGTCCTACAATCCACAACGGGTGCTACTAGTGTAGAGGATCAACAACAAAGAGTTTGCGATGTCATCCATAGGGTTATTGAGCAGGAGAGGCAGAAAAAAGGTATCCACATGCCTTCAACGGGTCTCATATTCTTGGATACAGGGAAGGCTAAGCAACCAGCTTTATCACAAATGGAGATTTCCTCGGTAAGCCCGATGGATCCTCCATATGGTGTTTCGCCAGGGGTCTCAATACAATTTGAGCCGACAAGTGATAGCTTTACCTTTCCAAGTTTAGTTCATCTTTCTCTTGAAGACACCATGAGCTTTACCTTTCCAAGTTTAGTTCATCTTTCTCTTGAAGACACCATGGCTACTAGGCCTACCCTAGCAATGGGCATGCCAAAAAACACGCCATGGACCTCATTTGCTAGTAAAGCACCACTACATGGTAGCCCAATGCCTGCAAAACAGTACCTACAAGTGTGTATCAATCATATGCACCTATAGGTCCTTATACTCATAAAGCTCCTACCCCTCCCATTGTTTCAACAACTTATGGTCCACAAGCACAACATCCAAGCTCTTATTTCAATGAGACCATACTAGATGGCATTAGCATGTCACATCCAACGTCTGCTATGCCTAGGGCCACACATATGAACTTTGGGCCACCACATGGCACAACACCGTACCAAACTTGGAACCCAAGGGCGGCATATACGCCAATCCCAATGCCAACTCCCATTCCACATGCAGTCTCAAGAGCGTATGTCCCCACTATACATGCTCACTTAGGTGACTTTGCAACCTTTGCTCAAGCTCTTGGTCGATCCATTGCTGAAAATATGTGTAACACGCTGGATAGAGAGCCTAGAAGTAAGGCAGTGCAAGCTTACACAAAAATTTAGTGGAGACGGGAATGTGACAAAGCATATCGAAGTATTTGAACAAATATGTGATTCCCTAGGAGAACACAATGACCTGCATAAGAGTAATGCTTTAAGCCTGACCTTGAGTGCAAAGGTGGGGATTGGTATAGAACCCTAAGGGTGGAAGAAAAAATGGTTTACCCTACTCTTAGGAGACTGTTCTTGAAAGAGTACATATGAGAGGGAGTACTTTGGGGTGTAGCATCTCAGCTCCAAAAAGCACAACGAGAGGAAGGAGAGTCGGTGAGGGACTTTATTAGTCGCTTGAAGCATTTGAATTCTTGTCGTTATCCAAATGAGCACTTCAATAATAACCAATTGCTCAATAGATTCATTAGGGGACTACAACATGAGGATATCTACAATGGCCTAGTCATCAGAGGTATCACCACTTGGAAAGCAGTCACCACCAATGCGATCCAATTGGAAGATAATTTAATGATTTAAGGAGAAAGAGTGTCTGTTGAGCCTAAATCTACTAGATCGCAAGCATCAGGACATGAGCCAATGACCATAAAACCTATTGCTAAAGAGCCAAAGATATCTAAGATGACTTTAGCAGATCTCACCAAGGCCATTCAAGAAAGTCTTTTAGACAATTGTGCTCCACAAAACAATCATATGTATCCAAGAAGGGAGCAACAATGGTGCTCAGTTTTCTATGGACCGCATAGTACCAATGAATGCTCTACGTTTAGAGTAAAATTTAATTGCAATTGCAATGCGTGTGGTAGGTATGGTCATCAATCCAAGGATTGCATAGTATTTAAATGCGCAATGGCCAATAGACCAACCTTAGCATGTATGGACACACCTTGAGTGCCTGCATTGATGTCGGACCCACCTCTTGAACAAATATCACAACACATGGTCCCTAGGGCCCAAAATGTTGTTCAAACAACACCCTTACCACCTCTAGTGCTAGGACCGCAACCCCCACATCCGAGAATCACTTCTGTGAATCAAGTGGATTGTGAGTCATCTATTGCTTGTTTGGAAGGCTGTGAGGAAGATATAGACCCTAATAATGCCTATGGGATTGATGCACTTGAAGAAATTCCACAATATTATATGGAGGACCATTGGGGACAAGTGAAACCTGTCTATCAAGTAGTTGCTCTTGCGGCAAGAGGCCAAAATATCAATTACACTGCCAAGAGACCACCTCTTCAACGTTATGAGTGTGAAGGTCCACATCGTGTAGTCGAGTGCCCTATTAAATTACAAAAGAATGCCACATTGATGCAAACCAATCAAGCGAGCACGTCTACAATGCCAATACTCATGTGTAATCGATGTGGCATAGATCCTTTGATTGCCCATTGTCCTAATAATCCTAATGCGCCAAAGATCACGCCATTGAATTTAATTGAGGTTACTGAGGAGCCAACACAAAGTACACATGTGGTACTAGTAAATTTAATCACACGATTGATGCTCCAAAACCAGAATTATATTCTTGAATAAAGAGACATAGCATCAATAAGAAGAAGAAGAAAACACAAAGGAAGAGATTGCAAAAAGAAGCGAAGTCAGACCCCAGTTCAAAGACCAACATAGGGACTGGTGACAACCCCGTATATATGAACGATGCAAAAGAGGATTTTGATTCAGGTGAAACCATGGAGACCAGAACGACCATTAGAAAAGAAAAAACAAGAAAAATTGTTATGACCAAAATGGCCAGGACCCAAAAAGAAAATAGGAACTTACCCAAACCCTACAAAGGAGATTGTCCAGCAATTAAGGAGTTTGGTAGAAGACACCCAAAAGGATCTAGCGCAAGTACCTGCAGGGATCCAAAGGAGGGAAAATAGGGATCCAAAGGGGGACAGTATGCAAAAGAGCAATGTGCTTCAATGGGGCTTAAAATACCTAAGGTTCGGCTCTATTAAGACTTCCATAGGCTAAGGTTCCTATTTTTTTATTCAATTGTTCAAATATTAATGTAAGGGAAAATTGGATGGTCATGGAAAGATTAAAAATTCTTCCTACATCCCTATCAAGAAGGGGGCGAGCCATGAGAGTAAGGGATGAGAGAGAAACACACACACACACTCCAAAGCTCCCCCTTTACACAAAGGGAATACTAGACACGTGTCAAGCTCTTAGGCCAGTTGCCCCCAGCTTCCCTCAAATCCTATTGGATGCTTATAGAGGTGGACCAATGAGAATTAGGCTACAGTAAATTTAGTCTAATCAATTTAAAAGTGCTTGATAAAAGAATCGATAGAAATTAAGCTCCCTAAAAGACTATTGACAGTCTATCAAGGGGTCCAATGAGAATTCATCAACCCAATGGCTTGCCCGATTCCTATTGGCCGGAAGACTAAGAGGTCCAATGAGAGTTTAATTGAATTATTTAATTATCTAAAGCTCTCACGAAAGGGGAAAGGGGGACACATGTCACAAGGCTAGCAATTATGCTTCTAAATTGTGATTGGTTAAGCTTTACAGGGGCCAATGGGATGCCAGCATGAGAAAATAGCAAGAGGGGTCAACCAAGATGAGAGAGAAGGCTTCATTTTACTCTAACTCGATGCTACACATACACACAACTCATATGTGCAAGAAGAACTCCATATCCTTCTCCAAGCATTGAGAAGTAGAGGCCTACACCAACAACTCTTGGCAATGGAATGAAAATCCAACCAAGAGCCAAGCTTCAATGGCATGCTCATCTCCTCTACCATGCTAATTACGAAGCTAAGCTATGCTATTAGAGTGATTAAGTGAGGAGAATACTTCTTTCTCATAAGATATCTCTTCTTCCTTTCAATCTATCCTCATTCCTTGCTAGCTCTCACCATTTTTTAAGGTGTGTGAGGTCTTGGGACTGAGGCTAGGGACACTAGGTGTGTTTTTCAAGCATAATTTGGTGTATGAAGCTTCCATCTTCATTACACCAACTAGTTTTATCAAGGAGCACAAAGATTGTATTGTACAAAAGTCTCCTTTGATGGGAGAAGCTATAATACAAAGCCTTTATGGAGGGGGGACCGGCTCCGTGTAAATCCGGTCCTCAACTATTGTCAATTTTTCTATTTCTCTCTCTTTTCAAGTATTGTCAATGACAAATTAGCTAGGTGTAAATTGCTATGTTGCTTTCTCAAATTAAGTACTCCATCTATGCTCATTAGGAACTTGTTCTTAATGAAATGCTCACTATGTCATCAATTTCCTCTACACACAAGTTATTAGTGCATTAGATGTTACAAGAAAACTAATGCATTAAACGATGCTTTTTTTCTCTTTGAGGCTGGTTCTACTCACAATTTCATATCCACAGAGTTGGCCACCAAGCTAGGAATCCAAGCCTATGAGATGGAAGATGTCCTACCTGCCGATGGTGCTTTCAAGGGACAAGAAGGCTCAGTCACTCCCTTAATTGGGATATTGAGGCTCCATGTACAAAGCTATGTGGACAAGGAGGATTTCTTTATCTCTCCTCTCAAGCACGAGGATGTAATCCTAGGGGCACCATGGTTTGATCGCATGGCTGCCAATGTTAAATTCCCTGAAAGGAAAATTTGCTTTAGGTTCAAGGAAAAAGATATGTACATAGATGCTAAGGGGTTGGGTAGTACCATACCTCTCGTACATAAGCAAGCTTTCAATAAGTCAATAAAGAGCTCTATTTCCGTGTACATGATTTTCATTCTCAAAATGAACCTAATGCTTTAGCAAAAGAAAATATAAACAATCAAAAGGAATTAGAGTTATCCAATTCTCTCAAGGGGTTCCAAGATGTTTTTATTGACGATATCCCTTGTGAACTACCTCCCAAACGAGGTAATGAAGACCATGTAATTGAAATTCTTCCAAGAAGTTCACCGCCTAATAAACCTCATTATAGGGTTTCCAAGCTCAACAAGAGGAGATTATGTGGCAAGTGCATGAGTTAGTTGAGAAAGGCATGGTTAGGCCTAGCTCATCTCCTTTTTGCTCACCAGTGTTATTAGTGCAAAAGAAAGATGGCACATATCATATGTGTATTGACTATAGAGCACTAAATAGGATCACTATCAAGAATACGTTTCCCGTTCCCACAGGTACAAGATCTATTTGATAAGCTACAAGGGTTGACCTACTTCAGTAGAATTGACCTAAAAAGTGGCTACCATCAAATAAGGATAGTTGATCAAGACATTGTAAAGACCGCAATTTGCACTACGTTTGGTCTTTACGAGTACATTGCCATGCCTTTTGGCTTGACCAATGCACCAGCCACATTTAACCGCTTGATGGAGAAGCTATTTAGGCCTCACCGAACCTTTATTGGAGTGTTCTTTGATGATATAATCATCTACTCTAATTCATTAGACGAACACAAGCAACACCTCCAGGTAATATTTCAAGTTTTATGAGATAGTAAACTTTATATTAGTTGAAAGAAAAGTGAATTTTTCTTACAAGAGATTCAATATTTAGGTCACATTATCTCTCAAAATGGCGTCCAAATGGATCCATCAAAGCTAGAGGTAATAAAAGGATGGCCTAAACAAAGGAATCTGCATGAACTAAGAAGCTTTATAGGTATGTGTGCATACTATAGACCCTTCATAGAAAAGTTCTCACAAATTGCAGGACCATTACATGGCTAACAAAGAAAAATGTTAGGTATATATGGTCCAACAAGGAGAACAATGCTCTCAAAAAGCCTAAAGAGAAGCTTATCACTCAACCTATGCTTACACTATCGGATCTCTCAAAGCCATTTGAGGTCCAATGCGACGCTTGTGGTGATTTCCTTGGAGCTGTTTTGCTTCAAGAAGGGCACGCCATAGCCTATGAAAGTCGAAGGCTCAACCCTGTTAAGCAAGTTCTAGGTATATATGAGAAGGAGCTCTTAGTAGTTCTACATGCTCTAGATTCGTGGAAGCACTATCTACTAGGGGGGACTCCTTTCATCTGCAAACGGATCACCAAAGCCTTAAGTACTTCATAACACAGACCAAGCTCTCTGACAAACAAATGAGGGGGGCAAATTTCCTTTTGCAATTTCATTTTCATATTTCTCACATTGCTGGCAAGCATAATCAAGTATTTGATGCACTCTCAAGACGGCCGAGAGTGAATGCGGTATCCATAGCAACTCACAATGATCTATCTTTTATGATAGATGAGTACACTATCGATCCCGATTTTAGAGATGTAATTTCAGCCCTTGCACTAGGGAAGAATGATGAACCATTTACCCTACAAGATGGTTATCTTCTCTATGGAAGTAGACTATGCGTTACTAACTCACTATGAGAGAAAGTAATGTATGAATATCATGCTCCTTCTTATGTGGGGCATAAAGGGATTCTGTCTACCCTAAAAGGGATAGAAACATATTTCTATTGGCCTGCCATGAAAGCAAACATACAAGAGTATGTTTCAAAATGTGTGGTATGCCAAAAAACAAATTTTGATAGAGGGAAGCAACCTGGATTGCTTCAACCTTTGCCAATCCCTAATTCACCATGGGAGAGCATATCCATGGATTTTATCTTTGGATTTCCCAAGTCTATCCATGGGAGTACATGAATATGGACGATAGTAGACATGTTTAGCAAACAAGCACATTTCATACCTATCAAAATGACTATTAAAGCCCATCAAATGGCAACTCTCTTTATATCACAAATTTTCAAATACCATGGCTTGCCGATGTCTATAGTATCGGATAGAGATCCTAGAATGACCAGTAATTTCTAGAAGGGTCTCTTTGAGAATTTAGGTACAAGGCTAAATTTCTCTTCGGCCTATCATCCCCAAACAGATGAACAACGTGAAATAGCTAACCTAAAAATTCTTGATCTACTAAAAACTTATGTCACAGAAGTAGATCAAAAGTCCCAATGGGAGAAGTACTTACCCTTAGTGGAGTATGCTTACAATAACATTGTACATAATTCCACGGGAAAAGAACCTTTTGAGGTGATAGAGGAAAGATCAAAAAGTCCCCTGCTACTCAAGGTACATGGGAAGACCTTCGTTGCAGATAAATATAGTCTAGACCTACAAGAATCTTTTCAAAAGATTAAGGATGCTATATTCATCTCACAGCAAAGGCAAAAGGATGTTGTTGATAAGCACAGAATAGACCTAGCCTTTAAACAAAATGATTGGGTCTTGCTCAAGTTTCCCAAGGCTTGATTAAGGTACACAACGGGCAAGAATCCTACAGAACACCAAAAGTACTATGCTAAGTTAGCAAAAAGGTACTATGGTCCCTTTCAAATTCTTAGGCCAATCAATGAGATGACATATCAACTCAAGTTGCCCAACCATTGGCTCATGCACAATGCTTTCCACGTGAGCCTATTAAAGCCTTACAAAGGAGAGCCACCTCAAGAAGCAATCATTGAAGACCCACCAGAGATCGAAGACCAATAAGAGGTGTTGCAACCCAATTCCATTCTCCGACACAAAGACAAGGTATTACGAGGCGGTAAGACTATCCAACGATACCTTATCAAGTTTAAAAATTATCCTTTTGAAGATGTTAGATGGATGCAAGGCATACAATCAAAGGATAATCTAAACCTTGGCAATGCTTACAATGACTCTCTACGGTAAGCAAATGTAAATACGTATAAATGAACAGAGTTTTTATCTTATAAGACTCTCTTTTTCTTTATTGTGCACACATGTTAATGAATATGCATTCTTAGGATCATGTTTGTGGAGACGACGTCTCTTGAACACCAAGTAGAGCTTGTCACTCTACTACGGAAGATTGATACGGACTAATGTACAGACATGCTTGTGGCAGCTAAGGCTCTCAAGCTGGTACCAATTGGACTAGTCATCCATTCTGGAACGGTGTCATACGGTAAAATAGGGATCCTCTACCCGCTAGCAAACAGACTAATGACTAGGCTTTATCTTCTCTACCTCATAGTCGAGGATGACTATGATTTCAAGAGAGAGCTAATGTCATAAAAACTAATATCTAAATTCTCCCAAATGATTTTCTTATGTTAAACTGATCATTTAATATGGGAAAGTACCAAGGGAGTAAAAGCTAGAATATTGGTAAGGCTGCCAGACCGCTCTCTGCAGGGATCCAAAGGAGGGAAAATAGGCAATGTGCTTCAATGGGGCTTAAAAGACCTAAGGTTCGGCTCCATTAAGACTTCCATAGGCTAAGGTTCCTAATTTTTTATTCAATTGTCCAAACATTAATGTAAGGGAAATTTGGATGGTCATGGAAAGATTAAAATTCTTCCCACATCCCTATCAAGAAGGGGACGAGCCATGAGAGTAGTGGATGAGAGAGAAACACAGACACACACACACACACTCCAAAGCTCCCCCTTTACACAAAGGGAATACTGGACACATGTCAAGCTCCTAGGTCAGTTGCCCCCAAGCTTCCCTCAAATCCTATTGGATGCTTATAGAGGTGGACCAATGAGAATTAGGCTAGAGTAAATTTAGTCTAATCAATTTAAAAGTGCTTGATAAAAGAATCGATAGAAATTAAGCTCCCTAAAAGACTATTGGACAGTCTATCAAGGGTCCAATGAGAATTCATCAACCCAATGGCTTGCCCGATTTCTATTGGCCGGAAGACTAAGAGGTCCAATGAGAGTTTAATTGAATTATTTAATTATCTAAAGCTCTCACAAAAGGGGAAAGGGGGACACATATCACAAGGCTAGCAATTATGCTTCTAAATTGTGATTGGTTAAGCTTTACAGGGGCCAATGGGATGCCAGCATGAGAAAATAGCAAGAGGGGTCGACCAAGATGAGAGAGAAGGCTTCATTTTACTCTAACTCGATGCGACACATACACACAACTCATATGTGCAAGAAGAACTCCATATCCTTCTCCAAGCATTGAGAAGTAGAGGCCTACACCAACAACTCTTGGCAATGGAATGAAAATCCAACCAAGAGCCAAGCTTCAATGGCATGCTCATCTCCTCTACCATGCTAATTACGAAGCTAAGCTATGCTATTAGAGTGATTAAGTGAGGAGAATACTTCTTTCTCATAAGATATCTCTTCTTCCTTTCAATCTATCCTCATTCCTTGCTAGCTCTCACCATTTTTTAAGGTGTGTGAGGTCTTGGGACTGAGGCTAGGGACACTAGGTGTGTTTTTCAAGCATAATTTGGTGTATGAAGCTTCCATCTTCATTACACCAACTAGTTTTATCAAGGAGCACAAAGATTGTATTGTAAAAAAGTCTCCTTTGATGGGAGAAGATATAATACAAAGCCTTTATGGAGGGGGGACCGGCTCCATGTAAAGCCGGTCCTCAACTATTGTCAATTGTTCTATTTCTCTCTCTTTTCAAGTATTGTCAATGACAAATTAGCTAGGTGTAAATTGCTATGTTGCTTTCTCAAATTAAGTACTCTATCTATGCTCATTAGGAACTTGTTCTTAATGAAATGCTCACTATGCTATCAATTTCCGCCACACACAAGTTATTAGTGCATTAAATGTTACAAGCAAACCTTTAGGAAAATTGGAGGCAAAACAGAGACATCAATCCTCCTCCAATAGCATCAATTGAAACGAAGCCTACATGGCTAGGTGGCATAGATCTACAAATTTTACTCCAACTTCATGATGGCTCCACCAAGCGTGCATTAGTGGACACTGGGGCACGAGAAAATGTCGTCAACTACTTAACATTTTTAAAATTGACAAGGGAACCTCTAACACCAAATACTATCGTGTTCAAGGTGGCCAACCAAGGAACAATGAACAACCTGGGACATGTCAATTTAGCAATAATTGTTGATGGAAATTCTTATCCTCATCAATTTGATGTAGTTGCAAATATAGACCTTAATGAGGCATCAATTCTGGGAGTGTTGTGGATGCGCACTTATAAAGCCACACCAAATTGGCAAAATGTTACCTTACAACTCATGCTAGATGACACATCTTTTGCCACACCATTCACACAATCAGATTACCTATGGGAACCTCTTCTACCATCCCCTGATCCGATATCACAATGTTCTACAAAGGTGTCCTAGATTCTTCACCACTTTATCAGGTGTGTTCATGAGAAGGGTAGATGACCCCAACACCTTGAGTCCATATTGCAAATACTCCTTGTGTGAAGGATCCATGACTTCTGATATCCACTGCTGAAATTCATCTTTTGCACTGTCAGAGGTTGATGTAGTGGTTGGATCTTCAAACTCGTGCATTGTTGTTTTTGTGCTTATACTTGGCATATTTTCATGGTGAGTTCCAACGTGAACTTTCCTTGTCCTTCTATTTGAGTGACTTTTACAGGGGATGGTTGGGCTTGCTTTGGCTGCATTGCGATCTGAGCAACCAAGTCTTCCTTTGCCTTGGCTAGTCGTTTCCATAGTTGTTCAATCTCTTCATCTATTAACTTTTTGTAAATCTCTATGCCCTGTTGTTAGGATTTTCCTATCATACTGCTCTTGAGCAAGGATAGTCTTTGTATCTTGTACCTCTTTTATTAACGAGGTTGGTTTAGCTAACATACTTGTTGAGCTTGTCATCTCTTTGGTTAACTCTTCCTCTAGTCGTTGCTGCTCTACCTGCAGAGTTGTGTTAGATTCATTGAATGCTTGTACTTCCTTGTAGTAATAGGCAGCATTCTCTTCTTCTCCAGTGTAGTTCTATCTAGAGTTGTAATTGAACTTTCTATAACTCTTTGATCTTGTTTTGCAGTTCCAGATTGTATTTGGCTGCTTTGGCTACCTCCTTCTTGGTGTCTTACAACTCTAATTTGTGCAGGTTGTAGAGTGCTCTTTGGCATTGAAATTGGAGCTTAATCTAGTCCAAATGTGCATCGATGTCAAAAGACCTGATCAATTGTGCCCCTTCATCTACCACAACCTACAAATGAGGCGACCTTGACTTTTATTGATCTTTTCAACCTTGATCAAAAGTGCCAGCCTCAATCATCATTGTTTCTTCTATTATCTGTGCTTCATGAGCCGCTGAAGTTGTGGTGATCTTTGGTATTAGTATCTCATCTTCTTGAACTATTTGCTTTGGTGACAACACTTTGTATGTTGTTTGTTCAGGAAGGTCCATGGTGCATTCCTTTCTCTCCTTTTCAACCTCTAGATTAGCTGACTCTTGAGTAGGGTAAGGTATTTTTTCCTCAGTTGGTGATGGCATGTTTTCTATTTGACCTTCAATATTGTCTAAATTACCTTCCACTTCTTGGCTTTCTGCTTTGTTAGTGTTGTCCTTCTCCTTTGCCTTGGTAGACTCCTCAGATGATTCAAGATCATCGACGTGTGGGCATTTTGATTCTTCTCTTTCTCTTTGTTCCATCTTGCATTTAAGCTCATTCTAAAATTTTTTGTCGCATCTCGCTGGCAATATTCATATTTTCCACTGCCTCTATTCTTTTCTGCTATTTGATTCTTTCTAGAGCTTCAGCTTTTTTGTGTTGTAGAGGCATGTTCTTCGTGTCCTCTATTTCATCGTCTGCCTCCATTTCAAGACTTAATATTTTGTCATTCTTTTGTTGGAAAAGTCTTTCCCTTTGCGCTTGAGCTTATTCCATCGTCCTTCCTTGAGCTTATTCCATCGTCCTTCGTGCTTTTGTAATGGGAATTGCCTCTGCTGCTCTGGTTGACCTCCTCTTTAGTCTTGTGTGTCTAATTGTAAACTCACATATCCCTCCTCTGAAGACTGATACTCTGAGGGAGTTTCTCTATCCTTTTATTTAGCTTCACCATTATTTGGCACATTTGATTCTATTGCCTTGGTATCAGTGTCATGTTAGGGTTGCAGGAAAACACACACAGCTTGGAGAAGATAAAAAGGAAGCTCAAGGCACACAACAGAGAGTATATTACTGAGTCTGCAATGGAAAGATAAATAGCCCTAGAATGATGGGCGTATATACAATGCATAGGGAAAAAACTCCTAAAGAGGGGAAAATTGCCCCGATGGTCCTAAGTGTTCACACACATCACTACCACATGTATATGGTAACAAATCCCCCCCTAAAGTGATGCGGTGAACAAGAGCTATCACATAGAGTAAAGGGAAGTGCCATGCCTTGAGGACATGATCAGTCCACAAAGGGGAGTAAGCCCAAAGCTTTGCGGAAAGCTTTGAACTTCTCATGAGACAATGCCTCTGTGAAAAGATCTGCAAGGTTTTCCTGTGTTGGCACATAAGCCAAGTTAATCTCTGTTGCTAAGAGCCTCTCCCTGACATAGTGGTAATGCACCTCAATGTGCTTTGTGCGAGCATGAAAAACTAGGTTCCTTGCAATTGCCAATGCGCTCTGACTGTCAATGTTGGTGTCCTGTCCAACACCCAAATCAGCCATAAGGTGTCTGAGCCATACACACTCAACCGTAGCTTTGAAGACTGCCCTGTACTCAGCTTCACAACTAGAAGTGGCCAAAGTAGGTTGCTTCTTTCTCAACCATGATATACATGAAATGCCAAGCATGAAACAAAAACCACTTATGGACACTTACGTGTCAAAACAACCAACCCAATTTGAGTCCAAAAAAGCATGTAGTCTGGCGGCAATGATCCCCCTTGGGATAAAACAAGCCAAGATGTAAAGTGCCACTCAAGTAGCGGCAAATCCTCTTGATAGCCTGCCAATGCTTAGACCTTGGGCTATGCATAAATTTACTGACATGTGAGACATCCGGCCTCGTATTGCATACATAAATGAGTCATCCAACAACCATTTGGTAAGGAGTGACATCTGCAGGATCACCGACATCATGAAGACTCAATTTCAAACCTGTTTCCATGGGAGTAGCAATAAGTTTGCAATCCTCAAGTCCAAACTTACATAGCAATGTTTCTATGTAGCTTTTATGACACAAGGCAATACCACCACCCCACTGCTTAAATTATATGTACCCAAGTAATGATACAACAACCCCAAATCTTTCATCTTGAAAGTAGAATTCAAATCAGCCTTAAATTCAACAATATGTCAATCATTTGGTCTACTGATCAGCAAATCATCTACATAAAGAACCACAATGAGAAGTACATTACCCTCACGCTTTACATACAATGTGCTTTCCGTTGGATTGTTACGAAAGCCTCGTTTGACCAAATGAGTGTCAGCCTTGTCATACCAAGCATGAGGAGATTGCTTCAAGCCATACAAAGCTTTGTTACATTTGCACACCTTATCCTCAAGTGTCCTTTCTTGAGAAAACCGCGAGGCTACATTACATAAACTTCCTCAAATATGTCAACATTCAAGAAAGCAGTAACAATGTCTGATTGATGTACATCCCAACCAAAATGAGTTGCCAATGCACATAGAAAACGCACAATAGTCATACGACAAGTGGGAGCAAAAGTCTCTTCATAGTCTATGCCCTTTTGCTGGGCATAATTCTTTGCAACAAGTCGAGCCTTATAGCAATCAATTTCAGCATCCGGCTTGCGTTTCAACTTGTGAACCCACTTTGTAGCAATGGCCTCTTTTGCCAGGAGGAAAATCACATAAAGTCCATGTGTCATTTTCTATAAGTGCATCAAATTCTGACTGCATGACAGCCATCCAATTTTTTGATTTTTTTGCTTCATCAAAAGACAGAGGTTCCTCAACATCATATAAGCTAGACACAACCAAAGAAAAACAATCTGATGCATAAGATGCATGGCGAGATCCTGAACGAGTGCAAATAGACAAAGGTGCATCCAATTTATTGTCATGCAATGTATGCACCATCCATTTTGGTATACCTCTAGCCTGCTCATTTTCAACCCTTTCCTCATCAAGTACATCATGTACATCTACATCAGTAATAGGCCGATCTGTAACATTTTCAAAAACCCCAATAGGCTGTACATTTTCCTCATTGGAATTTACATTCGTACTTCCACCACTGAAAAGAGGTAACAAAGTGTCATAAATGTCCTCTAAGCTTTCATTATTGTCTCTAGTACATGACAGGAAGGGCTGATTAGAATCTTCCACAAAGACAACATCCCATGAAACCAGAATACACTTTGTTTGTGGATGATACAACCTCTAACCTTTGCTTTCAGCTCTATAACCAACAAAAATACATTTGACATCCTTATCATCCAATTTTTTGCGCTATGTTTGTGGCACCAAAGCATATGCCAAACAGCCAAAAACACGCATGTGCCCAATAGAAGGCTTTCTATCATGCCATGCTTCATATGGAGTAGTAGACTGTAAAGCTTTTGCAGGGCACTGTTTAGTACATAAGTGGCACACATGATGGCCTCGAGCCAAAAAGAATGCGGCAAAGCTTGACTTTTGACCATACATCGTGCCATTTACGCAAGTGACGTGTTTTTCCTCTCAGAAACACCATTTTGTTGAGGGGTATAAGGAATTGTACATTGGTGGTTTATCCCATGACTAGCCATTAATGCATTAAATTCATGAGACATATACTACCCCCTTCGATCGGAACAGAGAGTACATTTTGTGACATTTTCAACCATAGTCAGAAATTGTTTGAAGCACATAAAAACTTTGGACTTTGCTTGAAGCGAAAATACCCATGCATTCTTGGAGTAATCATCAATGAAAATCACGAAGTAAAGGTAATTTCCCAAGGATGGAGTTTGCATGGGTCCACAAACATCACTATGCACAAGCAGCAACCTACATGTGGCCCTAACTGAACCATCCTTTGGAAACTTAGAACATTGCATCTTACCCAAAATACAGCCTTCACAAACATGTTTGACAGGTGCTTCAAGAGGCGGCAAAGAAGAAACCATATCAGATTTTTGCAAATGCAGCAAATTGTTGAAATTCAGAAGCCCAAAACGTGCATGCCAAAGTTTTGCATCTGAAATAGCCTTAGAATCCACAACTGCATTGCGAAATTCTACCCAAACTTGTCATACAAAGTGAGCTTATACATCCCACGACATAAAATGCCAGACGCAACAATTTCATCACCGAAACTGAGATCGTGTACTGTACAAGTGCAGATACAAACAAAAGATTCTTCTTGATCCTAGGTACATAAAGTGCATCAACAAGTGTGAAAGAACTTCCATTTGCAGCAGTAAGCACAATCTTTTCAACTGCCTGAACCGGAATTCCCATAAGGGACAGACGAGAGAGAGGTAAACAAATCATGATATGAGGTAATGTGTTTTGTAGCACAATTGTCAAAATACCACACATGTGAATCTACAGCAAACTGACATACATGCATCATGGACAACAGGATTATAGATACACTCTGCACTAAAATCCCATTTTGTGTCAACATCAACATCACAGTCTCCTTTCACATATGACTCAACAACAATTGCACTTGTAATGGAACCAGCATTTGCAATGGAACCACCCTCTTTCTTCTTAGCCTCTTTGGCCTTCAACTTAGGACACTCCTTGATCAAGTGATCATTAGCTTTACAATAATGGCAATGCATCTTCTTTTTGCCCTTATCACCAAAATTTCCAGAAAAATTGTTGCCAACAGAAGCATTAGGAACATGTGATTTTCCACTCGCAGAAGAACCATAAGAAGTGGCTGCATTGCTGTTACCACCCTTTTTTTGAGCATCAATAAAAGCTTGTTCAACTACATGTTGCGTCTAGTCTTGCTTTTTTTGGAAAGTGACTCTTGCAAACAGAAATGTGCACAATTCATCAAACTTGACAACTTCAGGATTTCCTTGGGTCATAAGTCTCCAAGTACTAGCAAAATTTTGGTAAGAGTCTGGCAAGGCATCAAGAACAGTCTGCATAAGGGAACTGTCTGAAATGACTTCACCTGCAAAAATAAGTTGCTCATTGATATCCTTGACACCAGCAAGGAAACGGTCCATATCATCTTCCTCATGCATAATCTTTGACTCCATCTCTTTACGGAGCAATGCAATTTTTGCCTCATTGCTGCTTACATAAAGACCAACCAAAATATCCCAAGCCTGTTTTGTAAATTTTGTTGAACGGATGTGAGGAGTAGTGGTGCGCTTCACAGAAACACAATCAAAGCGTGAGCCTGTGCATCCTTTACATCCCAACTATCTTGTTCTATCGTAGTAGGCAAAACAACTCTAACAGCAACAATCCTTGCAACAAGACCTGCAACATCCTCATCGCCTACATCCTCAGAACCAGGACGTACATCAATGCCTTGCACAATATTCTAAACGCCCTTTGACACAAGAACATGTTGCATCATGTAAGTACACATAGGATAATTTTCCCCATCCAATCTGTTCTCAGCCAGCAAACATCTTGAACACATCTGTGTTGTTGTCAGCCATGGTAAATGTTGCACCTGATGTGAAAACTGTTAGGTTTAATGGCCATGTGGTCGACTACCCATCGCTCTTTTTTCTATTAATCTAAGTGTACAAATATACACTTGTGTGAGCCATTGACACAAAGTAAAGTGTGTATTGTGCCTAAGTGCATAAAATAGAGAAGAAAGAAAGGGGGCACACAGTGTGTGTCGGCTCTCCCCCTCCAACTTGAGTGTGTGACTATGGTGGTGTGTATGAGTGTGTGTGTATATTCATCTTCCTTTTCCAATGTGCTCTCAGCTCCTTCCTTCTTCTGGTATCATAGATGTTTCATTCTCAAAATCACTTCCACGTGCGTGCACTTTCAAGAGTGCAAATAGGGTTCCAACTTCGGCATCGGCAAATTTAGCATTCCAAGAGCATTTCCAGCACTTGTCCTGGAAGTTTTACCCCCCTTTTGGAGCCATTTGTGCCATCAAAAACCTCATTCAAACTACGGTTTAGGAGATGCATTTTTCAACTCTCTTTTGGTAGTTTGTGTTGTAGAGCTTCCATAGCTATTACAAGTACTATTGTTGCAGTCTCTTCCATCTACGAGAGCCCATGGCTCATTTGGGAGTGTGTAGCCTCTTCGGACTGGTCTCATACACACACATAGAGTGGGAGTTTAATGGCATTGTCTTCTTTAATTATAGGTAGAGATACAGGTACATGTACAAGAACATAGAGAGAACGGCTTGGTTAGCTTCCTCTGTGCTTCTCGACCTCAATTTTGGCTTCATCTACGACATTGGCATTGACTCACAGGCTACAAGTTTCAGTGCTTGCGATATTCTGGATCGAGTGGGAGTAGTTTTTTATGCGTACATGCATGTGTTGGCACTTTTGATAGTGTTTGAGCTCTTTTGAGATCAGTTTGACTCCTTGCAAGGATATTTCTTTGCATGCACATGCTTTTGGCACATGTTTGAGCGTCGTGACAAACTTGTACGTCTTTGTGGATACTACCATTATACACTTTTGTGGAGCCATCTTTTAGCTAGTATGGCAGTCCTGCCATTTCTAAAACTTGGTTCATGATAGCCATTCTTGAGACTTGGCTATACATTTTGCTACATAACCTATGTTGTTGAGGGTCGATAGCGTGATGTTTTCATTGAGCTAGGGTATTCTCAAATGTGGAGATACCTTCGGTGATACAAGTAGCTGGAGCATCCCTTATGAGGCCTCGCCATAGGACGTGGATAGAGTGGTATAGGTGCTTTAGACGTCGAGTTGGTGGTCTATGGTCAATTTGACAGTTTATACACCTCAGTTGGTCTCTATACAATGTGCTTTTAAGAGGCATTCCCTCTTTTGCGCTTTGTAAGTGACATACTTGGTCATTTTGTCTCATATTTTGGTTGACATAGTCCCAAATACAAAGGAGACTTTGTCAAAATTTTCCTAGAATCTTTTGGTAGTTTTGTCACCATGTCTACTAGCAAAGACCGTGACATTTATGACATAAAGAAGTTTGATTGCACTAATTTTCAGCTTTGGAAGAACCAAATGCATGATGTGCTTGTCCAAAAGAAGCAAAAGTTGCCTATTGCCTATGCGGCTAGAACTGAAGATATACACATGACTCAGTTTCAGTGGGAGGAGCTTGATGAGCTATGCACGTCTACAATTAGAACACACCTTGGTGAATCGGTGTACTTTTCAGTGTTAGAATGAAAGACTGCTCATGCTTTATGGTAGAAATTATGCGACACTTATGAAAAGGATACGGCTAGCAATAAGGTTTTCATGATGCAAAAACTTTTCAACCTTCATATGAAGGAGTCAGCTAGCATTGCTAGCCATATCAATGATTTTGATTCTCTTTTTGCCCAAATTTGTGCATAGCGCATGACCATTAATGATGAGATGAAAGCAATCTTTTTTCTTTGTTCGTTGCCACCCTCTTGGAATATTTTTGCACAGCTATTAGTAACTCTGCTCCTAATGGTACGCTAAAATACGATGATATTACTAGTGCACTTTTGTCAAAGGAGATGCGTCAAAAGACCATGACTAGTTCACATTATGGTGTGCAAAGGGATGATAAGCAAGGTAGGGGATGCTCTTTGCAACATGAGTCCAAGAAAGAGGACAATAGAGATGCATCAAAGGGTAGATTAAAGTCTCGTGGTCGCCACAATGTTCAATGCCATTATTGTGATAAGTTTGGTCACATAAAGAAGGAATGTTATGCTTGGAAGCGTGACAAAGAGAAGGGCAAAGGTAAAGGGAAAGATCATGTTGATAAAGAGGAAAAACCAAAGAGTTTGGTTAAGATTGAAGAACTGAACAAAGTTTAGGATGACAGTGATGCACAAGACATTATTATGTTGATTGAAAATAATGATGTCTTTTATGATGTAGAGGAAACTCTATCTTTGCAGAGTTCTATGCCAGATGAACTCCTTGTTAGTGGTGAAGTATCCCATACATGGATTCTTGATTCGGGGGCTTTGTTGTATGTCACACCTCATAGGCATTGGTTTACTACATACGAGGAAACCATTGACTCTATTACACTTGGTCACAATTACTCTTGTGACATTGTTGGCGTAGGTGATATTGCCATGGTTATGGAAAATGGGGTGAAGTTTATCATCCATAATGTGTGTCATGTTCCATCCTTGACACACAATCTGATTTTGGTTGGACGTCTTGATGACTTGGGTTACAAAGTCACTTTTCATGAGCAGTCTTGGCGTGTTGCAAAGGCCCTCATCTTATTATAGCCCATGGTTCTAAAGTTGGTTCACTTTATCCTCTTTATGTCTCTAATAAAAACAGTGCTCTTTCTATAACTGAGCTGCCAACCGTTGCTTTGTGGCATAGCCGGTTAGGACATATGTCAAAGAAGGGAGTGGAGACACTCTTTTGTTTGGGCTCCTTACCGTCTTTGTCATTTTTTTATTTTCCCTTTTGTGAGCACTGTCAATATGGAAAGCAAATACAGACACATCATACACATTCTTTTGACAAAGAAAGAAAACCCTTAGATCTTGTGCACAGTGATTTATGTGGGCCTATGCCTTCTAAATCCCATGGACCTAGTGCGTCCTATTATGTTATATTCATTGATGATGCAACACGGCATGTTTTGGTCTATGCCATGAAGTCTAAAGATGAGACCTTTTCTTGCTCAAGAAGTTCTTGTCTAGTGTTGAAACTCAGTCTGAACATAATTTGAAAGCTTTGCGCTCAGACAATGGTAGAGCATATGTCTCCAAAGAGTTTATAGACTTTTGTTCAAGTAGGGGAACTAAGTGTGATTTTACAACTCCTTATACCCCTGCACAAAATGGTGTTGCGGAACAAATGAATAGGACCATCCAAGAGCGGCTTATGTCTATGCAATCACATGCTAATTTACTGCAAGCATTTTGGGCTAAAGCATTATATACAATCGTGTACTTGATCAATAGATCACCACATGCTTCATTACATTTTTGTGTACATTTGGAGTTATGGTCAGGACATAAATTGTCTTATGAAAAACTCCACACATTTGGCTGTGAAGCTTATGCACAAGTACCCAAGGAGTTGTGTGCTAAGCTAAATCCTAAGTCCAAGAAATGCATCTTCATTGGCTATGGTGTAGATAGTCAATATGGCTATCCTTTATGGGATCCAAAAATTCAATCAGTGATCCGTAGCAGTGATGTTGTCTTTAATGAGACTAAGATGCATAGACAGCCAATGAAAGAGGTTGAATTCCCAAAAGTGATGTTTTTTGATGTATCACCTCCTGTCCAGACAGCTCCCGAGACACTTACTACACAGGCTAGTACGAGTTTTGATCAGCTGCGGAGATCTCAAAGAGTCTCACATTCGCCAGAACGTTTTGTTCCAGGCATGGATTTTGCTTTGCTGACACATAGTGGTGAGTCTTTTTGTTACATAGAGGCTATGCTAGCCAATGATAAGGTTCAGTTGGAACATGCTATGAAGAGGGAACTGTCCACTATTGCAAAGAACAAAACATGGGAACTTATTCCATTGCCAAAAGGTAGGAAAGCATTGCCTTGTAAATGGGTTTACAAGAAGAAGATTAACAATTAAGAAGCTCATTTAGTGGCCAAAGGTTTCAAGCAAGAATACGGTGTCCATTTCCAAGAAATATTTTCTGTAGTGGTCGAGATGACCACGCTGAGAATGTTTCTTGCTTTGATTGCCATTGAAGATATGGAGCTTGATCAAATGGATGACATTACATCTTTCTTACATGGTGATATCGAGAAAGAGATTTGTATGCAGCAATCTGAAGGGCTTGTGCTAAAGGGCCAGGAGCATTTGGTCTGTAAGATTTTGAAAAGTCTCTAAGGCTTAAAGAAATCATCCAGACAATGGTATCAAAAGTTTGATGCATTTATGCGTTCCCTAGGCTATAAGCGCAATAATGAGGATCCATGTCTTTATGTGAAAAGACAACCCAATGGACAACTTATTATGATTATCCTTTATGTAGATGACATGCTTATTGCTAGTCATTCCAAGGACATTGATGACTTGAAAACCAAGCTGAAAAGTCAATTTGACATGAAAGATTTGGGTGAAGCCAATCACTTTTGGGTATGCGCATTACTCTGACCGTAAGAAGAGGTTGTTGTACCTTTCTCAAAAAGAGTATGCACAGGGTTCTTGATCGTTTCAACATGCAGAAGGGGGAGGCTTTGAGTACGCCATTGTCTGCATATTTGAAACTTAGCAAGAATGACTGTCCCAAATCTGCTGAGGAAAAAGATGCAATGGCTAAGGCTCCTTATGCTTAGCTTGTGGTAGTCTCATCTATGCCATGGTGGCTACAAGACCTGACATTGCACATGCATTGGGAGTTGTCAGCAAAATTATGTCTAACCCTGGTAAAAAGCATTAGGATGTTGTCAAGTTGATTCTTAGATACTTGAGTGGCGTTGTAGATAGACAATTATGCTATGGTCGTGGAGAGTCATCCATTCAGGGATTTTTAGACAATGATTATGCAGGTTGTGTTGACAATCAAAAATCAACAACAGGTTGGATTTACACATTTGTTGGTTCTGCTATTTTTGGAGATCCATTTTTCAAGACTGTACATGTGTGTGAGAGAGAGAGAGAGAGAGAGAGAGAGAGAGAGAGAGAGAGAGAGAGAGAGAGAGAAATTGGTTTTTACAGCAGCAGCTCCGTAAAAAGCTTTATGTGTGTGCTTGCTTAAAGCTTTATGTTCTTTTTTTGCTTTAGTTAGAGAGAGCACGCATACATGATGGCTTCGGTGAAAAATAGTGCGAGAGGTGCGGTCAATAGCGCGAGCGAAGAAGGCGTCCCCGTTACGAGGAGGGGGCGTCCTCAAATGACCGTAGAGGAGAGGTCCTCAAATGAGTCGAAGAGGCAAAAGAAGTTAATGGAGGCGAGTGTGATAATCTCCGTGAGAGGGGAGGACATTGATACATGTCTTCTTCCATGCGTTGACAAATTCTTGCAGAAGGAGACATTAGCGGGGATGTGTGCAGTGGAAAGAGAAGGCAGTGTATTCCAATTGCGTTTTCAGATGGGGGTTCTTATGCTGTCGTCGTCTCTTATTGGCATCAACAAGAAGCTGAAGTCATACTTGGGTTGGGACAAGGAAGGTCCGGCAGGTGCGAACATCCTATGCAGAGCTCTAAAGCAGAAAAATATGCATACCTTCCAGGGGATGGTAGGCTACTGCATGAAGGACGAAGGTGAGCCGCACTTCCAAAAGCTGACTCACAATGTCACTGTTGATGATATCAACAAGGGCGTAGAGTTGTATACCCTTTACGGTGTAGACGACCTCAAGAAC
The DNA here is from genome assembly GCF_014529385.1 of Adiantum capillus-veneris. Classification (NCBI taxonomy): domain Eukaryota; kingdom Viridiplantae; phylum Streptophyta; class Polypodiopsida; order Polypodiales; family Pteridaceae; genus Adiantum; species Adiantum capillus-veneris. The sequence goes on along the minus strand of NC_140940.1, from coordinate 144,616,834 downwards.
AGGGTATGCCTAACTCCGAACAATATTTTTGACCGTGCTGCAATGTATTGGAAGTTCAAAATGCGGCACTCTCTAGGGAACGATTTCTTGTCCACCTTGCACATTATGGTGCGTACCGGAAAATACTACCCTTCATCGTCGTGGATCATTCCTTACCAAGGCCAAGGAATGTACCTGAAAAAGATAAGAGCGATGTGGCGCTTGATGGCTTTTCCCTCAACTGTGACTTACCAGGACATAGTGAGCATTTTTGTGGCCGATGACTTGTACGCCAATGCACAACCAAGAGCCGATTGGTTTAGGTCCCAATGGGAGGCTATAGAAAGGTTAGCATCATATTATTCTACTTTCTTTTCCATGCGTTCATTGCTTTAGGTACTTGTCACTGTCTTTGATTAGCAAGGAGCTTACCGATACGACCGCATTTAAAGAGATCAACGTGGACGATCCAAAAGCCAATGTTGTTATCATTGATGAAAGTGGTGATGACAACGATTGCACACAGATAGGCGATGATTTCATGCCTCTCGTGCATCGCACAGAGGCAATACTTGTTGCATCTTGAAGGTTTATAATTCATGACTATTTCTTTTCCTTGAACCACATTTTTTGCCGTTGGATTCTAACTTGTTGGGCTCATTCTTTGTTATGCAGATCGTAATGGAGGAGGGGGGTCATTTGAATGCTGTGGAGGCCATTGACACGCAAGACAAGTTCGAGGGAGTCAAGGAAGATCTTGTTGAAAGATTAAAGGCAATCCTGCTAAGATTTGGACTGAGGTCCATGGCCATGACAATGGAACCCTTAAGTTCTTCATAAAAGAGTCTGTAGAGTCAATAAAAAACGTAGTTCAAGATTGTCAAGTAAATGTAGCGGATATCCAAGTAGCTGAACTAGAGGAGCAAATAATGTCATTACGCAAAGAGGTTTCATCTTTAAAAGTGCAATTGAATAAACTGAATGCACTTGTGATAAGACTGAATAATGTAATCGGACGTTTCCGTTCATGAATTTAATGTCATTGCTTATCATTATCTATCGGATGTGTAATTGTCTTTTCTGTTTACTTGTCATTACAAAAGAACTTCAATTTATGCCTTACCAATTTTTATGAATTGTTGTTTGTTATGGCGTTCCTTCATAAGGTTGGATCTCATGTATCTGCTCCATGTGAAATTGTCGCAGATCATTACATTTCTTACTCAGATCTCGAATGACTAGTTTTAATGCCTGTTAATACTCTTGTTTAAATTGAATGGATTGTCACAAGCCCATCTCTCTCTCTCTCTCTCTCTCTCTCTCTCTCTCTCTCTCTCTCTCTCTCTCTCTCTTTCTCGCTTTTCACCTTCAAGATTCCTTGGCATCTTCAAAGAAATGAATTTATTTTCAAGTCTACCAATATGTACCAGTATGAGGAGCCTCTTTTTGAAGAAGTTCACACACACACACACACACACACACACACACGCGCATATATATATATATATATATATATATATATATATATATATATATATATATATATATATATATATGTGTGTATGTATGTATGTATGTATGTATGTATGTATGTATGTATGCATGCTCGCCTCTCCCCTTAAGCTTCTCTCATCACCATAACCCTGAGGGAGGCAAATTGATCACGGTGGTCGCTACACCAACACAACGCCCAGGGGCCTCATCAACGCTTCCGGGGGGGAGCGGAGGGAGGGAGGGAGGGATCTTGGGGGCACAACCTAGTTGGTATGTGGCTAGGACGCAAGAGAACTTGGATCGTGGGTGAGGTGAAGCAGGCTAGTGGTGATCAACATTGTGTCTCACAAAGATAAAAGTAACCAACCATAATATGTGTGCGGCATCGTGCACCAAGAGAGAAACCAGCAATCGATCAAAAGGATCTTGAAAATGCAAAATCGTGCAAGGAGAGAAGAACCCCTCAATGCCTCTTGCCACTTGGTGCATGGACAAGACACGTGATGCTAATGCATGGTGGTGAAACCGCTTCACAGACCAATGTGAAGGCTGTGCAAATGTGTCTGGTGCTAGCGAGCGAGAGAGAGAGAGAGAGAGAGAGAGAGAGAGAGAGAGAGAGAGAGAGAGAGAGAGAGAGAGAGAGAGAGAGAGGAATAACACCACAGCCATTTCATACTGCCGACCATGTCGCGGTTTGATGGTGACAGCATGTGGTCATATTTACATTCGTTTTGCAAGTGCTTCCGTATTGTGAATGGTGTTGATGTGGTACAATGGAACATGACGTTGTGTATAGATTGCGAGTGTGATGGCATAGTGTTATAGCATAGTATAATACCACAACCATTTCATATTGCCGGCAATGTTGCGGTTTGATGGTGACAGCATGTGGTCATATTTACATTCGTTTTGCAAGTGCTTCCGTATTGTGAATGGTGTTGATGTGGTACAATGGAACATGACGATGTGTATAGATTGTGAGTGTGATGGCATAGTGTTATAGCATAGTATCATTGATATACACCTTGTGTGGCATGTGATTTATTGAAAATGACTCTCTTCTCCCATTCTTGTGCTAGTGATTGTGGATTATGATACAACGATGTGCTATTTTTGTAGTGCTATCGTGCTCTTTGTTTCGCCTGAGAGTGACCTCTAGACCCCTTTATATAGCAAAAGAGACGGATTTAGAGATATTATTTTAGTGAAAATATTATCCAAGACATGTGGGACCAAGAACATGGCCCCGATGCGCACCAAAAGACCACTGTCCTCGCTTATTCGGAGAGGAGGTGCAACTAGATTCTCTCTCTAGTGTGTGGGTGGCCACCGAAGCTAGAGAGAGGAGGAGAACTTAAATTTTTTTTTCTTTAATTCCAAGAAAGAGTAGGAAAAAATAGGTAATTGCATGTTTACCTGCCATTTAATTGACTCCTAGGTGAAAAGGATGACTGATACTAGTGCCAAATGGTCGGATCTTCACAGATCGATGTTCTTTTGGTTTGGTGCTAGCTTGGGCATGCCTCCAGAACCGTCGTGCCATTGGGGACTTCTTGGATGCAATTTTGATGTTTCCTTTTTGCTATAGTAGTCGTCGTCCTTATTCTATGCATAAAGTGTGTGTGCATGTAGATAGTGAGGTGCATAATGCTTATATTGTGCACATGTGGGTAGGTGTATACATGTAAATTTTACAAGAGAGTTACCAATGTGCGTTTGTGAGTGTATACAAGAGAGAGGATGGCAGGGGGATGGCAGTTTGAGAAGGGAGAGATGCAACGGAGTTGAGAGCGAGAGGGTGAGAGATGGGATGAAAGTGTGGATATGTGTGTGTGAATCGGAGAGAGAGAGAGAGAGAGAGAGAGAGAGAGAGAGAGAGAGAGAGAGAGAGAGAGAGAGAGAGAGAGAGAGAGAGATGAATTTTACTTCTTGTTGCCGACACGCGCGCCTGCGCACGCACGCGCGCGCACACACACACACACACACACACACACACACACACACACACACACACACACACACACACACACACACACACACACACAGAGAGAGAGAGAGAGAGAGAGAGAGAGAGAGAGAGAGAGAGAGAGAGAGATTCTTGTGGTGCTATCTGAGAGAGGGAACAAGTAAGAGGGAGAGAGCTGGGGGGAGAGTGATGCATAGGGATTGGGGGGGGGGGAGGCCCCCCCCTCCTCTTGGCACTTTGGGAGGGTTCTTATCAATAATGTTCCCATGGGCTAGTTTCCATGGTCAAAGATGAAACAAAACTTCCAAGATCTCCTTAGTCCGAGGTTAATACCCGGATGCCTGTCATGCCTTGGACAACTTCTCAAACACGGATCTCGTCAAGCATTTGTGCTATCTTCCATTTTCAGCCTTCAAGTTCCATTTTCAGCCTCCAAGTTGCTCAAACTTCTAATTGCCGTCGAGACACAATCATAGGTGATTGCACTTGGAGGAAGAACCTTCCCTTGGTAAAAAAGGTCTCTTTGTGAATCCTTTTGCTTCTTAATTCGCCGTATTTAGTATACAATTCAACCAAAGAATTGCGGAAAACTTCTCCCCCAAAAGCCTTCCGACTAGTACAATTTGTTTCACCCACATTGGCACCTCAATAGTGTCACATTCCTTCAAGATGCAAGATAGAAATTTATTTTTTATGTTTTCATGTTTTTCCTCTTATCTATGTATAGGTGATGGCTTCTAGGGAGGGTGGTGAAAAGCACGCATTATATAGCCCTCCCCCGATGGCTGGAGACATTCATGTCTCTAGCATCTTGAATGTCTCCAACATTCGTTCCAATTTCAATAGTCATCCTTCAAGCATAGACTAGTGCCGGCACATTCCTCAATTTGTGGGTCCAATCTGCAGTTGTAGGGTTTAATCCACCATCCATTTATTGGGGTGTGATGCAACTCCTCATCCAATTCCCCCAACCTATAGCTACCATTTAGGAACTTTTATACTACCACAAAAGATCCTTTCTATTTCAACAAGAACTTACCATCCTTCCTATGGTCAAATCGATTGTCATACCTCAGCACAAGAGAGCCCTCTTTGATGCCTTTCTTTATCATCTGGATGTTGAACTTTCTTTGTCGCTTTTTTGCATGTGTAGCATAGTGTTGAATTGTTGATTCTCTGTCTCGTTCTAGCTGCTCCAAGTCAATGATTCGATACTCCACCTTCTTTTGATCATCCTCATGGTAGATCTTTAAAACTCAAAGACTTGCCAGTTCTACCTCTATGGGAAGAAGAGCCTCTTGTCCATACACTAAGTGAAAAGGGGTGTATCCCAAAGATGTCTTGAAGCCATTATGTACATTCTTTAACAATGTTTGGTGTGTGGGTGTGAGCAAAGTTGGTAATGCATGCTCACCTTCATCTACTAGTGCCACACGGGGGCAAACTAAGTGAGTCATCTGAGGTGAGAAAAAGTTGAGGAATCATATGGTGGTGGATGTACTAGGTTCACCTCTTACGAATCTTGTTGCCCAGGGTGGTCACTTATCAAAATCTCCCTATATCATGTGCGTTCAAGAGATGATTATTAATAATACCTATACTATATTTACATTATGGGCTTAGTTAAAAATCCCCCCCCTCCCTCTAATGTATACATAAAAGTATACATTTTGGATAATTAATGATCCTTTTCAGTTAACTCATGTGATATGATACATTTTTTGAAAAGTGATCGCCTTGGGTCTTGCTGTAGCTAAATTTTTAGGTATGACTCCTCTAATCCTCCATTAAGCTATGATTATCTAGATTTTTCTAAGCAACTAACCCTAGATGCAACAACACACATAATCCACATACAAGAACCCATTTATGTTTCTATGTATGGATCACACAATATAATATAACTAACCCTAGATGTTGTAGCTATTTTTTAACACGGCTAGATATAGTTATGATTTCTCTTACCTTCCATTAAGTTATGACCATCTTGATTTGTCTACGCAAACTAACCCTAGATGCAATAATACAACACACAACAACACACGGACCACATATACAAGAACCCATTTTATAAGTTTCTATGTGTGTAAAGTTGGATCACACAATACAATACAACTCTAAGAATGCAGGAGAGGAAAGGACATGTTACTAGCATGGGATGGAGGTTACCAAGCCACTATAAAAGGACAAGCACATATGTGATGCACTAAATACACCTTCCTTGTAGCCGTTGGCATGCCATTCACAAAATTTTCAACATACGTTAGCTCTAAGCTACATGGCTTCTTCTCCACCACAAGCATTCCCTCTTATATTAGTACTCATAATGTTAGTCGAATGATATTTTGTTTAAACTCTTATCTATCTAATGCAGTTTTGCTAAAATGATAAGTAAATGCAAAAATCCTTTTTTTTTTTTGGCTTGCTCAAATGACGAGGCCTTAGAGTTGCCTTTGGTTTTAATAACTTTTGTCCTTTTTTTTTTTTTTTTTTTTGAGAATTGCCTACAACTTCGACATTACAAAAAACACACACACACACTCGTACACGCACACGCATGCAAATCCCTTACGTGGAAGGAGCCTAACTCTTAAGGTGAATCTTTTCGACTGGATAAGGTTGGCCAACCCATCATATGGACTAGGGGAAGAGCCTCTAAGAGATACATGTCATACGAGCTTTCAAGGGGGTTTGAACCCAAGACCTTAGACACAAGGGGTTTAATGCTTTATTAATGAGAATCGAGAGAGATCCGCAAGTGGCGACTGACAGGGGAGGCAAGGAGAGGGACCTTTCAAGGCTTCAAAAGACAGGCGAGGAGGGGCGCAGGCTTCAAATCACGATAGGCAAGGAGAGGCAGCAGGTGTCTAGCTACAATGGCCACGTGTAGGGGAGGTGGTTGGTGGTGCAAGTTGTTTTTTTTTATAAAATGTGTGGCTTGAGATGCGAAGCAGCAATCGCCGGTTGTCAGGCTGGTTATGCGAATAATTTTATGGGTGTGACTCCTCCAATCCTTCTTTTAAAAGATGGGTTCCAACGTTGGCTATGAACCGTAAGGAGGGGGAGGAAGAAGGAATTCTTGAATATATGAATATAATAAAGAGGTTGTCAGTATGTCGTACCCATTTCGGAAAAGGAATTAATAACCCGAATCTTTCAAAATGCTCATTGCCAAGCTTGTCGCCGACTGCCTTGCCTCTCCAGAACATGATTCAGCCAACGCATTGGTTGAACGAGCAGGGTAGCCACAGTTGCGCGCGGCACCAGGGGCCTACTGCAGGGTAGCCATAGCAGCTACGTGCGACGCCAGGGGGCTACTTCATGATTTTTTTAAAAAATTATTTAGGGAAACGTGAATCATGCAAGCCAATCGCCCGCATGGCTTAGAGCAATGACTGCTGTTTGTGGCCGCCTCCGTTTGAGCCCTGCAATCTATCCCTTTTACAAATGGACTTCAGACGAGATGAAGAGGTAATAACCTTCGTGTGGAGATGCGAATATTCCTAACTATTGAATAAGTTGAAGAACCTACCAGCGTGGAGAGGTTGTCAGTATGGGGTACCCAATCCTAGAAAATGGGAAAATAGGTCATTAGTTGGAGCTAGAAAAGGGAAGGGAAGGGTGAGGGAGGGAAGAGGGGACAGGCCACGTGCAAGGCATGCCCCTCTCTTGCCCTTTTCATCTCTCTCTCTCTCTCTCTCTCTCTCTCATGCGTCTTGTCGCCCACGATTGCAACGTAGACCTGTCTCTCTCTTTCTCCCCCCCTCCCCCCCTGCGAGGTAGCTCCTCGACAGAGCCCTCTCTCTCTCTCTCTCTCTCCCTAGTGCTGTGTGCTACAAGCCTGCGGCCTCTCGCTCAAGAGTCTCTCTCTCTCTCTCTCTCTCTCTCTCTCTCTCTCTCTCTCTCTTTGTGGGGGCAGCGCCTCTGGAAGGCAACGCAGCCCTCTCTCTCACGCAGGCAGAGCTCTCTCTCTCTCTCTCTCTCTCTCTCTCTCTCTCTCTCTCTCTCGCAATTTACGATGAGGGCAGAGGCAATGGGGGAAGTAGGCTGGATTGCACGAGCAGGGAGCCCCAAGGAGGACTGAACTTTAGACGAGGCTGAGGAGAGGGGGGCAATCTTGTTAATGAATGATTTTAATATCATTCATCCAAGTAGGGAGAAACTTTATACAATTCGAGGTTGTTAGTAGGTCCCCAAAACGACTTTTTGAGAAACCATTAATTAGTTTTTTGGGAGGGGGGGGGGGGAAGAAAGGAAAAGGGAAGGGTGGAGGGGAGGGGGTTATTGTTTTTTTTTAGTTCTTATGGACACCTCCAAGGGTATCTTAGGTTTGTAGCCTAGTGGTTAAGGTTAAGTCTTAAGATTTTATGTAATGGAAAGTAAAAGTAGAGCCACTAGAGACTATTATAGCAGGTGAAAATTTAAACACGGTGCGTATATGTTCAGTGCCACTTTGGGTGATATTTGAAAATGTCTTTAGAGTTCAACTCTCCTCGTATTCTTCTTCTTCTCTTGTGTCGCCAGGTGTAGAGAGAGGTAGAGTCTCGTAGAGATGTCACCCCTTGCGTAAGCGCTCTAGAGCCTAGACTCAGGGGCGATGAAAACATCACTTTTGCCTCGTAAGTTTCATCGCCTCTCGCCCACCTCGTCCAGCAGCCCGCTCCTTCAGACTGTAAGTGTGTGTGTGTGAGTGAGTGAGTGAGAGAGAGAGAGAGAGAGAGAGAGAGAGAGGTGCGTTCTTTGTATTGCTCTGCATGCGCTTACTCTGCAGTATTTCTTGTGCTTGTAGGAATTAAATGGAAGCATTGAAGGGTTGTCTTGTTCTGCTATTTGTAAGCACACTTGCGACGACATTGCCCGCCTTTGCCACACACATATTTCCTAGTGTTGAAGGGGATGTGAAGACTGCCACATTCAGGTCTCCGGCCTTCACCCTTGCACCTGGCGAAGTGCAGAATACCTTCTATTTTGGATCTACTTTTGTGGAAGGGCACATTGGCATCAAAGCGTTCGACGCAGAAGTGATCGATGAGGATGGAAACTCGGTGCCTCTCAATGAAGTTTATTTGCATCATTGGGTTGTCTACAACTACTTGAACACTAGCGCTAGCTCAAGTAATGGCATGTCATCGTCAACAATCCTGGGTAATGATGGTGTTTGCCCTGACTATGCACTATGCCAGCTCTTTGGCCTCGGGTCGGAAACTCGCTTGACAAGTACATGGCTTCCTGGCCCCTATGCAATTGAAGTTGGACAGTATGATAATGAGGCATGGCTCTTGAATGTGCACGCCATCGACACACGCGGCACCGTGAATCCCCTTGGATGTTTAGAATGTCGCTGCGATCTTTACAATGTAACTGTTGGCGAAGATGGGAGACCCATAAAGGATGGATACCAAGGAGGCCTCCTTTGTTGTTATGATGGAGTGCACTGCCAACTAAAGGATGGATATGTGGGTGAGAGTCGGACTTATTATTTGCAGTATACGGTGCATTATCTGGATTGGAGCGATGCCATTTTGCCTGTGAAAATCTATATTTTTGATTCCACATATGAAGCCTCTCTATGCAAGGTAAACATGTTCTTTGTTGTTGATAGATTTTGTAGTACATCATATAGATGAGTCTTTCGTTGCTTGGTTGGGGTGTTGATGCATATTCTTTTTTGAATGCCCAGGTTGAGTATGATGTCCCTTCCTGCTCTTCACAAAATGGTGGCACATCCGAGTGTACGCATGTGCAGGAGTCGGTAATGGAGGTTCCTATTGGTGGGGATGTTGTATATGGGGTTTCACATCAGCACGCAGGAGGAATTGGTGGTGCCATGTATGGTCAGGTAATGTGTACAACTTGGTTGAAGGGCCTATAATGAGCTTTAGTGGCATTTTTGGTTGTATTTGGCATGTACAAGCATAGAACGTCTTCTCTTGTATGATGTGATCATCTCTTTGTATGAGTATAATTAGTGCATTTTGAGGTATATAAGCATGGAGCATATAAGCTACTGTATGTAGCTTATGCAGAAAAATGTATGTTTTTCCTGCCGTATATACCCCATGCATGTGCATTGCTGTAACCAGGAGCTCTTTTTGTTTTTTGATAGGATGGCCGAGAGATCTGCACTTCCATCCCACTCTATGGAAATGGGACTGAGGTGGGCAATGAAGCTGGTTATATTGTGGGAATGACGACATGCTATCCCGAGCCTGGATCTGTACAAGTCGTGAGCAGGGAAAGTATTCGAATGCTCTCCACTTATAGTAGGTCGATAAGCCATACTGGGGTTATGGGGCTCGGCTACATAGCTGTTTATCCTCATTCAGAAGCAAGCATTTAATAAGGGCAAGCAAAGCCTCATTTACATAAGGGTAGTAAGTACTCGGGTAGTAAACAGGAAAAAGTTATTGACGCTTTTGGAGACGAGTCTCTGAGTATTGAATAGTAGTGAAGTCATATCCATCTGTCGGGGTGCTTGCTTGAACAGTGGGTAATGTGTAAGTTTTGTGTATTGACCTGGTGATTCCCTTTTGGGGGGAAAATGTCGGCATGGATTGTTGCTCTTGTGAGTTGTAATATTACTACCTTCGAATATGGACATTGGAGCAAAAGGGTTGTAGATATTGATCAAAGATTTACAATCCGTGAGCCCTTTACTAGGCTTTGGTAATTTCGGAGTAGACATTACAGAGCATAGCTTCTCTCTTGAATAACAGGTCTTGAGTTCAACTCCTCGTCGGTTATATTTTTAAGGTCTCTTGGGATAGTTTCCTAAGACGTTAAAACTCTCTCTCTCTCTCTCTCTCTCTCTCTCTCTCTCTCTCTCTCTCTCTCTCTCTCACAGATGGCCGCACTATGTACGAGAGACCCACAAGCTCCTCTCTCTCTCTCCCTCCCCCCTCCCCCCCAACACAAGAGCCGAATTTAGAAGGGCTTGTTTCCTAATATAGGTATCGGTATTTCCCATTGGGAGGGGAGTACCTTGAGATGGCATCTGTGTTACATCTAATTCATATAACACGGATACCTTAATAGGCTATAACAATGAAACTACCAATTTAGGAGTCTTGTTTAATCTTTATGTATCTCCAACACTCTAGTTTGACCTACACAGACTTGTAAATAAAAAAATTCACTAATTTTATTTTCCAAACACGATGTTTTCATATATTCTTCATGAAACATTTCGCTATGTTATTGCAATCTACTTGTGATAGTTATGGTATTTGTCTAGAAGGGGCCCTTCCATAAGGAAGGGTAGTGCTTCCCACCATGCCCATCTTTAGAAAGAACCGGGGGAGGCCTTCAAGTCCTAACATTGGAACTTATAGCACTACTTGTCACAAGATTTTCTCCTTGTGTATGGCCCAGTTCTTGCAACCATGCATTGAAGGGAACCTACACTTTTGTGTGCCGTTACGTGATATTATCATCCTAAAAAGGGTTTTCATGGAAGACTAAATGAACTTGCATGGGAGGCAACCATCAACGAATCTTGGCAATATACTAAGATTCGATGGATGTGTTGCAAGAAGTGCTCACATCAGATTTTTTGTGCAATCTTCAAGAATCATAAAGGATATTATATACATGTAAATTATAACATAGGAAGACACACACACACACACACACACACACATGATATGCATAACCATGTCTTCGTAAGTTTGTAACTCAAAGATGAAGATAATTAGCCTTCGCTTGCGAGTACATCTTGAAAGCCTCTACAGTCCTTGTCAAGTGGTGGATTAAGGATACACTAGCTCTTTCCCAATTTGATTGAGTGGTGGATATAGGATTCACCCACGCTTACAAAACTTGTTGAGAATGGCCAGATGGTAGATTTTGGATGCATCCACAGCTTTTGAAAACTTCTCGAGAGTTGCCAATTTGTGGATGTGGGATGATCCTTCCTTACACTATTTGTTTAGAATGTGCAATTGCTAGATGTGGGATGTACTTACTTTTTCACAGCTTGTTTAGACTAGCGTAGTGGTGAATCTACAATGCATCTTCTATTCAATAAATTTTTTGAGTGGCCATGTCATGGATGTAGGATGCATTTGCTTTTTCAAGTGTGCTCAAAATGACCATGTGGTGGAGGTAAGATGTACTTGCTCTTCACAAAATGTTAAGAATGGTCGAGTGGTGCATCTTGCATGACGCCTTGCTTATTAAAGTGGCCAATTGATGGATTTAGGATTCACCCACCCTTTTAAGAATTTTTCTAGAATGGACAAGTAGCTGATATGTGATGCATACAAGCTTGCACATTACTTTTAGAATGTCCAAGTGGTGGATCTAGAATGCCTCCACCCTTTCATCACTTGTTGAGTGACACAATGATCAATTCGGATGCATTACCCTTCTATGAACTTGTTTAAAATGGCCTTGTTGTAGATTTAAGATAAACTTGAACTTCTATAGCTGGTTTAAAATGGCAAAGTAGTGGATTCAAGCTGCATCATCTATTCAACAACTTGTTGAGAATGCCCAAATGGTGGATCTAAGATACACTTACTCTTCCACAACTTTTTTTTTGTGAAAAAGGTGGTGGGTTTAGGATGCACACAATCTTCCATAATTTGTTTAGAATGGCCAAGTAGTGAATTTGGGATGCACCAACCTTTTCACAACTTGTTGAGAATGGCCAAGTGGCCGATCTAAATGCATCACCCTTGAAGGAGCTTGTTTAGAATTGCTATGTTGTGAATTGAGGAAACACTTAATCTTCCATAACTAGTTTAGAAAGGACAAGTGGTTGATTTAGGATGCACCATATATTCAACACCTTGTTGAGAATGACCCTAAGGTGGATTTAGGATACACATGCTCTTCTATATTTTATTTAGAATGGCTAAGTGGTGGATCTAAAATGCAAACACCCTTTCACAACTTATTGAAAATGGCCAAGTGGTAGATCTAAATGCATCACCATTTTAATAACTTATTTTACAATGGACATGTGGTGGATCTACAATACACTTGATCTTCCACAAGTGGTTCATAATAGCTAAGTGATGGATTTAAGATGCTTTGTCTATTCAAAAGCTTGTTGAAAATGTCTAAATTGTCAATTTAAGAGGCACTCAATCGTAAAAGAATTATTTAGAATGGCCAAGTAGTGGATCTGAAACATACCCAATCTTTCACATTTTGTTGAGAATGGCCAAATGGTTGATCTAAATGCATCACCCTTTTTAAAATTTTTTGGAGTGGCCATGTGGTGGATTTAAGATACACTTGATCTTCCATAGTTGGTTTAGAATGGCTAATGTGGACTTAAAATGATCCAACTAACCAACAACTTGTTGAGAATGACCAAATGGTGGATCTAAGATACACTTACTCTTACGCAACTTGATCTTCCATAGTTGGTTTAGAATGAGCAAATGGTGGATCTACGATATGATTACTCTAAACACCTTTCTGAGAACGGCCAAGTGGTGGGTTTGGAATGTACCCATCTTTCACAACTTATTGATAATGGAAAGGTGGTTAATTCTTGAAATAATGCATCACCCTTCTAAGAACTTGTTTAGAATGGCCATGTGGTGGATTTATGATGCGCTTGATCTTTAATAAATGCTTTAAAATTGCCAAGTGGTGGATTTTCTTTGTCTTGAGAATGGCCAAATGGTGGATCTAGAATGCAATCATTCTTATATAACTTGTTTTTAAATTGCAAAGTGGTGGATCCAAGGTGCACATGCTCTTTCACAACTTGTTTATATTAGCTAAGTGGTGAATTTCGGATGCATCCACCCTCTCACAACTTGTTAATTGTGACCAAGTGGTCGATCTAAATGCATCATTATTTTAGGAACTTGTTTAGATTGGCCATGTGGTGGATTTAGGATACACTTGATCTTCTATAGTTGGCTTAGAATGGCTAAGCAATGGATTTAGGATTCTCTATCGTCTATTTAACAACTTGTTGAGAATGGTCAAATGGAGGATTTAGGATACATTCACTCTTAAATGATTTGTTTAGAATTTCCAATAGGTGGATTTAGAATGTTCCCATCCTTTGCAACTCGTTGAGAAGGTCCAATTGGTCAATGTAAATGCATCATTCTTCTAGAAACTTATTAAGAAAGATCATGTGATGGATCTACTTCCATAGCTGATTTAGAATGGCTAAGGGATGGATTTAGGATGCTCAATCATCTTTTCAAAAACTTGTTGAGAATGGCCAAAGGGTGGGTTTAAGATTGGATCACTCTTACATAACTTGATTTTTATGGCAAAGTGGTGATCTAAGATGCATACACGCTTTCACACCTTGTTTAGAATGGTCAAGTGGAGGATCATGGATGTATCTACCCTTTCACAATTTGTTGAGAATGGAAAAGTGGTAGGTTTGGATGCGTCACCTTGACTTTAGCTATGGGCTCTACTAAGCATGTATATACACTCTATGCCCAACACTTGGTTCAAATGTTAGATTTGGGTCCACAAGTCTAGTATCGTGATGTTAGACTGAGCCCACATTTAGATCTAATGTCACACATTATTTTCATGTCAAGAGTTTCATTGGTCCATCCATTGACCCAATCTTGTGGTATCAAGTCATCAACTTCTCTGGCTTACGATGGATTATTGTGGAACCTCTCTCATTATGTGTGCTACCGATGAAAGCTTCTGAAATATCCACTTTTCCCTAAATTTGGGCTTATAGTGTTTCACCAAATATTCTTGATACAAAGTTTTCTCTATATCCTCCCAAGTAATGGATGTAAGCCCATTGTTTTTTTCATCCCAAAACCTAAAGACAAGCATAACTCCTTTATCTTTCATAAAGATGTACACTATGTTGCTATCTTGAAGTGGTATAGGTATTGCATTTTTTACCCATAACTCTTGTGTATTTCATAAAGATGTACACTATATTGCTATCTTGAAGTGGTATAGGTCTTGGATTTTTTACTCATAACTTTTCATTTGACTCTGTATTCTTCCAATAAAAGATTCCTAAGCTATGTTGTCCATTTCCAAGTGTCTCATGATCCTTGAGTTGTTTAACTTGAAATCTTATAGTCCGGTGGAAGGTGGTCCTTCTAGGATGTCCTCTTTTGGAATTTAATAACTTTCAGCCTTGTTTCCCCATTTGTCCACAATGCTTAGATTGTTTGTAATGTACATAGTCCCCTTATGGGTCCGTATAAGATCCTCCTTGTTTGTTAGTTATAACTTCTTGTTCAAACTCTATTTCATGGTCATCAATTTGCAAATAGGTTTTATGTTCTACATCAAATATATACACACCATTGTCATTTTTTTCCGAAAAGGTTAATATCTACTGATATTTGTTACCATCTACATCTTGATATGCATGTGTGAGCTTGGTCACATGCAATTGCTTGAACACTATGGTATTTGTCGGCTTTTGACTTTGACTTGTGGAGACCAGTTGAAACTTTTGTCCTTGATGATCTTCATAGAAGCATTTTTCATCAGATTCTGAGGAAATCTGGGTCAACGAGAAACTTCCAACAACCATATGATCTTTCAATAGTTTTTGTTTTGAAGGGGTCTATTGGCTAGAAGTTCTAGGGATCCTAAATGGTGCATTTCCTAGTACATGAGTTGAGATTGATGGATTTGCAGCTCCCCCCTTCTTAGGGTGATCACTAAAGCTTTCTCCATGAGATGGGCTCAAGATTGTTTGACTTTGGTTTGATGTCACCTTTTGAGACTGTGAAGGTACACCGTGGGACTTTTTATGAGGGTGAGGCTCTCCCTAGTCATTGTAACAGCATCCTGACAACCAAAATGATGGGGTGCTTCCCATGTAGAATTGTGTGAGAGAGGAAAGAAACTTGCCGAGGTATCCCATCATGCCCGTATATACTAAAAAAAGACTAGCCACTTGTATGGAATGTAATCAAATGCTAAAATGAGCTCAAGAGGAGCTGCACAAGTAGGATATACCTTTTTTTTGGGGGGGGGTTATCACCTCTTATAAGGGGAGTTTTTTTGGAATTGTAAGAAGCTTTTTTTCCAATAATATTTTTACCATTGGGGCATTTGGGCTATGTTTCTTTGTGGCACTAGTGAGGGCTGCTCGTGCAATTTCTTGAGCTCATCGATGTGTGTGCTGACGGATCTGAGTTGTAGCCAAATGTACATGGTTGTTTGGATCAAAGTGGAGTCGTCATTTCTACATTTTGGTGTCAATTCGTCCTTCTCTTCTTTACTGTTGTACGTGTGTTTCCAGGTGTGTGTTGGTAGGTGTGCCCCCCTGAGGGTGTGTTGTGCCTAGATTGTAAAGTCAGTCTGCAGACACAAACTTGTTGACAAATTGAACAAAGTTTATCCAAACTTGATGAAACTTGGCTAGGGAGCTTAAGTTGAGTTGCTTACCTTGGTTGTATCAACATTTTGGCAAAAAGTTGCAAAAAAAAATCCCATAAGTAAATAATTATGATTATTTACATCTGCTTCATAATTCAACATTTTTGCACAATTGAGTATACCACAAGCTCAAGGATATCAAGTAGAATCTAGAAATTAAATTTGGTGAAATTTGGATCACAAAGTGAGACTTAAGTCTTGAAAACCGAGTCTGCGAACACTAAACAATTGATAAATTGGTAAATCTTATTCAAATTAGAAGAAGAAATCAAAATAAACAAACAAGGAAAAATGTATATGAATAAAAATGAGACTCAGTACCATAAAGGTTGAAAATCCTGATGTGATAGACAAATGGGGGTTAGAAGTGAATACCATAATTCCAAATATGGTAGCAAAAGAGGATCCACCGACTTTAGAATTTGAGGGATATGATCAAGTTGATCTAAAACCTTTGAAATGGCTTAGCAGAGATAATCCTAGGATCGGAGTCTATTGTTGGGAGGATAGGAACGTCAAGGATCTTTTATAGACCTCTCATGCCAAACAGGGCAATTAACACCCATGAAGATCATCTATTTCTTCAAAATCAAAGATAAAGGTTCAACATATCTACCAACTTACCTATTTAGGGATTGTTATAAAAATAACTTTGTTATGATGAGTCATGAGGAAGTAGAATATACCAAATACCAAGGGTACTCTATAAGAGATTGGATATTGGGCCAAGGACCAGAAACTATTCCAAGAGAGGAACTCCGCGAGAGATCTTATGGGTGAAATGTTAAAAAACCCAAACCTACCTCATCACAAAGAAAACCAAGTGACATTAAAGCCAGTCCAGGACTACATGAGTCACTATTTCCACCAGATTGTTTTGAAGGACTCAAGACAGGACCAACTGCCAGAAGAGTTGGAGCTAAGCCAAACAGATGTGTCAGACCAGTTGATTTTAAAAAATGGGTCAAAAAACACAGTGGATTTGGGGATCCATATGACCACTTAGCAAGCTTCAAGCAAGTGCTAAGAGCAGAATGCATATTTGATTTTCACACTCAATTTGAGAGATTTGGAATGACTTTAGAAGGAAAATCTTTGACATGACTATAAAACATTCCACCAAGGTCAATCATGGATTTAAATACATTAGCTCAGGGATTTGCAGCTGCATGTTTCAAAATTGGGATCAAACATAATATGGTAGCTCAAATTTATAGCTTCAAATAGAAACAAGGTGAGTCTGTTAGGGATTGTGTAACTAGGATGAAGCAGTACATTGCAAGATGCTCAGAACTAGAAATACCAGTAGAAAAAATATTAGTGTCATTGTTTCTAGAGGGATTGCTAAACAAAGAACTTCGTGCTATATTGTATAGCAAGAAGCACATGACCTAGAAGAGTGTGTATCAGATGCTATTGACTTGGGAGACAATTGTGATATTTTCAATGAAGAAGATGTCCCTAAGGATACTCAGAGTGAGAAAACAGCATCCTCAAAACCCGCACAAGTGGGAACGGCTGTTGCAGCACCACTTGTAGCCATAGAAGACATGCTCAAAAGGATAATATGCAAAAAGCAGCTATGAGAGGACTAGGGTAAGGGATACCTCAACAGGGACAACCATTAGACCACAAAAATGGTGAGCTATTGAGGGTAAATGGACAAACCATGAGACCAATGAGTGCTATTATCGACCAAAGTATGATGGAAATGTTCAATATGTGCCCATGAGGCCACAAGGACAACCCATGTACAGATATCAACCGAATATGGCCCTAGCACAAAGACCACCGATGGGTATGGAAAGACCACAACCAGTTTTGGGTCAACAACCTCCATATCCTCAACATAATGCAGTACCTGTAAAGTACATGTATTCAGGAGGAGTCATGGATGAACAAGCACTAGTACTTGTTACACCTTATGTTGAGCCTAGTCCATCTACAGTAATGGTAGAAGGGGAGTGGTATAATTCACATCCACCTTCAATGAAAGAACCTATGACTTATACTACACCAGAGCTTACACCGATATACTATGTGGCTAATCGAGGTGTTAGACCTCCTATGGTAAGCCAAGGACTGGAAACTGTCATAGTTGTGGTGCAGATGATCATTCGAAAAATGAATGCCCAGAACCTGACAAGAACATTAAGCCAATTGAAGCTTTTTGTACACAATGTTGCAAAAAGGGTGGACACTTCCCTGAAGACCATCCAAAAAAATCCGTTAAATAAAGAAAAAACAGTGGTGAATATAGTCCAAGTGATGCCTAGTAGCTCTTTAGAGAGTGAACCTATTGTTCCAATTAAGGTGATCACTAGAGGCTAGGCTAAGAAATACAAACATAACTCCTCTGATGAATCGGAGAATATTAAAATTTCCTCTCAAAAGACCAAGAAAAGAAGAAGTCGAAAGTATGAGATGAGAAAACAGAAGCAAAAGGATGAAATTGAAGAAAAAGCCAAAAAACTATTCCAGGAAAAAGTGAAAGAAACTGGGAGTGAAATCAAAGAAACCACAATGAAATCTGGAGGATTAATTTTGGTAGATAGAATTTTTGAACCAATCAATGTAGCCTTGGAAGCTTTCCAAGCAAAACTTAAAGCAGGCCAAAATATGGAAAACAAATGGAAATACTATCCTTCTCCAGACATGGAGGCAGCCAAAGTTTGAAGCTTATCAAAATTTGGTAAGGATTACTCAAGAATTGCTGGAGAAACAAAAACCCAAGATTGAGAGTATAGCAAAACCCAAGGAGCTTGTGGTAGAAACCAATAAAGAGAAATCCAAAGTGGTGGTAGAACCCCACCTTGAAACTAAAGAGTCAAAACTCTTAGTGCCTGACAGTGAAGATGCTTTAGATGGAATTCTGTTTGTGGAGGAAGATTGGCCAAGACATTTATGGAAAAAAGTAAGAGAGATTAATAATGGGAGCATAAATTTGAATTTAGCCCCTATAGAGGAAGTTTGGTTAGACAATTTACTGCAACAAACGGAAGCGCGGAGAACCCTGCAAAATACGGAGAATCGTGCACTACAAATCATAAACAATAAATATGCATACCTGGAAGATCCACAAGCACATAACCCAAGCTATACGCTGTTGGGCGCATTTCTGACACCCCGTTTTTTGTAAATTTATACATACGGACATGAAGCTCGATGTCAAAAGTGTGTGTGGGATTTGTTTTTGTGGGGTTTTTAGATTTCTTTAGCAAGCACATGTACATGCACTGCAAGTCGCTAGTCTAGTGACAGCTGTTAGGCTACTGTAAGTGCCCGTGAGTGAGTTTTTTGAAGTGATCCTTGTATATAACTTAAACTCATGTACAAACTTAAAAAGTTCAGCCAAACATCAGAAATTTGCAGGTTTTGGATCGTTGTGGATGCTTTTGGATGCAGTTTTTTGCCCCGACTAGCCTTCTCTACGTGTAGTCGTGCTGGGACAGCTTTTTGTTTGCGTCAATTTTGCTCATGGTGGCGTATGGAATCAATTTTGGTCATCTTTATCTTTCTCGCCAGTCATTTTTCAAGCTTTCTCTCAAGCTTTAAAGTGTCCCAATTGGAGTTGTGCTCATCAGGTTACGGCTAGTTCTCTGCAGGGTTATGGCTATGGCAGCCTAGTGGCAAATTGTGATTCGGAGGGCATGTATCTATGAATTGTGGAATTGATGTTTGGTTTTGTGATGTTCAATGGTGAAAGGGGAGGCCCTTGTCTTCATATGCATTGGTCGGCGTGTGCTGTAAATCCGTGCTTTGACAGGGTTTTGCTCCTATGTGACATAGTCTCTTGGGTGGGCGACGGCTAGTAAATTCCCAAGGGTCTACTCTTAATGGACTTGTGGTGTTTCAAAGGGATTTTGCAAAGATTTTGGTGTCTTGTAATTCTCTTTCAACGCTCTCGGGTGACATCACTATAGAGGTGTTTCAGTTTGCTTGTTTCCCAACAACGGGAATAGAGAAAAGACAGCGAGCGACAGAGAGTAGGAGAACCACGTACAGGCGCACCTCCTAGAGCGGTGTGCTACGTCGGCACGCTGAGAGAGAAGAGAAGAGAGGAGCGAAGAATACACAGACACTGGGTGCAATCTCCCCCCGTGCAAGAGTGACCATTTCCCTCTTGCACGTATTTGTTTTATAGATTTCTTGAATGGTCAAATTGGTTACAAACTGGCCGGCCGGTCATAAATGGCCAAAGCTCATAAAAGAGCACTTGAATAATAAAATGTACAATGTATATGTTTTCATTCGCATAGGCCTAGCTCGGTCCAATCTTTTCCACCTATCACAGCTACAATAAATAATAAAATATCAATTCCATAACATACCTCTCCGTTGCAAAGCAATTGTCCTCAATTGCGAAGATAAAAATCTGCAAACAGTACTTGTCAAAAACAATGATTAGAAATCTGTAGCAAAAAGTAAAAGAAAAATCCATAAAATTGGACAACATTTCTTATGCTTGCCGTCATCCACATACTACCTATTCTAATGTCCCATACCACTAGAATAAGCAGTATATGTCATACCCTGATGAATTAGGATATCATTGGTCACACTCATAATCATCATAATCAATTCTCATCAATCTCAAATCCAATTTCATAAATAGTGTCGTGATAACCCACACAAAAAATCCGAGTCCAAATATCTGCCAACATATATCCATTTCAAATCCAAAATCCAAAATCCAAAAATCAAACTCCAAAATCCCTGGGTAACAAAATCATGCCAGTTACACTGGTGGCCAGCCACTGCAACATGATTCCATACGTGATACCCATTGTAGATAAATTGTAAAGGATCTCAATTTATCCCCCCACTCTCAAGCCCCCCCCCCCCCTCCCCCCCCCAACAAACCTCCCCAAGCCCCATGCATCAACGTAAGGGGCTGAGGAAATTCTTTATTTTTTAAAAAGGAGGGTGTGGGGAGCTACCCACATATTCTCTCTCTCTCTCTCTCTCTCTCTCTCTAGTTAAAAAAAGGCAGACCCTTTGAGGGAGATTTTTTTAAAAAAACACACATTGAAAAGTTTCAAGAACAAAAGTCTATTCATTTTTGGATTTGGTATAAAAAGGGAGAAAGAGATAAAAAGAAAGGTCTATTTATCTACTACAAAAAGAAAGAAAAAGAGAGAGAGAAAGAGAGAGAGAGAGAGAGAGAGAGAGAGAGAGAAAGTTTCACAAAAGTTTTTAAGGTATTCTATTAAGGAGAATCTAAATAGAACCTCTCATCTCTTTGAGGGACAGAGATTGTTTTTCTCTAAATGGTCTCACCATTGTGTAGGTAGGGGTGGAGGGCTACCATCACTACATTCATCTTGCACTACGACATGTGCAAGCCATTATGGAGACAAGATTGAAGGGCATGGGGTGAGAGCAGAGTCTCAACATTACAATGGTCTAGTGAATGATGTGCACTACTTGCATAGTGTCTTGAATTGCGGCCCTCCATCTCTACTTTATTCAAATGCCATTATCTAGATAGTGTCTTGCATCGCAATGTCTTACCCTTGGACCTTGGCGTGCGGTTTGGAAGTGCATGCTCTATTAGCCCGCGACGACAATTTCAAAGAATTGCATGCATATTAGCGAGCAAGAGGGCATGTGGTTTCTAGGACAAGTGGGGCTATAGAGCATGAGAAGATAAAGCGGGCAAGCACTGTGGACTGCGAGCGATGGTGAGGTGGGCTAGGGGTGCTGTGTAGAGCGTGTGATGGAAATGGGGCCAGTGAGTTTTATTTTCTAGTTCACGAATTGCTTTAGAATATTAAAAGAAAATATTTTGGTGATGGTTAAGTTGCCCCAAAAATAGGGCTAAACCCATTTCTTTTGACTAAGAATCAGCAAAGATCCCCTTTGGATAAGCAAAGCAAAATAAAATTGAGAGGGTAAAGTTAAGACAAGTGTCGTAACCCCCCCCCCCACACACACACACACACACACACACACACACACACACACACAGGGTTTTAAAAAAAGATTGCCTCAAAGGATCTGCATTGACGTAGATCCTTAGAGGGAGGTTTCTTTTGAAGGTCAACAAACTTAGCACTAGGGTAAAAGGACCAGTAGTGGAGAATCTAACAGGGTTCCCTTTTCCCTCTCTGTCTATTGCATGAAATTGACCAAGAATGGGTGCAATCAAAAGAGATTTTCCCTCTCTGTCTATTGCATGAAATTGACCAAGAATGGGTGCAATCAAAAGCTCTCGAGACAGGGACCTCACAACAATGGTCGTACCTCCATCAAAGGAGTATATACGAAATGCGAGTAGCTAATATTTTTCCTTTGTTAAAAAAACAGGCACCATTAGGAAGGTGAACCTAGGGAGTAAAGAAATGAGTAGGGCCAAAAAGGTTCGAATATCATTTTGATTAATCTACTAGTGATACGCCACTATCGAGATGACCAATATTTATGTAACCTCCTCTTGCTTTTGAGTCGCAAATAATATAGCTTATTGGGAGCATATCCGGTACATTTCAAGGGACCGACCACTTAATGGCCCCTTTTCCCGAAACTGAATAAACCTTTCTTTCTTTGAGTAAAAAGAAGAGAGAGAGCGTTTTTGTTGGTTAATTAATTTAGAGCTAAAGTGACCTTTCTTTCTTTGAGTAAAAGAAAAGAGAGATGTAGTGCGCACATGTGCGCACACGTTCGTTCAAAAAGTGCTGTGAACGTTTCGATCGAAAAGTAAGGTTCACGCACATGCTCCACGTTCGTTCGAACTACGAACGATTTTCGTCCGTTTGTGTTTCGTGCACATGCATTTCGATCGAACAGTCCGATCAACCCAAAATACAACATTGTCAAAAGAATTCCACACATAATCAACGTAACATATATACACATTTGTCCCTGCAAATAAGTACTTTCAATTACCATAGTAAAAGAATTTTGTTGGAAAAAAACATCGCATCACAACACAACATGAAAGTATGTGTGACGCGCAAGAAATAAACAACAGCTACATGCTAAATAATTGATACAAATTGCCATAAATATCGATGACGATAATAAAATAATGTGAATCAACCACTGAATACAAAATACAATAATCTCAATATGGTAGCTGCCCATCATAATGTCCTCCAGCAAAAAACGCAGCAGAATCCTCCATGACCGCACTCCCTCTTACGAACACCTACAAAAAACATAAATAGTAATCAAACGCACACTTCATAAAAGAACCCTCCTAAGAACATACTTAATGTGTGTATAGTGTAAAAATTACATGATCCATCACCCTCGCTGATTTCGAGCAGCTTGAAGGCTACTATATCGAAATATAGTAGCTCTTACTCGTGAAGCTAAATCGCGATGGTCGAGAGGGCCATCCTCATGCAATGGCTCCTCGTCATTAGGATGTGGATCGTCTTGCTCTTGCGGTTCAACCTCTCCACATAATTGGACATAGTTATGGAGAAGACAACATGCTCCTACTACAGTCGGGGCAAAAGTAATGTCGACATTCAAATCCCGCAAGATCCGCCATCGATTTTTCAAGAGACCAAAAGCATTTTCAACCTTCACCCTACCTTTTGAGAGTATTCTGTCAAACTCTCTCTTTTGTCTGATGAATTGTCCCGCCTTAATGCGAAAAGGTTTCACTAGGAATGTCTTTGCTTTGTATGCGGAATCTCCTAGAAGATATGGCCGAATTACTTCACCTTGCAACAATATGCGAGGACCATCAAGCGCATCACCACGCTTCAATTTTCCGTATAGCATGTTGTCCTTGAAGTGAGTAGAATCATGCACTCCACCTGCTGCCTTGCAGACTACACTCCAGAACAACTTATTCAAATCCACCACACCTTGCAGAAGGATGCTTGGAAAACCATGTCGACTAATATACTGGAAAGGATGAGGGATCCACTTGCGGATTTTGAGATGAGGCTCCACCCTCTTGGTTCTCACCATCAATCGGAGTGTCCATGGGTGTAGCTGTGGATGTAGCCCCACGACTGTCACTATCAAAGGCACCTGCAATCCCAGTCGCTTTTGGAGTCCTTCCCCATAGCGCATCACACATATTGAATAGTGGCCAAGAACTAGGAGATGCCCCAGAGGAATTCTGCTTGTTAAGCTCTTTCTTGTGCGTTTTTTTCAAAATGTCAATGCGATTCCGGGCATGCTCTGGATTGTAGTTGCCGCTGACATCCCTGTTTAGTGCAAAGGTAAGGTCCTCCCAATCTTTGGAGCGGAAGTTCCCTTTCTTTATGTGTGTCCAAGTCTCTTCATACACTCGCAAAAGAGTGTGTGTACTCTTGTCATCCCAATGGACAACAGCTGCTCTTGGCCGCTTAGAGCCTTCGCAGTTGCTGTGGCTCCTTGGGTGTCTCCCATAGGTGTAGAAGCATTCCCAACTGGTGTAGTCATGTCCTCCTGTATACTATCATGTAAACCGTCCTGAAGCATAGAGTCAGATGGATGGTCATCCTCAACTTGGGAGAGGTTAGCCTTGATGCTTGATTTCGGAGGAGTGGCCATTGCTTCATCCATCATCCCGATGAAAGAGAACTTATCAAGCGAGATGTTCTCTTGTGAAAGAGGAACATACTCCTCAAGATCATCATGGAGACCTGTTTGCAACGTTGTTTGGTGGATTGCCCAACTAGGTAGAGAGGAGGTGGACTTCCGCCCTTGCCTCGCTCTACGCAAGCCCGCAGTAACAACGACTGGTGGTGTCGACATCCTGGTGTAGTCACAAAATCATCGACAAACGTTGATTAATTTTGATATGAAATTTTTGATCGACTGCATATCTGATTATGTGTGTGTGCAAACGATTGTGTATATTTTTGTTGGTGTGTGTGTGAACGTACTAATATTTTGCTAAAGTTTAACATAAAGGGACTGTTCAATTCCATCTTCCAAAGCATTTACACAGTATGTGTGAACTGAATTTCTATGTAAATTGAATGAAAAAGCAAAGGTTTGAAGAAGCACCATCGTTTTCAAAAGTAAGGCCTTTCTTTTTGTATTTGATTTGACACTTCTTTCTCACAGGTTTGCTACAAACAAATTATTCTCAAAAGCCTTGTGCTTCCTTCCTGTGCGCATGCTTCGTTATGTGTGTGTGTGTGTTGTGGGTGGGGGGGGCGGGGGGGGCGGGGGAGGAATACCTGGTTTAGGGGGCTTCTTGCGTTACTTCAGAGTGGGCTGAGAGCTCCTATCCTCGCATGCGTTCTAAACGAGCGACTCTTGGAGAGCCACAAAGTTTCACTCGTTGACAACGATAAACGTTTAAAGTGAAGACAAATTAGTGGCGGGCTCATGTGCAAAACAAACGAAAAGTTGAACGAATGCACATCATGTGCGCACCCTAAGAGAGTTCTAAAAAAAAAAAACCTCCCTCGAAGGATTGGGTCGATGCATATCTTAAGGGAGGTTTTCTTTCTTTTAAAACTCTCTCTCTTTTTCCTTTTACTCAACTTATTACCAAGAATCTCCACGGATTCCACTTGAATCATTGAGTTAAAGTAAACTCACTTTCTCAAAGTGAGCTACATGCAACAATCAAACTTTCAATGTCGATGTCGTCCTAAATCATCATTTTTTGTTGTCGAGCTCATTGTGGTTGCAAGGCTCCCCTATATTTATAATTAAAAAATAAGAAAATTACCAAAATATCATTCTAATTTGTGAAAATTCCCAAAATACCTTTCAAATTTCAAAAATTCCCAAAATACTCTTGTATCTATTTTGGTTGGATTATTCAAGCTTAACAGTTCTTTATTCTTTTCTGACAATCAAGATCCAGCTTTGAGTGCTTAGCATGTAATTTTTCACAAATTACCTCGCAAAAAAGGGCAATTATATCTAAAAATAAGGAAGCAATTATATCTAAACAAACGCAATTATATCTAAAAATAAGGCCGACGTAACCTACTCAAATTCTAGTTTTAGTATCTTGTATTGATAGATAATCAGTCTTCTTATGAATGGTACAAATTTTTTTATCTTTGGAAAAATTTAATCTCACAACCAGGGGTATTTTGGGAATTTTGAAAAATTTGAGGGGCATTTTGGGAAATTATGACAAAATATCGGGGGTATTTTAGGAATTTTTGAAATTTGAAGGGTATTTTGGGAATTTCCTCAAATTAGAAGTGTATTTTGAAATT
The DNA here is from genome assembly GCF_014529385.1 of Adiantum capillus-veneris. Lineage (NCBI taxonomy): Eukaryota > Viridiplantae > Streptophyta > Polypodiopsida > Polypodiales > Pteridaceae > Adiantum > Adiantum capillus-veneris. The sequence goes on along the minus strand of NC_140940.1, from coordinate 144,590,902 downwards.
TTCCCTTAAAAAATCTATTGGTCACCTACGTTGCTTGTCTCTTGAGATAGCACTTTCAACTATCACTCAGAGTTTGTCTCCCATCCACTTGCATTTTTGTTTCATTTCCACGATAGCCTCTTCCTTTTCATTTTCTTACCCTCCTTCGTTTTGTGTCTTCATATTCACCATTGTTTCCTCTCCCTATTTCTCTCCCCTTCGTGTGCCACTTCACCCTTTTTCCCTTAAAAGCCATGGAAGGCTTCTCATATGATTCCCCCTCAAAAGAACGTTGTGACACCCTACTCGCTCCACAGAGTCCTTTTGGCTTCCCTTGTCTAGCTGCCCCGCATCCAAGCAGAGGTCTTCCCTGCTGCGTACCTACCGTTTTGCCTTTTCCTTTCTTTGCTTCTCCTTTTCCCGTTCCAAGGCATGAAGGTATCTATCTACCTTAGAGCGTGTTGACCTCCTATTGGTCTTGCCAAAGCCTCAGGAATCTCATGATTGTAGTTCATTTAACAAGTCTAGTAGTTTATTTATGGTCTAGCCTAGGTACTTAATAAGAAATGGTGGATATTCTTGCCAACGTTCCATGAAAATCAATTTCACAAACATACAAAACTCCCATTAGGATAGATTCAAATAGGAAACTTTCTAAATAATCGGTATATTTTCTTATATTTACCAAGTGGATTTTGTGCTTCTCCCCCTCCCTTCAACCAACTGTTTTGAATTTTCAACCCGCTCAAGGCTAAAGTGAGGCACACTTTTCTCGAACAATGATTCTTGTGACTAAACTTTGGGGAAGCATTTGTGTGAATTTTTTTAATGTTTGTTTTTCCCATACAAATAGTGAGTGGAGAAGGTATTGATAATCAAAAAATTTACAAGAGAAGCCCTACTCAATCCTAGCCAAGGCAACTGAAGACCACATCACAAGAGACTGCTGACAAGGACTACCTTGCCACTTCAACAACCACAACCAAGGGCTAATAAGGGAGACCCTTACTGAGAAAAGACTAATTTATATAAGAGCCACCTGTAGAGAGCACACAACAAAAAGAAAAGTTGAGCAAAGGATGTCAATCAGCTAGGAATGTTATCACCCCACCCTAGAATGTCCGTTGATTGACCACAAAGGCATCAATAGATAATTCCGAGAAGATCTTGATCATCAAAAGGGACAAAAAAAAAATCTGACACAGATCCTTGCACCTGACTAGAACATGCACATGAGGCCCATCAATAGATATCGAACCCTCCATAAAACTACCATGTGCGAGCAACCTGCCACCATAGGGGCCAATTGCTCGCACTCTCCATAAAACTACCATGTTCAAGGAACTGGCCATAGGGGCCTTCTATCAGATTTGTGAGGCCCTACACCCTGTGGATAACTTTTCCCATGGCCAATGAGTAGAGGCGTGTTGGAGATGAGCCTTGTCCGAGAGGAGGGGGTGTGGATAGAAATATTCCCCTTTGTAATAAACTCCCCATTGAAATTCCTGGCACCATCCCCATCTCTTCCACCCTGAACTAGAGCTTTCCTTGCTCTCTGCGCATTAGCTCACTTTGAGATACATAAGGTTTCCCTCCCAATAGGAGGAGATTGCCAAGCAACCTCGGTTCCAAAAAAAGGGACCTACAAAGGAAGAGACACAATGGCCATTATATTGAAAATAGTCTTGGTTCTAAACCCATGAAAACATTACAGCGAAAACATTCTTGGCTCTAAAATTCATGAAAATGTTCTTGGTTCCGTTTTCCCTTTTCTTTCACTTTTTCTTTCATCCACTAAGCTTACAAAGAATCTACAAAATGGGCTCAATAGTTAGGCTTTTGATACATGGCGCTTCTCAAGCCCTCATTCTCCCTCTTCTCAATGCCCTCATTACCTATCTCTCTCAATTATAAGAGTTAGATACTATAAATATTATAAAGATTCTCTTCTTCTCAATTTTTTTCTCAACAAATAACCCTCACTCACACATACGCCTTGCCTAGTTTGTGTAACATTGCACCTTGGGCCTTGGCCTACTCCCCTAATAGCTTCCACGTAAACCTACATTCATGAGCACATGTGCAGATATGAGAGAGAGAGAGAGAGAGAGAGAGAGAGAGAGAGAGAGAGAGAGAGAGAGAGAGAGAAAATACATAGTCTTCTGTACTATGATCAGAAGGAGAAAGAAGGTGCACTTGTAGCAGGAGAGAAAGAATGAGGGCATGCGAGAGGAGAGACAAAGAACATGTGGCATGTATGTTATTAGGTTTGATTTGGTTTCTCTATTAGACAGGAGACTGCTCTATTAGGCTTCAAGGGTGGTTTTTCATACTCTATGGAGAGAGAGAGAGAGAGAGAGAGAGAGAGAATAGAGGAAAACTATAGACATGGTCCCTAGGTGGCATGCTCCCCTCTAATTCATCCTTGATGGTGAGGATGGGACCCTAATAATGCTGAGTAGAGAAGTGGCCCAACTGAAATTACTACATATAGGACAACATGGGCCCATGCTATATAAATATTCACTCAGATTTTGGTTCGCTCGAAAAATGTTGCTCGGTGTATGGTAAGACTCACAAGAAATATACTCTCCAAGATCGCAAAATCATAGTCGAACAACCTGTAAGGGAATTAAGAAAACAGGGTAAGTCATATGAAGGACCTGAAAATGCAAAGAAAATAGATCTAGCCAAATCGAAAGAAGAGCTTAGACCTGCCTACATTGCAATGACTTTACGGAAGAAGAAGAAGAGCTTTTGCTAAGCTTACTGAAAGAATACCAAGATATATTTGCTGCTTATAAAGATCTCAAGGGTGTTGATCCAGAAATTTGTCAACATACCATACTCATGAGAGATGATGCAAAACCAAGTAGACAAAGGCCATATACTTATAATGAAACATTTTTCAAAAAGATCAAAGAAGATATAGAGAAGCTCAAGGAAGCCAAATTCATTTATGAAATTGAACACACAGATTGGGTGTCTCCGATTATGGTGGTACCCAAGAAAAATGGGAAATTACTCTTTGTATGGACTGATGAGTGTGAAGAATCCTTCATGAAGCTTAAACAAGCTCTCACTTTAGTTCCAATATCAAAAGCATCAGATTGGAATAAGATATTCCATATACATGTTGATGCTTCCAATATTTCCATTGTATATAAGCTCAACCAGGAGACGAAAAATTTGATTTTTCCGTTTATTATGCTAGTAGACAGCTGAATATGGCAGAGAAGAATTATACAACCACCAAAAGAGAAGGATTAGGGATGATCTATGCCATAAAAAAGTATAGACATTACCAGCTAGCCAACAAATTTGTGTTCTTTGTAGACCACCAAGATTTATTGTACTTGGTCAACAAGCCACACAACACATGCAGGATAATGAGATGATTCATCATTCCTCTGGAATTTGATTTCACTGTAGTTGTTAAAAAGGGTACCACACATCAAAGAGTAGATCATTTATCAAGGATTATTTCAGGAGAACCACGAAAAGGGGTAGACGATGATCTACCAAATGCATATCTGTTCTCTGTGGAAATGATACCCCGTTGGTCTAAAAATATGGTTTCATTGATGACCATAGCTCAAGTGGACTCTCAAATACCGCTTCCTATTACACCAAGATTAACTGAGCAATTGGCTATGTGTCAATTACTAGGTGGAAGACTATACAAAAGAAATCAAGACGTAATATTGATTTTGTGTATTAATTTTAAGGATAAAACCCAATACTTAAGTCAAGCACACATTACCATAGTAGGACTTTACTTTATAGAAGATCAAACTATGCAACGGATCTTGAGACTTGGAGTATTTTGGCCAACCATGAGGAGTGATGTTCACTCATTTGTAAAATATTATCTTCAATGCCAGAAACAAATACCCATACCTCATGTGACAATATTTCAAATATCACTCATTCCTAAGTGGAGTAACTATCTAGTTACTTACTTAGCAAGCATAACATTTTCGGAGGATATGAGTAAACTCCGCCAAAGAGCTATTGAAATTGAAGCAAGAGACTATGCTCTTATTGGAAACCAATTGCATCGGAGAGGAAAGGATCAACATTTGCGTCTTTGTGCAAATGAAGATGAATATATACCCACTCTAGAACAAGCACATGCTGGATTAGCTGGAGGTCACTTTTCTAGTGAAACCACCGCTTGAGCAATTTTAATGGCAGGCATATGGTGGCCAACAACACTTTTTGCAAATACCAAAGAATATGTTCGAAGGTGTGATACATTCCAACGAGCAAAAATGCCAACAAGGGTAGATAGCATGCCTTTAAGACCAATGATAGGGGCTAGAGATTTTTCAAAATGGGGCGTAGATTTTGTCGGTCCAATACAACCACCTACTTATAGAACTCAAGCTCAATATATCATTGTAGCTACAGGCTATTTGACCAAGTGGACGGAGGCTAAGGCAACCAGGAAGAATGATGCTAGAACCATAGTTGCATTCTTGTATGAGAATATATTCACAAGATATGGACTTCCAAAAGAAATTGTCAGTGATAGGGGAACTCATTTCCTCAATGAGGTAATTGAGTATCTGCTGAATGAATTTATGGTCATCCATAACAAATCCGCCTATATCATCCACAAGCAAATAGACAAGTTGAGCACACAAATAAAATTCTTAGCTCGGTATTGACTAAAGTGGTTAGTTCAGGACAAACTGATTGGGAAATGAATCTGCATGCCACTCTATGGGCTTATAGAGTTTCATTGAAGACAGCTTTGAATGCTACACCCTTTAATCTTGTTTATAGTCTTGATACCATACTACCGATAGAATTTCTATTGTTGACACTAAGGGTAGCTAAAGATCTTAAATGAATCGGACATGAATTGTCAGAGAGGCTTGAATATTTAGAAAAGCTTGATGAGCAAAGGCTAACAACAACTGTAGCTCACATCTATGCACAAAAACAAAAGCAAAAACAATTTTTTTATTCATATCTAGTCACAAAAATCTTCAAAAAGGGGACTTAGTCTTAGTTTATTCACTTAAGCAACACATTCCCAAGTTCAAGAAAAAGGGAAATGGACCGTTTATCATTGAAGACGTATCTCCAAGTAGAGCAGTTAAGTTGTCCACCCTAGATGGTGAACCAATGGATAACTGGATTAGTGGATGCTGCTTCAAGAAGTACCATTTGCCGCTAACCAATGAATTGCTAGAGAAAGTGCATGCAGCAAAGCAAGAAAAGATTAAACGATAGCAAGTTATTGATGAGGCTCAACGATTTTGATTACTGAAGAGGAAAGCTTCTTTCAAAAATAAAAAAAACACCTATTGCTATCAACACTTTGGAATAAGATGACAGACTATGGGAATTAAGAATGATGCAGTATCAACGGATGATGAATGGTTGGATGGAATGGACCTTCGCATCACGATACAACTGAACAATCATAGCACAAATGCATTAGTAGATACCAGAGCTCGAATGAATGCAGTCAATTATTACACTTACAAGAAAGCTATGAATCAGTATTTAGCATTGGGAATATCTGCTATCAAGGGATGCAACAAAAATCCAACACCGGCATTGGAGTAGTCAACTTGAATGTGATAGTAGATGGATTCTCATGCCCACATCAATTTGTATGTATACCAAACGAACATATGAATGAAACGATGATTCTTGGAATCTCATGGATGCAGACATACAAAGCAGTGCCAGATTGGGACGCCAATCAACTCAAGCTATCACTTAAAGGAGGACAACTCTAACAATTGCACCGAGTAAAGAGGAATGGAAAAGAGGTCGCCCACAAAATAAACCAGGGAACAATCAATCTAAGTCAACCTCTAGACAAGAAAATGCTACAAGTAGCATGCATGGAGTCAGGTAAATTTGGGTACCAAAATCACAAATCAAGGACAATCCGTCTCAAATTTGGGTGCTCAAAAACTCAACTGTCATACTGAAGAAAGTTTCACATCTGACAACTCAGAGAAAAACATCTTTCAGAAGAGACACTAGCACTCGATGGGTTTGGAAACCAAAGGAGCATTTATCTTCTCCACCAACTGTAAAGCCAATGAATCAGTGGAGGGTTAAATTTTAAAAAACTCAACCACAACAATTCACCACCGGAAAACCAAATTATGCATGGAGAGTTAAAGCTTAGAAAACGTCATCATTGATACCTACAGCTCAAGAAATCAGTGTGGCAAAGCATCCATATGGTACAATTAGGCAAAGAGTACACAAATTACAAAATCTGCTATTTAGAAAACAACAACAAGAAACCTCGACCACGGAAACCCTTGAGTTAACTACTCAAGACCCAACTCTTGCACCCCATACTGGTTTGAATTGCATTGACCTTCAAAGCATGGTAGAGCCAACCACCGCTATGCATAGACACAATTGTTCAACCCATGCACACAATCGTCCCGGAGTACTTCATCTAGGAGAGGTGGATGGAAACTTCAGTAAATAATGGCACATTAGGAGAAAGTTGGACTCAATTTTGGACCCTGTAAGAAAGCCAACTCAGCATAGAGAGAGGTAATCCTGAAAAATACAAAAGTAGTTTTTTTGGAATTCTATTTCTCATAGTACATATGTAAAAGTTTGCTCGATCACTTAAATGCATGTTCATACAAAATGCTTTTCAAGAGCCCAACTCAAGTGTGCACCAAAATCCATGTCCGTGAATCTTAATGAGTGATGTGATGTGCAATGAGAGAAAACACATAAGAGATGTTTTCAAAATACAAAAAGAACACCATGGATGCATTCGAAACATCCAAAAACCTTAGGATAGCACTTTAAAACACTGAAATCCGGTGTCTCTAGCTCAAGATACAGCTGTTTTAAGCCTAAGGCCTCATGAGGTCAGAACCAAGCGAATAGAGGCCCCCAAGACCCCTCATGGGCCTTTATTCGCTTGGTTCTGACCCTTTCACAGTCTTAAATAGTACCTATCAATCAATATCAAGTACAACCCGTTCGAATTTGAATTGCGAGTACCTCATAAAAAGGTGATTGATGCTTGTGTGAGATAGCAAAAGGCGCTCGACGCTTGTGCAAGATGTCACTATCAAGCGCCTCACTTTTCTCATGATAATGATATTTTCACCAAATGTTTTTCATGGATATTTTCAAAAATGAAACAAAAGGCTTTTCAATGTAACGTTAGCCTTCTTCCTATTGGCTAAGGAGCATTCTCTCACTAGAGCTGGCCCAAAAATGAGTCCATTTCTTTCCTAATGATGCTTGAAGAGAGAGGAAAAGTTGGATGTTAACCTGTGGTTTTTTGCAAATTACCTAATAATGTCCTTAAACATCATCAACAACCGAATTCCAACTGATAACATCTCCTTGATGAGTGTAAATAGTGTATGTACTATCAAAAAAATACATCAAACATTAGCTTTTTTTTGCTTATTTTCATCAACTTTTCTTGATATTGGAGCTTAAAAATGGAAAAATTTACCAAAAAGGAATAAAATAGTGCTCTTCAATGGATTTTGTTAATTGTTGATTTTTCAATTTTCTCTTTAGTGCATTTTGTTATTTTCTTTGATTTTTTTAATAAATAGGTCAAAAATTAATAATATATAGCCTTTTTTGCTTATTTTCATCAACTTTTCTTGATATTGGAGCTTAAGAATGAAAAAATGCACCAAAATGCAATAAAATTGTGTTCTTCAATAGATTTTCTTAACTGTTGATTTTTCAATTTTCTTTTTAGTGCATTTTATTATTTTCTTTGATTTTTTCAATAAACATGTTAAAAATTAATAATAAATAGCAAATGAGCTCATATGGAGAAATTGAAGATATGCTGATGATCAAAAGAACAAGACGGACAGGCACACAAAATTTCAATTAAAAAAACAAACGAAAGCGGGAAGCCTAAATTAGGCCTCCAAGGCCTGTTTTTGCAAATTCTTGCAGAATGAGCTAACGGAGTCCGATTGAAGAAATTTTTTAGTCTGACGTAGATTTCACGGCCTAGTAGGACTAACAGGGGAATCTAGGGAAAATAGTTTGGGGAGTCCAAGTATAGATATCCAAGGTAGGCCAAAATCACCTCATTTCCACTAGTCAGTCTTGGAGAAGAGAGCTCTCTACCTCTTCGCACTTGATTTTTGGAGTTCACAGTCGCCCATTTTCAGCGGCGTCTCACACGAGACATGAGGGGTAAATTCTAAACTTATCAAAGATACGGTCACAAAAACCCAAAATACCTTCATATCTACTGTTTCAAAGTCTGAAGCCTAAATCTGGCACGATTTCCACCCAGTGCACTCAAATGAGCCCACACTTCACTCACCTAAATCACATATGTTTCAAGCCTGCGGTGTCAAAAATGCAAAAAGTTGGAAAAATTTCCTAGTTGTAAATAATTGTGATTATTTACTTTGGTTGAAAATTTTGCCTGGATTGCATGGTTTTGATCTTTACATGTTTTTAAGCATTCATGTATTCATCTTTACATGTTTTTAAGCATTCATGTATGCTCCAAAATTGATTTGAAGCAAAATGGACATCATTTGCCTACAATTCAGACATAGGACATTTCAGAGCGAAAATTTGTGGAATTTTCTAACTACAAACTGTAATCTCCTAATATATGCAATGCAAACGGCTCAAAAGGCAAAGAAGAGGATGACTCAGAAAGAAAAGTTGCAAGAATTTCCACCATACCAGTTGGAGCCGAGTTCACTGAAAACAGGCAAGGTAACCTATCTATCAAAGGAACAGCTTGAAGAACACAATACAACAGTCTTCATCGGTAGGTTCAAGAGTGAAGATGGAAATCAGGTAGAGTTGCAGATGCTACCAAAATAAATCTATGATGTAGCCATGAAGCCAGCCACAAAAGAAGAAAACATAAGTTTAGGGCTTCGAGAATTCTATGATCAAGAGCCTAGTGGAGTAGATTTCTAGCGAGCTTATGATTTGTTGTCCACAATCAAAGAGGATGGATCAGCTCAGATCACGGATCAGCAAGCCCAAAAAGTCAAAGTGGTCATTAACAAGGACATAGTGGCCGAGTCATTAAAGCTGCCAACTGAAGGAATGACAATGAGGGTCAGAGATAGGAAAACAACGGGTACATTCACTAAGAATACAGCTACTGCCACCTTCTCTGACCTAATACTGAAGCAAGTAGAGGATCCCGCCCGTCTTTATCACACCAACACTTCCATTTCCTTTTAAAGAGACTGCCAAGGTACACTCTTTTGAATTGTGCGGTTGCAACTACTTTCATGCAAGTGTTGAAGTCAACAACAAGGAAAACAATAGATCACGTGCAGTACGTGCTTACAACACTCAAGAGCACAAAGAAGGAAGGAAAGATCACATATCTAGGCCCTCCAAAAGTTCTAACACGAATCACATACCATGCTACTGGAATGGCCGACAACTTGCCATCAGCCCCGGATCAGAATACATGAATAGTATGAACTCAAACTTCTCCACGAACTACTAGATCAAAGAAGAAAGTGTATATAAATTAGATGAAGAATTAGCAGAAAGCTCACGTGAAGCCCACGATAGTGAAAGCTTTGACAATGAAGAAAAGAGGGCAAGGAGAGAAGCAGTGGTAGCACATCAAGAAGAACCACAACAAAAAAAGGAAGATTTAAAAGAGAGAAAGAATATTTGAAAGAAGTCACCAAGCTACAAGAGAAAACCTGGAGTCATGGAGCCTCAGGGAAATCAAGGGTCCTAGGACCAATAAACCCACAAAGAAGATATGAAGGATCTGCTTGAGTGAATGTATGCAGAAGTCGAAGCCTTGAAGGTACAAGAAGCTCCAGAAGTACAAAGGAAAGCTAGAGAAGAGTTGGCTACACAACAAAGGCAAGAAAAATCCGCACAACAAAGTGAACCACAATATGAACAAGGAGAGATGTCTCCAAGACCCACTTCACCTACTACGGAACTACAAGACCATCCAATGCCGAGTCCAAGCCCTTCACCAACTGGAAAATACAATGAAGGCATGGAAGCAAAAGGAAAAGAGAAACAACAAGAGGAAATCAGTTTTGAATAGCCCAAGGAAGCAAACAAAGATGAACTTGGACCTTCTACAAACACACGTGTAGAATCAATTGAAGCATCAACAAAGCCTCAAGAAGATTCAATTGAACCATCTACCAAGCCACAAGCAAAATCTGTTGCACCGCCGAAAGAGCCACATGCCAAATCTGTTGGGACTTCTAAGCAGCCTGAGGTAGACGCCAAAGAATGGGAAACAATGGATGTAATGATCATCCAGGTTAATGAGTATACAAAGCAGATGCAGCTAATGACAAAGAAAATGCGAACAACAGCTCTTAGCCGTAGTGCTAAAGCTAAGGAGTTGGAATAGGTAATTGATGCTCTGCAAGATGAGCTTGAAGACAGGATGAACATCATCAAGAATCTTCGAGAACAGATCAAAGAGCTCAAAAACAAAGTAGAGCAACACTAAAGTGTCATGGAGAAGCAACAAAAAGACATGGAAGATTTAGGAGAGCTTCTCACAAAGCTGTCAGATGCATGCAAAAGCAAGGATCAACAATTGACTGCAGTAACCAATAAACTTTTAAGAGTCACTACTCAGTCATTACAGAAGCTCCAAGTGCAATTAAATGTAGAAAATGCTTCATTGCAATACTCAGAGCAGAGAATCAATGACCAAGCGGAATTCCTAAAGCTAGGAAAAACCCAGTCGTAGTTTCACTCAAGGGAAGAGATGAAGTCTACAAGACTTTGGAAAAGAGAAACAAGGACCTAGAACTTGAGTTAAAGTTGGAACAGACACAAAGTCGAGACCTCGCCTTAATGCGGGTACAAAGAGAAGAGCAATTGCTAAAGGAGATAGAAGATATAAAGAGATGAATTCTACAAGACTTTGGAAAAGAGAAACAAGGACCTAGAACTTGAGTTAAAGTTGGAACAGACACAAAGTCGAGACCTCGCCTTAATGCAGGTACAAAGAGAAGAGCAATTGCTAAAGGAGATAGAAGATATAAAGAGAGCCAACCAGTTGCTGAGAGAAGGGCATACGGAAGCTCAAGAGGAGGCAGGTACCTCTAAACAACCAAATATATACATACCATCAGTCTCCTTTGCAGATATGAAAACACAGCCAACAGAAGGGCAGATAGGAGAGTCTGAATTCCAAGTACCAACAATCACTGAAGAGGAACAAGTGCCAATGGTCCAACTAGCTGAAGAAGATTCACTTAAAGAACAGATTGTCCATGAAGTGGATGATGAATGGAAAGAGGCAATGGATTGAGAGTTGAGAGTTCTTCACTCAGTCAATGTAACAAAGCTCGCTCCCAACCAAATCACTGCTTAATGGCATTAATAGTCGTTGCCCTACACTGTGATAAAGGTGAAGCTACTGTAAGTCAAAGAAAGGCTGTATAGAGATATGCAAGAAGAAGGGTCAGATGCTCTCCATCGCATTGAGAAAGAATTGGATCAACAAAAACCCAAGATACCTCATTCTGTTTACAAGAGCACATGCAACAATCTAGAAAGACCCTACATCCTGTCATGTACCAAGGGTAAGGACATGGCAGGCACACGAAGCCTTAAAGAAGAAGATGCCGACTTGGCTCAATTACCCTAGACTGCGAGCTCCAGAGCAAGGATTGGCAAACTGATAGATACATGGTGAAAACCCTAACGGGCACCATGAACTTCTTCAAGAGCCTCTCTGACCTCTCATATGCAATGCTATATAAAAGCTGTAGAATGCTACTCACATGCATTCAAGTTTTTCATGAGCCTGAGCAAGCAGGAACCCCCTAGATGTCTTTCTTAGAAGGTAACAAAGGCTTGTGCTACGATTTGAGTGGACAACCTTCATAAGAAGTCTTCTATGACTTCTACGCCAGATGTATGTTCTTGCCATAAAGCAATATGTTGGCATTCGAAGAGGCTTTTTACATAGGATTATTCACATGGCGTACAAAGATATTTGGGCCAGTGATCAACAATCTAACAGCAAGATTTGTTGGCTATTATTCCATCAAACTTAAAAACAAAATCACTATTCAGTTTTTGCAAGTCCCTTAGAAAGAACGTCGCATCAGATATCAAAAAGCTCTACAAGCACTTAAAGATCGCCTCACCAGCCGTCAATCCAAAGCCTATTTCAGTCCATGAAACTGTGTCAAAGGACGACACAGTCGAGGAGGGGGGGAATGTTAGCAGCAAGCTAACCCATGTAACATTTTTTGAGAGCTTTTATTGTAAAAACACTTATTATTCTTTTGATAAATCGAGAATATTGTAACTCCTATTTTCCAAGTGGATATTGTAATCAATGAGCTGGGCCTATAAATTTCCAGATTGTATCAATTTATCCTTAGTTAGAACTCCCACATTATTAGTTTTTGACCAAAGAAACCTTGGCTAAGGTATAAAAGCCAATTTTTGTAAGTTATTGTCAAGTTTTGGATAAGAAATACACAGCATGAACTAACGGCGCTCACTTCTCTCCTTCTAAATTCTTCGTACTCCCGTGTCGGTTGTCACATTGAAGTGCCGTCTGTTGTGTTGCAACCGCAGGTAAGAGCTCTATGCGTTGACGTAAATGTATCATGGTAAATTGTAGCTTTTGGCATAGCTAACCCGCGGGTAACCCGCGGCCCAATTTCATCATAAGTAGGAATTTAAGCTAGGAAATCACAAAGTAAGCATAGGTGGGGTATTGGGGCGTCATTGCTAAGCATTTAGATGCATTCGGGGTAAAAAATGACTAGGTCAAAATCTCGTTACTGTTAATAATTGTGTTTTTTGCACGTCATCAAAAGTAAGGTTTGATACCATAAGCATGTGTGCTTAGGTCTTATATACTTGTCCTAGAAGTTTCATAACATTTGGATGTCGTTTGATGCTGTAACGGTCATGTTTTGTTTGCCGATTAGTGACTAGCTTTTGATGACTTTGGTCATTTGAGTGTAGATTGAGTTAGATGCAAGTTGCATGTTGTTTTCCAAGATATTGACACCCTCTTGTAGCCTATATGCACTAGTCAAGTCAGCTTTGTCCCATGGATTAACAATTTGTTCATGGTTCTCGCTATGTCTGCAATAAGATAGAAGTGAGGTAGAAAACCCATCCAACACAATGGAAGTTCTTGCTTTTCCTTTTTACTTTTTCTTTTTTTCACATTGATTCAAAGTCATTTGAGTTGTGTGCCTATTTTTTATGCCGTGGGCTTTTTGCTTCTCAAGGAAAAGAGCCCAAAGTGGGAACCTCTGATTTTACATTTGTGGCACTTTTGTTTTTTTTTCTTCCATTTCCTTTATATTCTCACTATTGTCCTTTGTTGTTTAAGTGAGCAAGCCTCTCTATGCCTAAAACACTCCTAAGGTCTTAAACACTCAAATAATTTTACCAACTAGGACTAGCAGTCCAGTAAATGAGTTAACCTAAAGTCACTGCCTCCTAACCTCAAGGCTCATCTATAAGACTAAAATCTAGGTCAATTAACTAAAGTAAGGACAAATTTATACATCTATAATGACAGATAACAAAACATAACTAAATGCACTCAATCTAACAGAGGATATGTCTAGCAAGGGCTGGACAAGAATCTTTGTATTTTTTTCAATGTATGCAACAAGAGTCCATTTCCTAGATACACTTACTTTTGTTAATATGATTGATTCATGTAATCCCCAAGGTCTAGTGGATAAGGTCCTTTGATTTTAAATCACATGAAAACAAAATATACAAGTACACCAAACAAAAAAAAAATAGCACTTGCATGGTTGACTTTGTTGGATGTGTAGGGCTCTTTGACAAATGTGTAGGGCTCTTTGACAAATGTATAAGAGAAATTATAGGATCATTTTATCATCTCTTCTTTGGTTTACTATTCAGGGCTCTTATCAAAGATGGATCTTGGAAGGTTTTCCTACTATGACCTTGTTGTATATGTAACACAGTAGCATTTGTCTAATTGAATAATATTTCTACAGCTCTATTGGCATTCAATGCAAAAAACAAGACATGCCTATTTAGTATGTTTTTCATGATTCAAGGAGCAACAGGGAGAGTATCTATTTCAATTCCTTTCAAGATCACAGACCTACAAGATAACACACAAGAGTACACTAAGATAACACACTAGAAGATATAGAGTATATAGAAAAGTTTAGTTGAATAGAAATATGAGGTACCTTACTAACTCCTCAAATTTGAAAATAACTTCCCCCACTTTCTTGTCCTAGCACACGCACATACTCACCGGATCAAAAGATTAAAATATCATATGATTTTAGTCTTGCACAAAATTCAATATCTAAACAAAACGAGGGAGAGGATGGATAAGGAAGGTAGAATTACACGTAACATCATGTGCCAATCATGGGTCGTCAACCCATACAATTGGACTCTTTCATCTTTCTTTGCTTTTGTGAAAGCTCCCTTTAGTGACCTCATGTGCCGTGTGGGTGTGCAAATAGATACAATGGAAACTTACCTCAAGCTAGCTCAACTTTGTTTAGAATCCATGGAGCTTTATGAAGCACAATCTTCCCATTTTGTGCTTGATGTGGAGTGGAGGAGACGGGAAGACGTTTCAAGGCCCTCAAATTCTCCCTAGCACCCAAAGATCCCTTTTTACCTGCAATGTGGTTCCATAGGGCATGAGAAACATTCTTGAATATGTGCATAGGATCCAAGAGATGTTGTATTTTGAAGTCCTTCCAATATGGAAGCCTTAAAAATATGGATTACCTTGACATACCTTTTGGTGGAGTAGACGGGGGTGGATCACTATTGTAGTGCTCTTCCCAAATGGTCACCCAATTTACCATTTTAAGCTTTAGAGGTGTCTTTCCATTTGTTGGAGCCTTACATTTGTTGTGACTTTGGGGCTCGGGGGGGTCACTTAATAATTATGTGACTATCATGTGAGTGCAGTAGAAGGGATCATTAAAATTTATTTTTTCTTACATTTTCACATACAGAAGGGTACGATAAAATGGAGTTGGGAAAAGAATTTACAGATTGATTAGGAAAAGGGTGTTTTTTATCTATCAAAAATTCACAAATAATGAGTTTTAAAAATATTCCTTCAACGCGCATGATATAAACAATCTATACATAGTGACCCCCCTGAGCTTTGGGACATGAAATGATGTGTATTTGGATAGATTACCTTGTGTAAGGCATCTAGCCGCTCCGTCACCAATGATGGCCCACAATTAGTATAGGCATTGTTACTCAATGTGGACAACCTTGTAGTCATATCATCTCGTCAGAGAAACACTTCAAACATCAAATGGTAAAGAGAGAGAGAGAGAGAGAGAGAGAGAGAGAGAGAGAGAGAAGAATCAAGAAAACATACCAGAAGTCTCTCCAACTCGAGGATAGTCGTACATGGTCCACATAAGGATACCTTTAACAATGGCCTCTCTCATTTCCTTTGGAGTTGAAATGTTGACAGCACAATGAGATGCTCAAGGTAGACGTCCATATTTTTCACTTTGTACTTCCGTGGCACAAGGAAAGAGAGAATTATATTTCCCTTCTTGGTAGTCTCCCATGGTGGAGTATTGTAGTTCATGATCACCACGAGCCAAGTGCTCCATCATGTTGACTTGGTGCCAAAGGGATTGACACCATCACCTGCCAATCAAAGCCTCAAGTGTCAAGTCTCTAGCTTGAATTCAGGCCAATGAGTCTCGATGTGCCTCCATGCAAGTGATAGAGGGATATATAGATTTAGAGAGGGAGATTGATATATATATATATATATATATATATATATATATATATATATAGAGAGAGAGAGAGAGAGAGAGAGAGAGAGAGAGAGAGAGAGAGAGAGAGGGGGGGGGGGAGATAGAGGGATAGAAATAGAGAGAGATAGAGAGGGAGAGAGATAGAGGGAAAGAGAGGAAGTGATATATAGAGGGAAAGAGAGATATAGAGGGGGATAGAGAGGGAAAAGAGGGAGATAGAGAGACAGAGGGAGAGATAGAGGTGGAAGAGTGGAAAAGAGAGATAGAGAGGGAGAGGGGGAGAGACAAGGGAAAGAGAGGGAAAGGTAGGGAGAGGGAGAGAAGAGAGAAAGAGGGAGAGAGGGAAAGAGATAGAGGGAGAGGGAGAGAGAGGGAGAGAGCTAAAGGGAAGAGAGGGAAAGAGAGAGATAGAGATAGAGATAGAGGGAAAGAGAGGGATAAATAGAGAGGGATAGAGAAGAGAGATAGAGGGATAAAAAGAGAGGGAGAGATAGAGTTGGGAGAGACATAGAGGGATAGAGAGGGAGAAACAAAAAGAGTGAGAGGGAAAGAGAGGGAGAGAGATAGAGAGGAAGATGGAGATAGAGGTGAGAGAGAGGGAAAGAGAGATAGAGAGGTAGAGAGGGATAGAGAAGAGGGAAAGAGAGGGAGAGAAGGAGACAAAGAAGGAGAGAGATAGAGGGAACAAGAGGGAGAGATATAGAGAAAGAGGGGGAGGAATAGAGGGAAAGAGGGAAAGCTATACCCTAAATAGAAAGAGAGAGATAGAAAGAGGGACAAATAGAGTTATGTGGTTATGTATGTGTGTGTACAAGATATATTTTTTAAAAACACCAATTTATTCTCTAACCCATGGAAGCACTGGTTTACGCATTTTTGTTGGTAGCCACTTTAGGTATAATTTTTTTCGCAATTTTTTTTTTGAGAACCTCCTAAGGTGCCTCTTTTGGTGCAAAATTATCCCATCATTTTATCATTTCCCTAATCACAGTTTGAAAAAGTTTTTGAATATGGATTGTGATCCGTGTCTCCCAGCTTGCCAGACAATGGTAAGAAGTGAACACACAGTTGGATGCGACCTTGGGGGATGTGCCCAACAAATTTGGGAAAAAATGGAGTCATGACCACACAAAAACCATGGCAAAACAAAAACTCATTCTACAAATGGTCATTTTGATCCACGAAGTGTAATATTGTACCAAATCCAAAAATATGTTGACCAATAGCTTAGGGAAACATGCACATATCCATCCCTTGAAGTTTGGTCAAATTTGATCACCAAACAGGGATCGCGATCCATGTACCCTCACAACAGATTTGGCAAGAATTGGTTGCAAATTGGTTGTACATGTCAATTATAAAAGAACATGTCATTTTTTAGTGTATGGATGCATAAAGTGAGTCATGTGGTAAAGTTAAGCAATTTCAAAGTGTTGGTGCAAGAGTCCATGAAATTGGTTAGGTTAATGTATTGAAGGAGTTGGTATGGTCAATGTATCAAAATAGTGCAAAAATTGCTTGCCAAATGGGTCAAACTTGCCAGCAGGGCTAGGATGGTCAAAATAACCCCAACATTTCTAAAATTGGATAAACAAATAGAGTGGGGACTGAATTTCAACTCTCAATCATCACATTTCAAAATTCGCAAGCATTACAATCATAGGGAGATGTCAAAGCTGGGATCAAAAATCCAATATGGCGAGTCGGACCAAATTGGGCCATAAACTGGGAAATTGGGTAAACTTAGGAAAACCTTGTCCAAATTTGAAAAGATTTCACCAATATACTAGAATAATCCATAGGAACATGTGTGCCAAGTTTACCCCAAAAGGCTAACAAACATGGATCGCGATCCATGTACCTTTTCCACTTTTCCAAGCCAAAATCTAACCCCATCAGGTCCTAATTACCAAATAAAGCCAAACCCTACAGCATCAAGTCATTTGGATACCAAAACCCTAGCTAAAGGAAGTTTGCAAAAATTCTCCAAGAATTGGCATAGCTCTCAAACCATTGATCCAAATCCACAACGTTTTGGACCATGGTACCCCCATATCATACTCTATTGGATGGTATCAACATGGATTGTAATCCATGTACCTCTGGCACAAATCTGGCATGTAGTCACATGACCTAGTGAATGTAGTTGTCCTAGATGCATTGGTGAAGTTTGGTCAACTTTGGACTTGTTTTGATCAAGTTATGCTCATTTTTCATTTTATGGTCAAGTTTGTATTTTTTTTACTTTCTCAATAACTTTTTGACAAATTTTAGGAGTTAATCAATTGGTTTTTTGATCCCAAAATGCCTCAAAGAAGATCTCCAAAAGAGTGGGAAGTAGATCTTATGAAGTCATCAACATATCCTCAAACAAGAAAGCACACGTATGAGAAGAGGAGCTGGTAAAGATTCCAAAAATTGTATTTATAGAGAAGTTTCAGGTTACAGATGGCACAAAATTGAAAACCACAATCTTTCCAAAAGAATTGTGGACCCTACACCAACAAAAGAGGTGCTTGGAGGCTCCAGGAAACTTGACACATTCTTCCGACTTCTGTCATGGGCACCGACCTCTAGAGATCCCATGAGCTCATGAGCTCCATCCAATACAATGGAGAAGCTACATTGCCTAATAGATACGGTGCAATAATCAAAGTCACAATCATCAATATGTTTATCAATCACGCACTTCACATACCAGCTGAAAACCACAATCTGTTGCACAAAACAAAAGACATCATCAATGATGGAGCATTCATCAAGCTCCAAGGGAGTTCACTTATAAAGACTTGATCTATTCAGAGACAGATCTTCCACTAAGGTTGATACCCAACACCTCAAGGTCCAAAAGCCACCCCGTTACGCTGAGCAAAACTTGCACATACTAAAGGTCATCGCCATGGGACGACTGGCAGAGCAAAGGGTCATAATATGCGACCTAGGAAATTTTATCCTAAAAAACCTAGTCAAAGAAAACTTGAAAGGAAATGAGAAGAACAAGACATACATGAATGTAGGCCCTATGCTCATTAGAATTGCATATCAGGACCTTGGTATGATTGACTAGTTTCCACCATCAGATTTGCAGTTGGACCTGTTGCATAAAGCCAAGCACTCAATCCACTCAGTTGGAAGTTCATCTAATACCACAACCAAAAGACATACGAGAGGACAAATCTCCAGGGCAAAGACTCATAATAGTGAAGTTGCTGAGTCTGACATAGAATTAGTCGGAGAGATCAAGCCAAGAAATAGAGATACTCCATCAAAATTCCAGTCCGCACTAGATGATGAGGAGTAGGATGACATCATTGTCCCCCTAGTTAGAAACAAATGAAAACCAATGAAGAAAAATCCCAAAATCACAAACTTAGAGATATATGGAGGAGGCTCAGTGGCTGTAAGAAGAGAGGCTTGCAAAGATTGTTGCGAAAAAGAAAAAGATGGATGAAGTGGGCTCCGATGTTGATGATGAAGATGATCTTGAGCTTGATAAGAATCTAGAGAAAAGGAAAATTAGAGAAATACCAACAAAGGAAACCTACTAAAGATGTTGAGTGAGCAAGAACATTCAGACAACACATCCACAATGTGCTCAAGAGGAACGTAGAGCACCGGGAAGCAGAGGATTCAAAGAGGCAAAAAATAGATAATTTGGAACCTCAGGTGGAATCACCCAAATACCATCACACTACTCAAGAAGAACCATCAAGAGATGAAACTGTTGTTGATCAACATCAAGAAGTTGATGTAGAGACTGACCAACAAGTCTCACCCAAAACTTCAACACCACCTCTTGTTGATGAGAACAAAGAGGAAATAGAAGAGGACCAAGAAAGTAAAGCGAAAGCTAAAGCATATCTACAGAAGGCTTAGAACGGAGAAGACTCCATAAAGAACAACCAAAATCAAATAGAAGAAAAACAAGAGCATGGAGCCAGCCAGAGAGAAAAGATTTAATGCCAAGACATCCCGGCCACCAATGACTGAAGAGGGAGGTCTAATTTTTCCGTGTTCAAGAGCCACCATTGAAGAAGGCGACATGCTTCTTGGTGAGCATATGGCAGGTTAGATCGGGAACATCTCGCATTTGTGTGATGGTCACCTATGGTGTGCACCATGTATAATTCCGTTGACCTATAGTTATTCATTGGATTGGAGAGCATCGGATAATTAAGCACTGAGCATCGATGGCTTCTCCATGTGTAGTAGCTATCCTTGGATCATTGTCTAGGGATTGGGCAGAAGGTTGGCTCAATCTTGAGATGTTGTGGTGCATTGTGGTAAATTGTTTCATCTTGCAGCCGCTTCTCAAACCACTTCATTTGTCAGACTGGTTGATTCTCTAGTATTGTGAGCACTTGATCAGCCTGTGATGGGTACATCTTTGTAGTTACCTCTTTGATTTGGCCTGAGCACTGGCAAAAGATTCTTTTTCTATAGCGTGCTTCCTTCTTCATTAGTGGTAGTGAAATAATTTTGTGGCCAAAGTTTTTGACCACTTCATTTGGCTTGATCATGAGTAAAGTTGCATATTCTAGTACTTTGAGCTCATATAGCATAAAGTCTCTATGAGAGGGGTCTAGAATGCCTGCAATCCATTTCCTTAGCCACCCTTTGTAGATGTACTTGGTATGTCCAATGGGGGTAGGTATACTCTTTCAGCCTCTATGGCTTGTAATGTTGCTTGTTGAGTAGGTACCAAGGATTTAGCCTTGATGGCACTGATTGCTAGCTCTTTACTCTGTAGATCTTGTGTATGTTGTTTAGCTTAGGTGGCTAAATTTGCTTAAGCCTTGGCCAATTGTTCTTTCAACTCTTTGATTTCTTGGTCCTTTTGTTTTTGAATGGCCATATGGCCAGGTGTCATCACTTGTCTGTCATACTTTTCCTATGCAAGATCCACCTTTAAAGCCTTGATCTTGTCTAGTATGGCTCTGTTGGTGCTTGAGAAGTGGAGGCCGGAGCAAGCACATCTTACATGGCTAATATCTAAGAAAGTGTGCTCTTAGCAACATCATATGAGTCACTTAGTTTTTCACTCTTATGCTGCTCTCTTGATAGCTCTTCTTCCAGGCATTGTTGGTCCACTTGCATTTCATTGTTGGCTGCAATATGATCTTGTAGAGCTCGGTAGAATTCTTTTGCTTCTCTTTTTTCCTATTCCAGTGCATCTTGTAGGTTTTTCTTGTCTTCATGGAGGTTGTCAATTTGTTCTTGTAGCCTTGCATTTCTCCAAGTGCTGCTTTCACTTTGTCCTGAGCATACATCTAAGTCTCTTAGCTGGGACATGACCCTTTGGCACCAAAATTGGATTCTTATGCATTCTAGATGATCTCCCAGCTCAAATTCTTACCAAAATGATCATGACACGCATTTGTGCCTTCACACTTTGAAGCTTCAGAGCATCCGTGGTTAGTGTTCTTAGAGGGCACCCAAGGAATTGCATGGAATTTAGAAACAAAATGCCCAATAGAAATATCATTCTGAGAATGTATGCATGGCTCATGTTTTTTCCCTTGCAGTACATGCAAACAAACCTTCAAAGAGGCATTCATGACCAGGTTCTTTGAAATGGACATCACAATATTCAACCCTCTTACAAAATACTTGCAAGCGCATCATATCACCTATCAGAGCGTCGTCCTCAACAACCCAAATAGGCTTTGTTAAGGAGCACAGTATCCTTGAATACATCTTTACATTGGGGGGCATTTTCCCTTGCATGTCTCTGAGGAGAGTATATTGTGATATTCCTTCTCAATTCCGAGAATTCTTATGAAAGAGTTGACTAGGGATTCTTGGAGGGCACTCTACACAAGATGGAGTTTTTAGATGCTTGGATTAGAGGAGTGTAGAATCTCTATAGATGTGTACACAATCAAGTGCACTTGGCAAGGGGAAGAGTGGAATTGGAGCTGATCTCTTCAGATAGCTAATTCCAGTGTTAGAATTTACAGCTACTGAAATCGTCAGTTCAGTCAGCAAAATTGGAATGGAATATGGAAACTGAACAGGAATGTTAACTAAACTAAAATACTCTACTGGGACTAGAAACAGACTGAATGACTGGAAAAGTGTTTTAGGTTCAGATTCAGAGCTTATGAAGAACGAGTACAAGGTATAAAAAATTGAAGCCCAATTGACTACAGTAGTAATGATTACAGAGTAGAATTACAAGTGAAGAGATTGTAACTCAAGAACAGCTTCGGAAACTAAAACCAAGAGACTTGGAGTAAGAAGTCAAAGTACAAGCAGCCCAATTACAATGTAATGGGTCCTATTTATAGCCTCTCAAAGTTACTGTGGTAACTGCTGTGGTAATTATTGATTGATCCACCATTCGGCTTCCAGGAGACAGTTCTCGCCTGTTGAGACTGTCCATCTTCGCCGTCTACATCCTTCCCTCCTTTCTTGAATTTTGGTATGACTCCAAATTTTCTATTAAAAAAATGCACCGTTTGATTCTTTTGAGGTGTTGAGGAACCTCTTTGCCTGCTTGCTGGGTTGTCCGATGTTCCTCATGAGTTGGCCTATGTTCCTCATGATAGTACTCTTTTGAAGTTTCTAACTCTCTTGGTATTGCTAACTTTATACCATACTTCATGCTTGTTGAGTGCTTGACACCCCTATAATTGTAATTCCAAGGGTGTCCATCCAAAGAGATTCCAGCACCTTACTGGGAAAATCCACCGTCTGATTTTGAAATTGGCTGGAAAAATCCACCGTTCGATTCTGAGAACGGCTGGAAAAATCCACCATCGGATTCTGAGATGGAACTACCCAGTATCCTTCCACTGAACCTGCTTCCTCTTGCCCTTCGGTCGTGTTGGTGTTTCAGAAGTCCCAGTGCCAGCATTGTCCTTTTGGATAAGTCTATAAATGGCCTCCTGCTCAAGCTGATCCCGCCTTTCTGTGGTCATTTCCAATTCATAAGGCGTGAGAGGATGATAGGTTTTGGTGTCAGGATCATAGAGCGTGCGTTTGCCTTTTGTTAGACGAATTCTAGCCAATTTATGACAATGCAAAGCTATATGGATCCATCCTTCTGGAAGAGGCTGATTTGTTTTAATCCTAGCTTCAAAGAGAATCTCGGCCATCTCTCTATACTGTGGTCCCAGGCCTGGTTTAGCCGTAACATCCTTTTTAGGGATTTTAGAGGACTCCACAGTAAGTTGCAGCAGCAGCTGGTTTGTGATCTTGGTGAGACCTCTAAGCTGGGTTTTCCATTGTCCCATACACAGCTTAACCCTCTGTATCTCCTCCTTTTAGTTCCCCTGGATCATTTAATTGAAGAGCATCATTGAGCAGTGTTTGCCAGGTTTTCCATTCTACAGTGGATCGCTCATACCAATCCTGAAGATCATCAGTAATATTATAGTATGTGAGCCGATCTACTGGTTCTGGATGTTGAGGATACAATGCAAGGAAAAACCTAGGCAGCCCAACTTCTCTAGCTGGTAAAGAATACAGGAGAACTGGGGAATCGGGTACAAACTCCAAAAAATTGAGGACAGCCTAGTTCTCTTGCTGCATCGTCTTTCTAGGTACTCTGACCAGCTAAAACAGTCTTTGAAGAGCAGTTGTTTGTTCTCCTATTGTCATTTGAATCGGAGGCCCCTTACTGGTGGTAGCCTGATCTTCAATAATAGCTTGTACCCTCTGATCCAGAACTCCCCTAGCAATTTGCATTTGCAGTAAAACTTCTTTCCATTGACTTCTGACGTCTTTCATACATTTATATGTTGGCTTGTTCCCCATCAAGAGTTCTAATTCGATGGCTAGGAAATGACAGTCTGCATTAGACTGCCGCTGCCAGTGTGGATTAGCTAGTTTTTCATCAGAGGTTAGTACCCATTCAGGTACTCTCTCTAGCAATTGAATTTTGCTAGGATGCTCAAGCAGTTGGCACACCTCTTGGTCATGGAAAGCAGTTGATTTCCAATGTTGGACCATTTCTCTGACGCTGACATATAGTCGTTGAAATCGTTCAAGATAAAAAAGAAGAACATCATCCTCCAGATACATCCTAGTTATAGGAGCTTGCTGATGTCTTAGTCTCTTGTTCAGTGTGATGAGATGTAACGAATGTAGCTATCACCTTCCAGAACCTCAGTCTCACAGCTACCTTTCCCTTTCTCATCCAAACTGTGCTATGACTGGTGTACTGGTAAATTCCCAGTATTACCGGGTTTTTGATCTCCAGCCTGCTGACCACTCGACTGCTGACCCCTATACTGGTCTGGTTGGTCTGTATTGGGCTAAATTTCCCCTGTGGCCCTTGCTCCACCATCACCGGATCCTGAAGGTGGAGATGGAGGAGAGTCATCATCTTCATGCCTTTCTGCTTGTTCATCCTCCTTCTCTTCCTCTTATGCTACTTTATCATCATCCTCATCGAGGTTGTTCTGTTGTTCAATATAGTCCAGATAGCTTGATTTGCCAAAGCACTGTTGTATTTAGAAAGTTTATCCTGCAAATCACTCTGCATTGTTTCTATGAGCGCCCTCAAATTATCTATATTGAAAACAGCATTCCCCTCTGGATTCAGTATCTCAGTCAAATTATTATAGAGATATCTTTCAATTAAAGTGGCTTTCAATGCAGTGTGACTGGTCAGCAAATGAGTTGAAATCAACTCTCTTCATTCACAGCGTGGTTTCAAATCTGTCAGCAGCTCTTTTAGCCTCCTCTGCCTTTTCTTCTCTAAGCATCCTCATCTCAGACTCCATCTTTCACACCTTATTTTCTAAATGTTGAATGGTCCTAGCTGATTGATTTTCAAGGATACTATGCCACAATGACTGTGCTCCTCTATCCTGCTCCAACTTCTTAACTTGCTGCTTAGTCTCCCTTAGTTTGGCATTTAACTTGGTCAATTCATCATTAGACACTGAGGAATACAACATTTGTCCTATACCATTCACAATAGTGTTCCAAGACGACTAAATAAGAACTGAATAGCCATCATTCATCGTTGTTGGGGTCACAAGCAACTGGCTCATAAACTGTGACAGGAGCCATATATGGTAGTGTAGCATAATCAGATTTGTGCAGGAGTAGGCGTCCTTTGAGAGGATGAGTCTGCAGCTGTTGTAATCGGTCCTTCTTGGTTAAATGCAAAGCCGCTTCACTATAAGGGATGGAAACTTTACCGAGTGGACTCGAAGGTACTAGTCCTTTTCCTTTATCTGTCTGACCCATCGGCTACTCAGCACTGGTCCTGTCTGACTGGTCTTTTTCTACACGGGTGGTTGCTGAACTTTGCCTTGCTTGCTGGCTGGTTCCACCAGTGGTCTGAACTGGAGGCTGGTCGGGATGGTCAACTGAAGTCTAGTCTGCGGAGTCTTTTCAACAGACACTGTTTTGACCTGACTTTCTAGATGCTTAAGGAGAGCACTGCTTTTGGCGAGTGTAGTTTTTGTCTTTTAGAACTACCAGCTTCCTCTTGCGTGGCTTTCCTCTTTTGTCCAGTGAGAGCTAATTGGTTATCTGGGGCTTCTTCATCTGATGAGATAAATCCACATTGTTAGTTATTACTGGAAAGGGCTTTTGGCTCCAAGCCATCCTTACCTAGTCATGAGCGTCCGGAGAAGTCGCCCAATAAAGGAATTGCCAAACATACCAAGCTTTGAAAATATTTTGGGACTTCGACTTAGCAGTCTGTTGTAGCATATTATGTGACAGAATCCAACATAAATTTATTGAAACTGTGGCATCCTATCTTTTTGCCAGTAACATAGCAAACAGTTTTTTTGACACATAAGTTGGGTTGTTTTTGAGACTCACAGCTTCAGCTACAAAGCGATAAGCAGCGGGAATGTCCATACCCGCTATTGGAACCCCTTGTGCAGTGGCTTTGCATTTCTTCTTGGCAGCATCATCTTCTTTCAGAGCTGCACTGATTTGTTCTGTTGTTGCTACAGATGGCTTTGGCTCATTTGGCATATTGAATGCAAAACAATATTTTCAGGTGTTACTGACACTTTCCTACCATATACCATAGCACTTCCTTCATCAACATTGGAGGAATCGAGAACCTGTCTAATGATAGCCGTGTCAAACTCAATTCTTGTGGCTTGCACAACCACATGCAAATCCCAGAGTCGGAGTA
This sequence comes from Adiantum capillus-veneris, assembly GCF_014529385.1. Taxonomy (NCBI): domain Eukaryota; kingdom Viridiplantae; phylum Streptophyta; class Polypodiopsida; order Polypodiales; family Pteridaceae; genus Adiantum; species Adiantum capillus-veneris. The sequence goes on along the minus strand of NC_140940.1, from coordinate 144,565,057 downwards.
ATGCCTCCGCTTGCTCAGTAAAAACATACCACTGTGCGCTCCTTGCCGCACTGTCGAAGCAAGGGACTTGCCAATACACCGTGTGCGAGCCACAAACGGCTCCAAGCACACAACAAGCCTAAACTAGCAAGCTCAAGAGAACAATGGGTGTGTCACTCACCGCTCTACGCTCGCCTTTGTGGTGGATTCCTCGCCGCGATGAAGAAGAATCTGCAGTCGTGCCGCGCTCAACCGCCTCGCCGCCGCCGTGCCTTCGTAATGCTCGATCGCACACACACTCTCCCTCTCTCTCTCTCTCTCTCTCTCTCTCACACACACACACACACACAAGGAGGTGAAGAAGAAGAAGATGGAGATGGAGATGGAGCAAGAGCACTCTTCAATTGCACAAATGAGAGAATGAGTAAAAATTAGGTTTAGTTGGCTTTTATAGGAGCTCACCCCATTCACACTTGGGCGCCCATGCTTAACCAACTAATCCCTTGATTGTCCAAGTTAAAGTGCGCCTCTCATCGGCGATCACTCTTACCCTTTTCCTATTGGACCGACAAGCCCGGTACCTGACTCTAAATAATACAACGTTTATAGATCATAGGGTGTCCGTGTGCCGTGAGGGTTAACATGCCCCCCTCCCTGATGTAGATTCCTTCCTCGGAAGCTATTGAGTTGAAGCTGGTTCATCGAGGTGGAAGAGCATTTGAGATGAATGTCCTTAGCCTTCTTCAGTCACTGCAAAATCAAACAACATTGGCACAGTAATTGCATTCTCTTAAAAAGCATATGCAGTTTTAGGTAGACACATTGATTGGTAAAAGAATTTTAAACAATTTGTCAGCAATGAACATTAAATTGCAATGTAATCAAATGCATAAACAGATGTAAAGGTAGAAAATTAAACAAGTCTGGGGTCGCTAATTTGACGGTCGAAAGGCACTAGAGATCGAATAGTAATACCATGGGTAAGCTTCTTAATTTTCAGTGGTCAATTAAGTTGTTTAATCGTGAGAGCCAAGTATTCATGTTCGAGGGCTGACTAGAGGCTATATCTAGAAAACCTTGTAGTTAAGCTACCATAAAAGGAATTTCTCATGAAATCATCGCCTGGCTGATTACTTTTTCTTTGACCCCCCAAAGTCTTTTCACATTGATTCAATTATGATGTGTGTGCTTATTTTGTATGCCTTGGGTTTTTTGCTTCTCAAGGAAAAGCGCCCACACTGGGAACCTCTAGGGCTCAAGTACCATAGGCAATACATGTGAGTGAAGTACCAAATCAAGCTGAGATTTCTCTTCCAGCTTAAAATTTTACATTGTGGCACTTTGATATTTTGTTTGTTCATTTTCAGCATTTAAATTTTGTAACTTTGGGGGGTCATATAACACTGTTACCCTCCCCAGGCTCATCACATTAGTAAACTCCCTTTATAATACTTAAGCTAAAGGTCACTAGGGTTAAGCCCACTAGAAAGCCCTAGTACATTTCACACAATGCTGCCTAAATCGGATTAAGAACCTAAGTAACCATTGCTTATTAGGAAGGCATTCCCCATGGTATTAAGAGAAGATTTCTAATACCTAGCTTGGTCAAACTAGCTTAGTCGGACTGCTTGATTTTTACACCTAAACAAGTGATTATGACAAAACATTACATTGAATTAAATGTTTGATACTAAGACAATGCGGTGAATAGTATGCTACCAATCACAATCAAAGCAGACAAACATGGATGCAAAAAGATAAGGGCAATGCTAATGGACAAGAAACACCTGTTTGTGTTGATGGTCGTGCTTGATTTGAAGGTTCCATGAAGGTCCAAATCCTATCAATAGCAACACGCTCCTGTACACACTAGGAAACAAAAGGAATACCTCCAGGAGGCACATCAGTGGGAAAAATTAAAACTCCTAAAAAACAACTCAAAACACAATCTAGACCCCTAACCTACCTATCTGTCACCCCTTTTAGAATCAAGGAAAGAGGATATTATATAAACCGGGTGGCCACCCTAAGGCTAGGCCTCTATCCTCATCATCTAGATAAATAAAATCGTTGTCCGTGAGGCCATAGTCTTCCTCGGTCTCTATTAGTTCCTCTTCATCATCCTCTTGTGCAAGCATGCTAATCAAGAACCTCGTGATGCGTGGATACTCATCTTGTGCAAAAGAATAAGCATGTGCCATTGGAGACACATTCGCTACTGGGTAGGGATCACTAGTTAGCCATAGACGTATCAGCCATTCTAACTCCTCAAAATTTCTCTCACATGCAAGGCTCTCTATCAAATCCCATTCGCAAGAAAGTATAGGGTAGCATACGTAGAACACTTGTTGAAAAGACAAGGGGTACCTTTCATCAAAAATAGAAGTGCATGCCTCTGGTGAAGTAGCCATTTCTGACAAGACAGATAGATTTGGTTAGGCCTTTAAAACATAAGAGTTGTTTTTGTGTGTTGCTTGAATTGACACGGTGAATTTGGACTTATATGTAAGATCTGATAGGGTACTCTCTCATTGCTAGGCGCTCTTGCTCTTTACTACTTTTGTTTTTTTGTGAGTATAAGGCTATATATATACATTCCCTAAGATCGGAGATTGAGAGGTCAGGGAAAAAGATTGAGAGGGAAACAAATGAATGATGACTGTCAGCAAACACTCCCCCCTTCCTTGGGTAGATCATACCGTTTGAAATGAGCTTGTCACCCTTTGAAACCAATTGTTCCAGTTGGTAATAGGTGAGGATTTTAACCAATAGTTTTCGACCGCCCTATGTGTTTCATCTAGTTGCAAGGGTGGTAAGGTACTCTCCCATGATTTTATTTGCAACGTTGTTGTAGGTGGTGAACTTACCCCGGAAGGTGCAAACTCTTTCGTGCTTGGATGGATATGTACAGTGGTAGGTGGAGGTTGTGTCGAAGCTTCTATTTGCGTATAGGAACTACATGAAGAGCAAGAAGCTTCATTTGATTTCCCTGTTCCTGAGCTAGGTGGAACAAATCGTTCTTTCTTTGGTACCCAAACTAGCTCTAGAACGGGTGTGTAACATTCCATGATTTTTTCCTTTCCGCGATTTTCAATTTGTTTTGGAGCCACAGGATTGGGTTTACATGGGCCAGGTGACAGGTAAGAGTACACTTTACGTTTGGGCACCCAGATTTGATCATTTCCTTCATAGTATCCTTGGGATTCCAATAGTCGTTTAGGAATCCAACGCAGCGTTTCTTTACATTTCTTGGAGTGAGTGGTACGGTTCTTACTAGGTTTCCGTTTTTTTGCATCAACCATGCTCACTACAGAGGTTTTAGGGACCCACTTGTATGTTTTCTCTGTTATATTAGGAAGGTTCTTGTGTGTCTCAAGCTTTCTTTCAACTACATCAGTTGAAGCTCTAGAGAGTTGGGCTATGGGGACGTATGGTTCAACCTCCTGGACATGCAATGTCTTGGGTTTTATTTCCTTGGGCAATATCTCAGGGACTATGGCTTGAGTGGTAGGGCTAAGAGTTGGTTTTTGCGTTGTAACACCCCCAGTCCCCCAATCAATAGTGCATTTGGTGGCTATCATCCACGTGCGGCCTAGGTTTATATTACCCTCCATAGTTCCAGTAGGCATGACCAAAAAGTCTTGAGCTACAACCCCATGGTCATAACTGACAGAAGTGTGCCAGATTCCAAAAACCGTAGTTTTTTTCTTGTTGACACCCTTGACTTGGATAATACTCTCAGATAGAGGTGGCTTCCCTAACTGACACCACACCCCATAGGATAGCAGATTGTATTTAGCACCCGTGTCCAATAAGGCGTTATATAGCACTTTTCCATAGGCACTATTTAACTCAATGGGGTATCGTAGAGGTGTGTCAGAGTCCAACCCATCCTCTTCGATTTCCACGTGGAATGCATTTGTGACCCCAAGGTTAGACTCTCGTTTTTGTCTTATACGTTGTTGTTGCTCCTTAGCCTCAGCTTGAGCTTGTATCTTGTTTAACTCGGTTTGTGCTTTGGCGGCCTTTTTTTGATGAATGGCCCGTAGTTCTTCTTGGCTTAAAGGATCATAATATCTTTTGAATTTACTCCCATTGAGGAATCCAATGGTTTCAACTCCATCAAGAGTTTCCACACGAAGGGTACCTTGTGGGGTAATTTCACATACTCTATATGGTCCTTTACCAGCATATTTCAACTTTTTCTTCTCTTTACGTACTCCATACATAAGGACTTTATCACCAACTTTGATGTCCTTGTCCTGCACATGGCGATCAAACCACTTCTTTCTCCTATCCTTTTCCACAAGAGCATTTTGCACAGCCAACTGTCTCTCTTCGTCTAGTTTTTCTAAGATAAACAAACGCTCGGTTAAGGGGTTACCATTCCATCCTTCTTGCGAAGCTACCCTAAGACTAGGAATGACAAACTCCCAAGGCATAACCGCTTCTTGGCCGTATACCATTTTGAATGGCGTACAATTAATAGCCACTTTATAAGCAGTATGATAAGCCCATAGAGCAGATGTCAACTTCAAATCCCAATCAGTGCGATGAGCTTCTACCGTCTTGGTTAAAATAGAGATTAGAGTCTTGTTGGTGCTCTCGGCTTGTCCATTAGCTTGCGGGTAATAAGGTGTATACTTATGGTGGGATATCATAAAGGTCATGGTAAGCTCTCTTATTACCTCATTTATAAAATGGGTACCATTATCACTAACAATTTCAAAAGGGCAACCAAATCTTGTGATAATGTTCTCAAAAAGAAACTTAGCTGTTGTCCTCGCGTCAGCTTTTTGTGAAGCCTTAGCTTCAGCCCACTTTGTTACATAGTCCGTAGCAACTAGAATATATCGAGATTGAGTGTTGCGAGCTGCGGGACTAATTGGACCTACAAAGTCTAAGCCCCATTTTTCAAATGGTTGGGTTACTTTAATAGGATGTAAGGGCATTCTGTCCTTGCGCTGTGTGGTCTTGTAACGTTGGCACTCATCACACCCTTTTGTAAAAAGTGATGCATCCTTAAATAAAGTTGGCCACCAATAGCCTGATTGCAGCACCTTTCTAGCAGTCAGGTCCCCTGAAAAATGTCCTCCTGCTATGCCCATATGTGCTTCTTGCAAGATATACAAATATTCATCCTCGCGGACACAACGCCTAAGAATATCGTCCTTGCCTAATCTATACAGGGTTCCGGCAATCAAACAATAGGGTTCACATTCTTTTACTAGCCTTCGAGCGATATCCTTACGAAGTTCCTTGGGTGGAAAACCATTAACTAAAAAGTTAACAATGTTCTCACTCCATTCAGGCATAGTCTCAACTATGAATAGGGAAGTATCGGGTAATTCATCATCAACTCCTGTAGGGGCTTCACCATTGGGTATGCGAGACAAATGATCAGCCATGACGTGCCTTTTACCGGGTCTCACTACAATCGTGAAATCAAACTCTAGAAGAATTAACAACCATCGTGTGATTCTTCCTGTGGAGCATGGCTTGTTTACCAGATACAGCAACGCTTGATGATCCACATAAAATACAAACTTGTTTGCCAGAAGGTAGTAGCGAAATTTCTTTACTGCATAAACCATTGCCAAACCTTCTCGCTCTGTAGTGGTGTAGTTCCTTTCAGCATCGTTCAATTGACGGCTTGCAAAGCTAATGGGATAGTCCAATTTATGTTCTCCTGGTTGAGTGAGAACACACCCAATAGCAAAGTTTGATGCATCAATATGCACATGGAAAATGACATCCCAGTTAGGTGTCCTTAAAATCGGAGCACTTGCTAGTGTTTTCTTCAATTGTTCATAGGCATGGTCACACTCTTCAGTCCATTTAAATTCAATGAGAAGCTTGTACAAAGGACGTGCTATCTCAGCGAAGAATAAAATAAACCGTCGATAATAACCCACGTGTCCCATGAACCTTTGAACTCCCTTGTAATTGGTTGGTGGTGGTAACTCTAGAATCACTTTAATTTTGCTCTCATCGGTTGAGATACCATTCTTGGATACTATATGCCCTAAAATAACTCCATGCTTGACCCAAAATTGGCATTTGAACGGGTTCAATGAGATACGATATAACCTACATTTTTCAAACACCTTCCGCAAACATGATAGATGTTCTTTCCAAGAAGAGTAAACACAAAGGTCTTCTAAGAAAGCTTCACAAAACTCTCTCAAATATTCTTTAAAAGCAGTGTTTATTAATCGTTGGAATGTAGCAGGGGCATTTGTTAAGCCAAAAGCCATCACACGAAATGCAAACACACCAAATTCTGTGATGAAGGCAGTTTTAGCTTGGTCCTCTAGCGCTATCGTGATTTGGTTGTAGCCTGAGTACCCATCTAGAAAGCTATAAGCTTCCTTGCCTGCAACTCTTTCGAGTACATGTTCGGAATATGGTAGGGGGTAATGGTCTCTTCTAGTAGCTGCATTAACTTTTTTGAGGTCCACGCACACCCTGAGTTTCCCATTCTTTTTTGGCACGATAACTATTGGCGACACCCATTCAGAGTGTTCAATAGGATATATGAACCCACATTTGATAAGCTTTTCTAGTTCTTCTTGAATGATCTTTGCGTACTTAGGATTCATCGGGTAGGGTCTTTGTTGTACGAGCTTCGCAGTGCTAATCATAGGGATTGTATGTTGGACCACAGAAGGCGGAACACCTTTCATATCATGGTATGTCCAAGCGAATACGTCCTTGAATTCCTTGAGAAGCTCTTTGAGGACCGCCTCTTCAACTTCTGTGAGGTCTTGGGCAATAAAAACAGGTTTTGATTCTTCACCGGGGTTAGCTAATTCTATTTCTTTAACTATTGCCAGACCATCATAGATTCCATTATTCCCATCGATAGGTATTCTTTGGGCTTTTGTGTACACAACCTTTGCTTCCCCTGTGGTGTAAGATTTGAAATGTTCTGGTGCAGGATGCAAGTCTGTGGATTCTGGTTGTGCGTTGGTTTGTGCTTCCATTTCTGCTTTCTTGTGTTGTCGAGCTAACTCTTGGTTTTGACGCCTCCTTGCAGTGCGGCTCAACTTTGGCTTGTCTATGATCTCTAATTGGGCTATGTCATGGGGTCGTGGTCTACACCACATAACATTTTGGAGATATTCACCCCAATTGTCTACCAATTTTCGATGAGCATCACATGCTCCTATATAACTGAGCCATTCTGCTGAGGATCTCTTCTTGTTTATCCTAGCACGTACATTGGCTCGATATCGACGCCTCTTAAGGTTTTTCTTTTTCTTATTTGAGACCTGCTTTTGATTTGCATTTAGATCTGGCTCACTAAAGGAGTCCTCGTTGGTGTCCTCTTCACTCTCGGAGGAGCTATCATCGGTTGATGTGCTCGGTCCTTCCGAATGTTTTGACTTTGAACTTGCTCCACTCTCTAATTCATGAGATTCAGAATCCGTTTCACGCTGGGAGTCAGTGTCCAAGTAGTGTTGGTCAAAGTCTTCTATCGAGCTATCGGTGTCACTGTCAGATTGGTCCACAATTGCCTTGCCCTTAGAAGATGCATGTATGGCACTTATCATGTTCAGAGGTGCAATTTGTGGTACCTCTTCCCCCTCTGGTGTGACCCAAGTGGTTCCTCTATTTCCCCAGGTATCTATGGTTGCAGCTAGGTGTACCCAATCCACATTGTCCGACTCAATCATCCCAGGTAGGATATCCATATAAGGAGAATCTTGGCCAATGTCTGTATCCTTCTTACAAGTGTAACAATATTGTAGTGGGGCCGAGTGAACTGTGGTGTCAGAGCGATGATCAATAATGGTTTTACTCCCTAAGGGGTGTACCTTACCAGTCACCAAATCCACTCTAAGGACAGAGTCTTGGAATTGCAAATAGACATGATTTTTAGACCAATCGTGAACCATTTGTGCTTCCCTCATGAATGGTCGTCCTAAAATCATTTCATATGACATAAGGTGTTTAGAGAAATCCATTACAATGAACGTATGTCGTACCTTGTGTCCTAGAACTTTGATCTTAAGATCCTTGAGCATCCCCATAGGTCTGGCTATGGTACCATTTGCCATCTTTACCACAATGTTAGTAACACTGAGGCGGGGTTTTCCCATGGATTCCCAACAATCTTTTGTAACGATGCTAACTCCCGCACCACCATCAAGAATTCCCTTTATAGTTAATCCCTTGGTAGTGATGGGTAGGGTCGCATTAGACTCGTCGCCTTCAAAATACTGCCCTAATTCGTTAATGGGTACCTCGATCACAGACTCGTGTCCATCTAAGTCAAGTGATTGCACATGATTTTCCTCATCAATCATAATCGAGTCAGGCCTATTTGGTTGCGCAAACTGCGGTAATCCCGTTCATAGCTCTCCGTTAAGGAATGCTCGAAGTGCAAGGAATAACTCAGGATCTCCATACAGCTTTGCTATGATCGTGGTTCGGACCTCAGAAGACATGAAGTCCACTAGTTTGGCAACATTCATTGGCGTTTGCGAAGTACGCGTTCGCGTATGCCCGATCAAGAACTGGTGAGGATGGAATCTCATATTCCTCAATGGGATCAGGTATTCCTTCGTTAAACATCCTTTCCAACAAGAAGGGTGTATGCTCACTTTCTGATGTCCTGTCCTCACTCCCTTCTTGGATGATACTAGATATGGCTAACGGTCTATGGTTCATGTGGGGTGGATGAACTTGCGTGGGAAACATTGTGTCATGAATTTTGACCTGCATGGGTTCTGGTTCTAGTTTCCTTTGAGTCTCCTCCACTAAACCTCTTAGATGTTTCACCTGCTTAATCTCGTCTACAGGGTTTGGGTACGTCCCAATCTTCTTTTTACGATTCTTCCCTTTTTGCCCCTGCGGTTTATCTTGGGGGTCTTGGATTGGATTTGGAAACACTTGTGGTGTTTTCAGAGGCTCCTTATGGTTTTCTCTTATTCGGTTTTCATTTGGTTCCATGTTACGGTTTTCTTTGTCGGTCTTTCCCTTTGTGGTATTGGTTCTAGTCTCCATTGTCTCGATTGAATCTGAATCATCCTCGAGGTCATTCATATACACGGGGTCATCTCCTGTTCCTATGTTTGTTTTGGAACTTGGCTTTGAATTTTCCGTATTCTGCGACTTCTTCCTTCGTGTCTTCTTTTTCTTTGCTTGGATAACTGACGCGGTATCTCTCTCTTCGAGGATATGGCCTGGCCCTTGAAGCATGGACCGTGTAATCGCATAAGCGGGTGCGACGGGTGGTATTGGTGATGTCACACTAGCAATTTCGACCAAATTCAGGGGTGTGATTTTAGGCGCATTTGGGTTATAGGGACATTGGGCAATCAAGTGATCTATGCCACAACGATTACATGTGAGTATTGGCATTGCAGACGTGTTGCCTTGATTCATTTGCATCTGTGCAGCATTCTTTTGCAGCCTAATAGGGCACTCCGCTGCTCGATGTGGTCCACCACACTCGTAGCATTGAAGAGGTGGCCTCCTAGCCTGGGTGTTGATATTTTGACCTCTGGATGCGAGAGCAGCAGCTTGATAAACCGGCTTGACTTGTCCCCAACAATCTTCCATGTAGTATATAGGACACTCTTCCAATGTATCAAGTCCGTAGGCAATACTAGTGTCTATTTCCTCCTCACAGCCATCTGGATAAGCATTTGATGGCTCGCAACCCACTTGGTTCATAGGGGCGACTCTTGGATGCGGGGGCTGCGGTCCTAGCACAGGAGGTGGTAGCGGTGTAGCTTGTACAACATTTTGAGATCTAGGGACCATGTGTTGCGGTAGTTGCTCAACAGGTGGAGTAGGCATCAATACAGGAGCTCGAGGCGCATCCGTCCAGGCTACAGGTGGTCTATTTGCCATCATACGTTTGATCATTAAACAATCCTTAGCTTGGTGACCATACCTACCACATGCGTTGCAAGTTCCATTAAATTTTACTCTAAACGTAGGGCACTCACTAGTGCTATGTGGACCTAAGCAAATGGAACACCATTGTTGCTCCCTTCTTGGATACATGTGACTATTTTGAGGGGGTCGATTATCCTTAAGAGACTCTTGGATTGCCTTGGTGAGGTCTGTCAAGAATGTCTCAAATACCTTTGGCTCATTGGCAATGGGCTTTGCAGTCATGGGTTCATACTCAATGGCTTTTGAGCTAGTGGATCTCGTGTCAGTAGACACCCTCATGCCTGCTATCATCAAGTTGTCCTCTAGTTGGATTGCATTGGCAGTGACATCTTCCCAGGTTGTGATACCTCTAATCACTAGTCCATTATAGATTCCTTCATTCCTCAACCCTCGAATGAATCGATCAAGCAGTTGGTTATTGTTGAAGCGCTCATTTACAGGGCAACGAGAGTTTAAGTGCTTTAGATGACTAATGAAGTCCCTTACTGACTCTCCTTCCTTACGTTCGGCCTTCTGTAGCTGAGATGCTACACCCCAAAGCACACCTTCTCGTATGTACTCCTTTAGAAACAACCTTCGAAGGGTAGGGTAGATTGTTTTCTCGTCCACCCTTAGGGTCCTATACCAATCTCCAGCCTTCCCACTTAATGTCAAGCTTAAGACATTGCACTTATGTAGTTCGTTGCGTTCCCCTAAGGAATCACATACTTGTTCAAACACTTCAATGTGTTTCCTAGCATCTTCGTCCCCATTGAATTTTTGCGTGAGTTTGGCAATTTGTACTGCTTTACTTCTAGGCTCTCTATCAGATGCATGACGCATATTTTCCGCGATAGATCGACCTATGGTTTGAGCAAACGCTGCCAAGTCACCTATGTGAGGAGGTAGGGCCGGTGGAGGTACTCTTGGAATCATATGTGGGAGAGGAACGGGTACCGGTCTTGGCATATGTGTAGATGATGCAGGATATGGAACATAACCGGGCATAGGTCCACTCGGATAAGAGCTAGGGAGCGGCACTCGAGGAGCATAAGCAAGTGGTACAATTGGAGGTGTGGGGGCCATGTGTGCATAAGGGGCTAGAGGCACATACGGTCGAGGCCCCATATTAGGTACTACAACACTAGGTAGTGGCACTGCGCTAACCGTAGATGTCATCGGTACATTCTCTGTTAGGCTTATCCCTGGAGTGAGCACTGTGTTTTCCTTGATAGAGGGTTGAGCCAAGTTAGGGAAGCTAAAGTTCTCGCTTGGAGGCTCAGATTGCATAGAGACCCCAGGTGAAATGACGTAAGATGGGTCCATGGGGCTCATTAGAGGAGTCTCCATTTGGGATAGAGTAGGCTGTTGAGCCTTGCTCGTATCCAGAAATCTCATGGGGCCAGTTGAGAGTATATTTACCCCTCGGTTTTGCCTTTCTAATTGAATAATGCCATGGATAACATTACAGATCATTTTCTGTTGATCTTCGATGCTCGTGGCACTAGAGGTGGATTGTACAATCTCTATCCATCCTACATGGTAGGCGTGGCCAGAGTGTAGATCCGTCAACACCTCAGTGTGGAGGTCGTATGTCCAATGATCATTAATGAACAATCCTTCTAGAGTCGACGTGTTAACGGTTTCTTGTGAGGTAGAAGCAATGTTGCTCCCCGTGGTTTTACTTGTCACCAACGGTACTCTAGAGGGAACTTCTGAAGGAGGCAGCTCAACAGGGCCTTCTTGGTAAGAAGTTGGTAGGATATCATACATGGACACACTTTAGGGGTGTGGGGTCCACGTGCGATGTGAAAGGAGAGTCCACTTCCCCACCCCCTTCGTGTGCTTCATTTGCATCAGGTTCCGAGCGAGTAGCTCTACCTAATGTTTCCATGAAACGGCTAAACATACTAGTACTAGGCTGTGGAGCTTCGGGAGGTGCATGGCCTTCTCTCTCAGTGTTTTGGGTAGGGTATGCTTCCATGATTTCTGAGTCGGAGGAGGAATTACTAGCGGCTATTTTAGGGTCTTGGGTGGTGCTACCTTGTGTCCCCGCTGAGGGTCTAGAGCTTATCGTGGATGGGTAATGGGTGTCCGTATGAACAGAGGCACCCTCAATATGCTCGTGTTCTAGCACCCGCCCAGAGCGTAAGTGCATGTGCTTTTGATACCCTAAGGTGTCAAAAAGCTGCTCTAGGAGGCCTTGTGACTAGTTTTTAGCGTGTTTTTTGGTTTGCCATTCGAACTTTGAAAGGTGCAGGTTTCAAATTTGTAATTCCCATCCTTTGTTGAAGATGTGCCCCCAGGATGTTTACCCCTGCTCCTCCATCCAGTATGACACTAGATAGTCGCTCCCACTATTTCCTAACTTTATAATCTACCTGGATCACCGGCACTTCATCATCTCTGACAGCAGCCAAGTCAACCGTTCTGGCTTCCGCCTCAGCCTTCCTTCGCTGTCTGATGAAATTCGCTGCTTCAGGCAAAGTTTTTCTAATGTCCTCTAACTCCACCGTGAGTTTTTGAATTCTGTCACAAATCTTGACATGAATTTCCTCCCTCTCATGATCAAAGTTGTTATCAGAACTTGAAGAATTGATAGTATCTGTACAATACCATTCCTTTGTTCTAGTGCTTTCAGCTCCCTTATCAGTCCCTAACTCTTCCATAAGTCCTTGAACTGCAGCCAACAACATGGTCTCAGGTGTTCCAGACCTTGACTGAGCTGGTTGTGCTTTCTCAGAAGACTGGGCTGGTATCTTCTGAATGACCCGAGCATCAGAATTCTATGGCTGCTCTGGCAACTTCTTGGCTAAATCCTCTGTGGTTCCCATCGCCAATTCTCTCTGCTCCCTGCCATTCATCAACCACCTTTTCTTTACCCTTGGCTTTCCACACCTCTCTCTGCTGAGCCCATTTGCTACTTTTAAGATTGACTAGTTTCGTTGGGTTATCTGGGATTTCCTCAATAACCACTCCTTTGCTGCGTGTAATTGCTCGTACAAGAACTGGTTCTGGGGCCTTCACCTCAGTAGCCACAGTAACAAGTGTTTCTGGACACTGAACCGCAAAATGCCCATACTTACCACAAGTATAGCAATTCAGACTTCAACTCAGGAAATTACCACGACCCCAGCCTCAGCCAGTTACCCCTCCTTAGTACCTGTCGCGCCCCGTACCAGCACCACTGATACCTAATTTCTCTTCTTGGGGTACACCGGTAGTCTCCACTCTTACTGGTTCAGCATTTGTAAATGCCCCCACAGAGAGATCTTTTCCCTTCTTGAAATGATGAATGCGAATGCCACAGTTGTTCCATAGATGGCCGTAAGCTTTGCAGTAAGTACACTGTGAACATTCGTTGGAAACATGATCTTTGGAATACCCTTTGAACACCAGGATTCCACTCTTATTACTGGTTGTCTGGTTTGGCTGATTTCAGCAATCTGTCGGGCCATCTCATCAATCTTTCTAGACCAAGACCCCTTCTTAGCCTTGTCTTTGCTCTTCTCATCCGAGCTACTTTCAAACTACTGAAGGTCTTACTGGGATGAGAATTCTCAGTAGAAGTACTGCTACTATTGGACCTCCTCTTCTTATGACTCCTTTCCTTCTTAGCCTATTGTTCCAGCTTCAGAGCTGGCTGCACCACATCATTAAATTTCTTTGTTGGTGCAGGCACCTCCTATTCCCTAAGCTTCTTATTGCCGAAACCATTTAAAAACCATGCCCACAACTGCTTTTTTGATGGTTTCCGCAGTAAGAAGCTTAGGGAAATACAACTGCCTAGTCAACTCCTTGATTTTCTCAACATAGCTTCTGACTAATAATTTCCTTTGCTTTATCTTATCCAGTTCACAGAGGATATCCTTATCTCCTCTGTTATCTGAATATTCTAGTGGAAAGCTTTGATTAGTTTTTTATATGATCTGAGTTGGCAAGCTGGGTAATGGTAGTACCATTTCCTTGCTGCCTCCTTTAATGTTTGAGGAAAGTATTCCCCCCAGTCATCTTCATCAATGTTTTTCAACTCAACATACTGTTCAAAGGCTTGGATATTAACATCCGGGTCATCTTTCTTCCCACCTTTGAATACTGGAAAAGATATTTTCAATGAAGAGGTGTAATCATGTCGATCAGCATCGTTTCTGCCTCTTCTAACCTTAGGAACCTGACTCCTTCTTAAAGATTTCTTGTAATGGTCTATGTCTGCATCCAAGTCAATTTCTTCTTCAGTCTCAGTTTCTGTCTCCTCCCTGGCTTTTCTACTGGAACTATGGCGACTACCTTTACTGCCTTTGGCTCCTTCATCCCCATGTGTGGTCTGAGAACTCCTGTCCTTGTGTTCTTCCCTCTCAGCCCTTCTTCTTCTGGACTGACTGGAGTGCTGAGAGTCCTTAGCCTCATCGGCATGATTGTGCTCCTCCTGAGCCTCAGTCTCAGTCCCCGGTTCATTCTTAGGATCAAAATCTCTTTCTGACTTTTCAGGGATAGGGTCAACGCGGTAGGATGGTTGATGACCACGGCTGGTTTTGGGTGCCATAACTTCAGCTGAAAATTCAAATTGGGAGAAGCGTTCTACTCAACAAGCAAACAGCTCTAGCCACCGTGATTGCCAAAATGGAATTGGAGTTGATCTCTTTAGATAGCTAATTCCAGTGTTATAATTTACAGCTACTGGAAGTCATCAGTTCAGTCAGTGAAATTGGAATGGAATATGGAAACTGAACTGGAATAGTTAACTAAACTAAAATACTCTACTAGGACTAGAAACAGACTGAATGACTGGAAAAGTGTTTCAGGTTCGGATTCAAAGTTTATGAAGAATGAGTACAAGGTATAAGAGACTAAAGCCCAATTGACTACTGTAGTAATGGTTACAGAGTAGAATTTACAAGTGAAGAGATTGTAACTCAAGAACAGCTTTGGAGACTAAAACCAAGAGACTAGGAGTAAGAAGTCAAAAGTACAAGCAACCCAATTACAATGTAATGAGTCCTATTTATAGCCTCTCGATGTTACTGTGGTAACTGCTGTGGTAATTACTGATTGATCCACCATTCGGCTTCCAGGAGACAGTTCCTGCCTGTTGAGACTGTCTTCATCGTCTACAAAGAGGGAAATGCTTCATGCTCACACATTTGGTTAGACAATTTTTCCCTCTTGTCTCGTTCCTTTTTCTCTTCTACACTGAGACAAGCAGATTTCTGACTTCACAAGAGGTTGGTTTGCATGGTCTAGAGCTTCTTATTAGGGGAGATGAGTTGCTTGATCTTGAGTTTGCTGAAAACTTAGGCATGTACTTGGACGGCCAAGAGGCCAATCTGCATAGGTATTAGCAGGTTCTTGAGGTGTTTTTTTGTGAATCAAGCATGACTTTTGCGGTTATCATTTCTCCTACTTGAGTTGTTTGTCTTTTGTTAATAGCTCAGGTTTCTCCTTGTAGAACTTCTTTCTTGAGGTGAGTAGACAAAGGTTGTTACTTCAGGTTTATTGGCCCAAACATTGGTGTTTCCTTGGAATAGCCTTGAGCCGTGATTGACTCATTTGATACTACCCACCCTATCATCTGTTGTTGTTTAGGTTGAATCCATGCTTGACGTATCCAAATTGTATCTTTGACTTTGATGTGTTGTTTGGATACTAACACTGGACTAACATTCTTTAGCTTCTTTTGGAGGCTTTTTTGTGATGGAAACTTTGGTTGATGAATTTTTTCCTTCAGTTTCCATTGCATTATTGATGGTGTGGCTCTTGATGTAGAGGTTACGTAGTTGGAGGTAAGGTCATCTTGCGAGATCAATGTTCTTTACTATTTACCTTGGCTTTACCTTTTTTCATGATGGTTGGCGATTTAGTCTTTTCATGGATTTGATAAGCTTCATGCACTCTTATTGTTGTTGTTGTCAAAGCTTTTGGTTGTTGTTTTTGAAAGAATATGTTCCTCCAGCTTTCTGTCAGATGTAGACTCTCCTTGATGTGATGGGAGTTGATTATGTGAAAAGTATCCTTGTACTCCCCATTACTCAACTTGAGTACGGCTTATGCCACTCTGAAGCTAGGAATTGGCATTTTGGAACTTGTGTACACTATTTTCTCTAGCTCAGCGATTGGCACTTTCCCATCATTATGCATGTGCCATGAGACATTAGATTCTTCGTCGCTTTTGGATCTATCACAGCTAAACATATGATTTTAAGTCATATGTCTCCACATATGCTGAATTTGATCATTGTTATGGAGAGAATTGATCTTCATCCTTATCCTTGTTCTTCTCTTGATCTTGTGTCTTTTGAACATTTGACGTTAAACTTGGAAACTTTGCTCCTTTGTCTGCTTTTGGTTGTGCATTTTTTGGAGTTGTCTTTTTTGAAACAACTTTTGTTAATTCTTCAGGTATGTCAATGATGACATATTCTTGTGGTTGCTTTGCTTCCTTCGTTTGCACTTTGGCACCATTTTCCATGACGTAGCTATATGTCTCACCTTCTTTGTTTTTATACTCCCAAAACTCATTAGGTTCCTTCAACACCTTTATTGTAAATAAGGGAATTATATCATAGCCACTTGAAAGTTCATCTTTAGCATCATTTCCTAAATTGTTGCTCCTAGAATCATGGTATTCGTCCTCATCATAGTGTGAAAGGTCTTGTATGAAAACTTCGTACACTATTTGTTTGCAATCACTTGTTTGTTCCATCTCAATTGTTTCAAAAATGTTTTTGGTTTCATGTACTGCAAATACCATTAGAAAGGGTCTGATATCATAACCATCTTCATTGCAAAATGTGGTCTTGGTCACGTTATTTACACAGACATCAAGAGTCACCAGTATTTGATCCCATCCAAAGGGTTCAAAAAACTCCTCTAGAAATGGCTCTTTAATCTAATCTTCATCTTCTACTGAACGCTCTAGGTTGCAATCTTCCTTTCTAAGACTCCCTGATTCTGATGCCCCGCAGATCCAAATGTGAGCATCCTTCACTAGCCAAGCAGGCACTTCTATTTTGTCGTCCGTAGTGACAAAAAAGTCTTCTATTGGAGTTCGGGTTACATCCATGTAACTATAATACTTGGTGTTAACCTTGGTTTTGGTACCCTTATGCCGCAAGTAGAGATGATCGTAGCCCCAGTCTTGAGCCATTTTGAGTTGACGTATGAATGGTCGTCCCAAAATAATCTCGAATTTGTTGCCTTTTTCAAAGTCAACTATAGCAAAAGTGTGTTCGTACTTGATTCTGCAAGAGGATACAATAACTTGTTCCAGCATCCCTAAGGATCTCTCTACATATCCGTCTGCTAGTTGCAACTTCATGCGTAATTTTTTGAAAGTTGGTCTTCCCCATTTCTCCTAGATTCCCTTTGTAGCTATGGCTATTCCAGCCCCAGTGTCAAGTACAACTATATTTTTTAATTCTCTTGTACTCAAGTAGTAAGGTGGTATTCCCTTCTTCTCCTTCACAATAGTCACCCACCTTATTCACTTGTACATGCTTTGCTTTTGGTCTCTCAGGTGAAGTTTCACCCTTGTTGTCATCTAAAGGGATGTCTTGATGAGGGATTTTCACTCCCATCTTTCCCAGATGTTTTCCCATTTGGCCTCATAGATGCGATCTAATTTTTAGCAATTCTGAGATAGCAAGTGTGCATTGTATAGGAGAAGACATCAATTCGTGCAAGCTCTTCGTATCCATCAATTTTGGTGTGGCTTTCCACTAAGAAGGTACCACCTTAACCTCAGATTTTGTTTTGAATTCTCCTATGGAAGATGGCAAAGTTTGTAGAGAGTGTGGTTTTCTCTCTTCAGATGCTACAGACCCAGCATCCCCATATAGATATTGTATATCTCATTGGGAAAATTCATGTTCCATGTTGATCTCAGAGATAGGTATTGACTGTAAAGTAGCACTACCATCGTTTTGGTTTTTGATCGATTCCCAGAAGGATTGTGGCCATGGTTCTTCTACTTTTGGAATTGGTTACATCTCTAGAGATCTATCCTTGTCTATTGTGTTTGTGACAATTCCCATAGTAAGTGGCTCCTCTATGTCTATTTCCACAGGTTTTATGTTATTATCTAGATTCTGAGCGCAGTTGATGAGTAAATGATCCTTTTTGCATCGATCATAGAATCCTTCAATTTTATAACTCATCTATTAACCCTTTCATATTACCCATGATACGATATGACCATAGCCTTGATGTTTTCATCTTTGTGTTGTTTTGATATTCCTTTTTGTGTTCTTTCTTTGTGTATGTGTGAGTGCAAGGGAGAAAGAGTGGGGCTTCTTTGATTGCACTTCCTTCCAAACCCTAGACTTCATGGCATCTATGGTTTAGCTCCTTCATATAGTTTTTTGGAGTTCTCTCACAAACTCTCACAGCCAAAAGCCTGGTGCTTTCCTGGCAAGACCGCAAATTTCTCAACAGCATGCATGTAATGCGTATTGATGAACAAAATGTCTTTGTGGGTGTGTTTTGAAACGCGTATTCTATTGAATATGTCAATGAATGTCTTGTTAGTTTGTCTCATGGCTAACTCATAGCACTTTATGCGGTATGCCGGAAAGAGGGTGAGATAGCTTCGAGCAATTGAGGTTTTCTAGAAAAAATCCAAGAGTCATGTACTAGGCTAGCTTGGAAAAGATCGCTGCACAAGATGACATTAACACCACCAAATGGCAGGTCGTAGTTGTTTTTTATTGCGCGCAAACGAGAGTCTACCATAGCGAAGATGGTGGTTCCAATCAAGGAGACCTCATCAAAAACGGATAAATGCAAGTCTTGATAAAGTAGTCGTAGCTCACTTAGCCTCTCAAGTGATAGAGAAGTGTTAGATGATGTGAGTAGTGGCAAGTGGAGGACCGAGTGGATAGTGGTTCCACCAATGTTAAAAGCAACCTTGCCCGTGTATACCATTAACAAAGATTTTGTTTTTGTTGGATTGGAATGTGATATGTGGTTATAGAAATGTAGAAGCCCTTGGACAATCAAAAAGAAGGGTGAAAGTTTTGCCTATGCCCGTGCCTCCAGTCAAGAAAATGTGATTTGCTTCTGTGGGGAATATATGTTTTTTCAGCATAATATCATCGAATATTAGCCTTTATTGGGCATTAAGCAGTAAAATGCTCTTGTAATAAATACCATTTGGTTGGAGTAGTATTTTCATGCCCGGTATAGTGTGTGTATGCAATTAGCATTGCTGCATATTTAGGTCTTGTGTGATGTCAACATGAATATGGGAGGAAATATTAGATAGTGTCATAGACGTTGAAGGTGAACTGGTGCCTAATGAGTTGGTTTTAAGATTTTCTTTCACTATTGTGGTTTTTTTGTATTTAGATTCATTTGTATCAATGATAGGTTTATTTTGATTGTATACATCTTTCCATGTGAGTCCATTTGTTAGATGTTGATTTTCATTATTTATCCATGGTAGAAACAGAAGACATTGTTCCCTATAATAATTATATGGGTTCTTTGTGGCATTATATTTGACATATCATATAATTTTTGGTTTGGTACATTTTTTGTATGTGTTGCTTGTTTTAGTGTATGTAGAGGCAAATTCTACCAATGATATGGCATTGAGTTGGCAGGATGTGCACAATATTTTTCTATGCTTGTTTCATAAAAGATTTATGTGCTAGTTGGGTCTATGTGCTGTAGGAGATGTTTTTGTTTGAGAAGCATTTTTCTCTCGTGAGGAGGGTTTGTGTTTATGAATATAAATTCTTGAGTCGCATTGTAGAGAGGTAGAGAAAGTGCAGTATATACTGCTTGTCGTGAGTTTATTTGTTGTGTGTTTAGTATTGTGTTCCCTACTTTTCAAAGTCTATCAAATTTAGTTGCGTTGTTTTGAACGCAAGAGTCGAACTGCTCTTTGATTGCTTTGATGAATGGGTTATCAAATGTTGTTACCAATCACCTATGTATAGCCACTTGACAAGTCAGAGCTTTCTTGAGCTAGTATGGTGAAAAAGGAAAAACAAGAGCAATATTTTCTTCTTTATTTTGACCAACATCAAGAATGGGCCTTATATGCTTCCTCCAAATGATGCTTGAGATGAGGACTTTTGACGCGTGCCAGGATAGTAATATCCGAGATTCAGAGTGTATTGCTTCGACCTATGAAGGAATCCATGTTTTGTGCACCAAACATAGGATGCACATCGGTCTCAAGAGCACAAAATATGGCATGGTAATCGTCTTTGCGTCACAAAGCTAAGCTGTGATGGTAAGAAAGGGGAAACATTAGACAGCAACAAATCTATAAAAGGGCAAAGATAAGGCAGTCTTATAGTGCACGATCCTCAGCTGCAGGCCCATCTGCAACAACAAGATCACCCTGGGAAGCACCATCTTTTGAAGTGCTAGCATGGCCCTGTATAACAACAAAAGCTATAGTTCCAAAGTGCATACGGGTGCCTTGTGCATGCAAGGATTGTGCCTCATCCAAAAATTGACACACCTTTCTCTCTGGGTAGAAACTAAGGTTGATTCCAAAAGGATTTTTTTCCTCGACAACCGTGGACACGTTGAAAAATACTACGTAAGGAGATGTGCAACCATCTGACTTAGTTTTTCCTTTTACAGTCACATTCTCAATGTGCACAAAGTCTCCTACAGTAAGACTGTAGGATGAACTGTGCAATAAATTGATCGCTAACAGTACAAGTGATGGTGTTAGTGTTGAGTGGATCAACTAGGTCCACCTTAAGGTAGCGCATATACTTAGCGACTTCTGGGCTTTGTTTGTAAGTCACATATCGGTTCAATATGCATCCCTCAAATGCAAAACGAGGGCAAGTCTCAGTGATGTCAACAATGTGCAATAGAGGGATTTTAGTGGGAATATAAGGCACAAGAGAAGATGAACTAGCGGGCATTACATGTTACCATATACATGTGGTAGTGATGTAAGACCTAGGGTAACTGAACATAGGATCCTCCTCCCTACCGCCCCTTATATAGGCCTAGCTCCTAGCTCTTTCCCTAAGCAGATCCCCAGTCCACATTGGTTCAGTCCAGGCCCTTGGCCTAGGTCCGTGACCCCCTAGGTTGGGCCTTGCCCCGTAGGACCCTTGTCCTGACATTACTCCCCCCTTAAGGAAGAGTTTTCGTGCTCGAAAACACAAGTAGTAATATCTTCTTAAGAATACTGATGTTTTCTTTAATGACGTCCCATAAGTGAGCCAGTTGTCTGTATGACCGATAATTGGTGCAGTGAGGAGGTTCAATGAAACCAAGAGCAACATCTTGATTTTCAACATTGTTGTCCGTTTGCAACCACTTGGGTCTAAATGGTAACTCCATTTATAACTCACTTGAGTACTGTAAAGGAGTAACCACAACTAAGAGTTGTCCAAAGACATAACTAGTTTTCAGATCTTCTGAAGGTACTGGAATAATGCAAGGAAACCTTGGCGTAACTTTCCATGCAGTTGTGAGCCAGATTTCCTACTCGCCTGAGTATCTTGAAAAGTTCATAGATAGGGAGTGTCCTCGTGTTAGAATTCTGAATAGTTTGGAACATAAAGAACTACATGTTCATCCCTAATGAAGGTTACTTGCCAACATACTTTTTCAGCACACCTGGTAAGTCCTTGACGTATGAAAGTATTGACACAATCTCCAACCCCACCACAACAGGTGTTCAAAGTCGAAAACCGTACTTAAGCAAATTCTAGAATATGGAGAAAATCATCTATTCAGAAATGCGTTGAGCTAACGTATGCTCTTAGCAGATCCTTTAGCACAAGATTACTCTTTGTAATCTGCCTATCCCCTTGGATAACTGACAGTACTGAGGTGTGTTTTCCTAACGGTTTACAGACAGTCGTTCCAGATGACTGGTAAACGGGGAATCACAGTAGTGTATAACATTGGTGAGGAATCAACAATGTGCGAAATAACCATCGTGGTTAACTTGAAAAAATCCACAAACGGCCAAATCGAGCCATGACCTTTATTGGTGATTAGTAGACCCAAAAGTAATCTCATAGATATAGTGCACATAGAGTGCAAAATGCTTCATAAGCAACAAGCTGAGGAATATGCATGCCGTTCCAAATCAGGCTTTGCTAAACACTAGGGACCATAACACCTAGTGTGCATGCATTTAGAAAAAACTAACCCGAACCTGTATATCCATTATGATCCTTGCCAATACTTATGGCAAATGTGATGCGCCTAGCACGCATTAAAAGGAATGTAAATAGTTCTGAAAAGAAACTAAATACTTTTAGTTTCAATCTTTTGCAAGCCTTGCTGAAATGTCTAAATCACAATAGAAGGTGAAACATTGATCACTTCTAGGTACAGACAATGAAACTTTTTCATTAACAGCTTATACCCTTGCTATATGTATAAACAACCATCTCTAAGGTTGTTTAGCAGTACTTGTACCTTAACAAGTCACTCTAAGTATCCGGAATTTCTGGCCACAAAATTGCTCCTGATACGTCGTGCTAAAAATGTTCTAGAAAACAAATGTGACCAGCACCTAGGGACTTTGTCGTGACACATAATTGAAATAATGGCGCCAGTGTCAGCGAGAGACTCATATTCTCCACCTGTGGAATATGTCTCATGTAAGGATGTGTAAAAAAGAACATCCTTCAAGTACATGATGTACTTGTGTGTGGAGGTAATTGCAAACACTCTACGATGGGAGTGAGAGGGACCCTCATTAGCCTTTCTCCACACTGGCTAAACCAAAATCCTCGAGTTCCGAGACCATGTTGTATCCCATGTGACAACATGTGCCAAATTGAACCCTACAAGTCGGTTCGTAACAGCATAAGGCAGAAAGATAGATTGGACACTTGGCCCAAAATACTTTGTGCCGACATGCCCTTGGCATAGCTCTGTAACATTCAAGCGTACTTATACGTCTTGAAAAGTCAAGCAAAGCATACTAAAAATGGAATAACACCTACTCAATAGATGCGTACCTGGAAATTTGAATGTAATGTTCACTTACCCGTATTCAAGTGGAGAGGAGCATGTCCCCTACCTGAAAAAAAAAATAGCATTGCACTGGGAACCCTGGGTGTTTTCGTTGCAATCCAAGCCCTTAGATTAGCATCTACGTAGTCGAACCCCTTGGTAAAACTCTTTGTAGAAACTGCTCAACTAGCAAATAACGGTAACCAACATAGTCAACCTTGTACAGAATGATTGGAATCAACTTGAGAAGTGTGTCCGTCCTCTATCGCATGTGGTAGATTGTGGAATTCTTTCCTTGAAAGTATAACTAGGAGAGATCAACTGTGATCCTCAATGCAGATCAAACTGTGATCCTTAATGCCTATGGGGTGATGTAACAATCACCTGCCGGGTCTTACCCCAAAACAGTATATCCATAGACACGCCGTAGTGCTATACAGAGAGCAGGAAATCCACACAAGTGAACTACCGAGCTCTTATGGACAGCCATGCTATCGCAAGTGATTGTTGCATCCATACTTTCTTGTAGAGATCAGCTGCTGTGAGTTGAATATCATCAAAAACTCAACTTGAGTGTCGCACTGAAAACATGTAGTGCAAAAATGACACCCTAAACATTCGTAATGACAAGACTCTTGCTTGTCCTATTAACGTCGATGTGTATTTCCTTAGGTAGATCTTGAAAACAATCACCCAAAGAATGCCAATAGTTGGGTCCTACCCTTGTCCTGACAACGGCTCTTAGCATGTTTGGCTCATAGCCCTTACGCAAAATAGTGTTAAATCGAGAACCGATGAAGATTAATTTGAGTAGCCTCGTAGCCACATGATAGCTGTGAGTTAGAGCACATTGGCTCAAGCTGACTCACGAGAAAAACATGTATCAAAAGCTTCTTAGAAGATTGTCATTTTTTTTTTCTTAGAGAGAGAGATAGAGAACGAAAAGAAGAGCATGCTGGGCTGAGGAACTTTCCTTAAGTTTTTAGACTGTGTGCCCAAGCTATGTGCTCTTACGCATCTTATGCCTGACTGACAGCTTATCGTATAAGAATTCCCTAGTTTTCCGGTATGACTCTTTGCCCGTAAAGTAAGTCCTAGAGGTAGGTTCCTGTTAGTGTTGTTGTGTGTTGATAGCAACCAACAACAATCCCTTTGTTTAGTCTGTCCGTGAGACAGAGTTGCAAGTGTGATAGCGGAAGCATAATCTTTGAAGCGGTGGAATTCATGCCACCTGGTTAGTATGCCTTGCATACACTTTTTTAAGCCCTTGGCGAGAGTGATGGCCGCAAACATGAGAGACAAAACCGTAAGTACCTTGCACAGTTTAAACTGGTGGGGATTCAGTGAGCTGATATTCCCTATTTTGCCCATGCCCTTGATTCCAAATCAATGGGCAGTATCTTGGCACAAGGAAGAAGCCTTGCTTCATATAAATATGTTTGTGTTGAGAGCCAACGGGCATTGCTGCAGATATCATGACAAAAATAATCGACCGTGTCGAGCAAGTTCAATTGAAATTAACCAGTACTATGTGGTAAGCATCCTCCGTCAGCATATAGAAACCGTTACAAGGAGTTGTCCATGCCAAACAACTTGCGTCCTTCAACCAGTCCAGTAAGAGGCCATGCATTTCTCCTTGAGATATTAACAAATAATCCCTTGCCATGTATGCAACAAAAATTGAATGCCTATGTGAACGGTCAAAGGCCGTGCCTGTGCTTGGAGTGGGAAAAGTGCGTCACCTTTGATGCATTTTAGAGATATGCAATAGAGGTGATACATGCTCTATAAACCAATATCATCTGCATACCTCATTAAGTGCTCCTACCGATGAATCTGTCCGCTGTAAGAGTCAAAGGAGTTTCAATCAAGAAGAAAACCGAGAAATTATTTTCCAGATACTACTCAATAGATACTCTACTTCCTGGTGCAAAGGGCCTTGCCCAATTTGCAACCCCAAATTCAGAGGTAGAAAAAGAAAGACATCTGTCAGTCTTCCTGAAATGTAACGAACAGTTAGCCGTGTCGATCAGCTTTGCACCCGTCATCAAATTGAGCAATACGCCATGCTTATTTCGATGAAATCCGCCATGCCTTTGCATCAATTGTAGCATCAAATTGTAACCTCAAATAAGTGTGTGTTGTCCAGGTACTCTAGAGAAGCCGTGCTTCTAATCGACATGATTTTTACGCAAGCCATGCTTGATCTGGGTGTACAACTAATCATTGGCCCTTGCCAACGATGGATCGAACAAATTTTGAATGTGTATGAAACTGTCACAAGACATGCTTGTGCCTGGAGTGCCGAAAGCACTCCCACGGTTGCTGCATGTAAGAGCTATACGGCGTGGTTGAAAACTTGATCAAACTCAAACAAAAAATAATGCATACCTTGCCATGTTGGCCTATTTCCTTAACTTCTCATTGCATGCCAAATGGCTTCAATTTGCCCTCGATGATGCTCGTGCTCGTCGAGATTGAATCACCATAGTTTTGCATGGTATGCAGGCTTGCTTGCATGAAAGTCATCTTGCCTCTTTCGATCTCTTGTTCCACCTGTACGCCAAAGCCATTTCAAAGGCACATGTCGAACGCCTATCCATGCTCAAGAGTACCCAAGTTCGAAATCCGGTTGACACAATGGTGTCATCTTTGAAACCATTGCGGGTTAGAATCTGTAGAAAATTGCAGGTTTACAAAAGGTGCTAACTTTGATCGTTGGGAATCTCTCCCAATTCCAATCTTTACTTGCATGCATGTCTGCTGTTGACATGCATGCACAGTCACCAAGCCTATGTTGGTGGCCTTTTGTCGCATGACGACATGCAATGGTCGAATGCAGCTTCTGCTGTGCTGGGATGTCGTCATGAAACTCGGTAGCTTGTCAGCCTCGGATCTTCGAGCATGTCACAATCAAGGGGCCGAAATCGGGAGGGGTGTGTGCCCGGGGTGGGCATGCACCCTTGCTTAGGGTTTAATGTAAAAAAATTAAAAAAAAAAACAAAACTAAAAACCTGCACAGCGATGGATTTCAGCTCTGTCGTGCATGCAAAGTTGCTCCCATGACATCGCTATGTTGCCCCCCACGCTTCCATCCCGTGACGGGAATCACAGAGCAGGCCGTCGCGCTCAAGATGAGCCCACCATCCACGGTTTTGGCAGTGGTCTCCCCTCTTGCCGCAAGCAGTCCTTCCCACGCTGCTTGGGTCTCGGCCCAGCCTTCCCCGCCTGTCAAGAGAGTCTGCACACGGGTTTAGGGTTTTGTCTCATGGAGGTTGCCCACGGAATTTCTCTTCATGCCGAACGCTCACGAGCTGAGTCCTCCACGCCATGACGGCTTGCCCTAGAAAGAGAGAGAGAGAGAGAGAGAGAGAGAGAGAGAGAGAGAGAGAGAGAGAGAGAGAGAGAGAGAGAGAGAGAGAGAGAGAGAGAGAGAGAGAGAGAGAGAGATAGAGAGAGAGAGAGAGAATTCCAAACCATGCAAATCATAACCCCCTCCTCCATAGCCCGCTCCTTCCTGAGCTCTGATACCAATAAAAGACCTAGGGTAACTGAACATAGGATCCTCCTCCCTACCGCCCCTTATATAGGCCTAGCTCCTAGCTCTTGCCCTAAGCAGATCCTCAGTCTGCACTGGTCCAGTCCAGGCCCTTGGCCTAGGTCCCTGACCCCCTAGGTTGGGCCTTGCCTCGTAGGACCCTTGGCATGACAGTGATGTGTGTGAACGCACTAGGACCGCCGGGGCATTTTTTCCCTCTTTAGGAGGTTTTTTCCCCCGTGCATTGTATATACGTCCATCACTCTAGGGCTAACTATCTTTCCATTGCACACTAAGTAACACACTCTCATTTGTGTGCCTTGAGCTTCCTTCATCTTCTCCAAGCTGTGTGCATTTCTTTGCAACCCTAATTCCAACAATTGGTATCAGAACAGGTTGTCTCCTCCCAGGCTTAGTCGCCATCAGCTCCAGCACACGCCTGCTCGCTTAATCCGATTTCAATAAGCTTTCGCGAGCGTTCAGCAATCGACAAAAATTTTACGATAGCTCGTAGAGCTTAGTCTACTTTGATTTCTGATTCGGGCTCATTTCGGCCTTCGTTTCCACTACATGCAGTTTTCACATCAGGTGCAAACATTTTCCATGGCTGACAACAACACAGATGTGTTCAAGATGTTTGTTGCTGAGGACATGTTGGATAGGGACAATTACCCTATGTGGGCTTACATGATGCAACATGTTCTTGTGACAAAGGGCGTCTGGAATATTGTGTAGGGCATTGATGTACGTCCTAGTTCTGAGGATGTAGGCGATGTTGAGGATGTTGCAAGTCTTGCTTCAAGAATTGCTGCTATTAGATTTGTTTTGCCTACGGTAGAACAAGCTCGTTGGGATGTAAAGGATGCGTAGGTTCATGCTTTGATTGCGTTGTCTGTGAAGTGTACCATTACTCCTCACATTCGTTCAACGAAATCTATAAAACAGGCTTGGAATATTATAGCAGGTGTTTATGCAAGCCGCAATGAGGCTAAAATTGCTTTGCTGCATAAAGAGCTGGAATCGAAGATTATGCATGAGGAAGATGATATGGAAACTTTCCTTGCCGGTGTCAAGGACATCAATGAGCAACTTATTTGTGCAAGTGAAGTCATTTCAAACAGTTCCCTTGTGCAGACTGTTTTTGATGCCTTGCAAGATTCTTACTAGATTTTTGCTAGTACTTGCAGACTTATAACTCAAGGAAATCCTAAAGTTTTCAAGTTTGATGCATTATGCACATTGCTGTTGCAAGAGTCATTTTCCAAAAAAAATAGGACTAGGCAATGTGCAATTGAACATGCTTTTATTGCTTCTCAAAGAAAGGGTGGTAACAGCAATGCAGCCACTTCTTATGGTTCTGTTGCGAGTGGCAAAACTTATGTTTCTGATGCTTCTACTGGCAGCAATTGGTCTAGAAATTCTGGTGATAAGGGAAAAAAGAAGATGCGTTGCCATTATTATAAAGCTAACGATCACTTGATCAAGCATCCTAAGTTGAAGGCAAAAGAGGCTAAGAAGAAAGATGGTGGTTCCACTGCAAATGTTGGTTCCACTACAAATGCAGCCATTGTTGAGTCTTTTGTGAAAGGATATTGTGATGCTGATGTTGATGCAGAATGGGCTTTTAGTGCAGAGTGCACTTACAATCCTGTTGTCCATGATGCATGCACGTCAGTTGCTACAAATTCACATGTGTGGTATTTTGATAGTGGTGCTACAAAGCACATTACCTCACATCATGAATTGTTCACCTCTCTCGAGTCTGTCCCTCATGGGAATTCAGTCACTTGTGACAACAATGCCTCTTATCCTGTTCAGGGAGTTGGAAAGATTGTGCTTACTGCTGCAAATGGCAGTTCTTTCACACTAGTTGATACACTTTATGTACTTGGGATCAAGAAGAATATTTTGTCTGTATCTGCACTTTCTAGACTTGGACTTGTAGTCAATTTGTGGATGACAGATGTACAGTTCATGATCTCAATTTTGGTGATAAAATTGTTGCATCTAGCCTTTTGAGCCGTGGGCTGTATAAGCTCACTTTGTATGACAAGTGTGGACAAAATTTTGCAAATGCAGTTGCAAATTCAAGGGTTGTTTCAGATGAAAAATTGTGGCATGCACGTTTTGGGCATCTGAATTTTGCCAGTTTGCTGCATTTGTAGAAATCTGATATGGTTGCTTCTTTGCCACCTCTTGAAGCACCTGTCAAACATGTTTGTGAAGGATGTATTTTGGGTAAGATGCAGCGATTAAAGTTTCCAAAGGATGGTTCAATTAGGGCCACATGCAGGTTGCAGCTTGTGCATAGTGATGTTTGTGGACCCATGAAAACTCCATCCTTGGGCAATTACCTGTACTTTGTGACTTTCATTGATGATTACTCCAGGCATGCATAGGTATTTCCACTTAAAGCAAAGTACGAAGTTTTTATATGCTTCAAACAATTTTTTTGCTATGGCTGAAAATGTCTCGAAATGTACTATGGGCACCCTCCTTCCGATCAAGGGGGGGAGTATATGTCTCATGAATTTAATGCATTTCTGGCTAGTCGTGGGTAAAACACCAATGTACACTGCCTTATACACCTCGGCAAAATGGTGTTGCTGAGAGGAAAAACAAGTCACTTACAAAGATGGCACGAAGTATGGTCAAAAGTCAAGCTTTGCTGCATTCTTTTAGCTTGAGGCCATCATGTGTGCCACTTATGTACTTTACAGGTGTCCTACAAAAGCTTTGTAGTCTATTACTCCATATGAAGCATGGCATGATAAAAAGCCTTCTATTGAGCACATGCGTGTTTTTGGATGTTTAGCATATGCTTTGGTGCCACAAACACAGCACAAAAAATTGGATAATAAGGCTGTCAAATGTATTTTCGTTGGTTATAGTGCGGAAATCAAAGGTTACAAGTTGTATCATACGCAAAGCGTATTCTAGTTTCACGGGATGTAGTGTTTATGGAAGATTTTGTTCAGCCCTTGCTGTCATGTACTAGAGACAATAATGTAAGCTCACAGGACATTTATGAAACTTTGTTGCCTCTTTTCAGTGGTGGAAGTTTGAATGTAAATTCCAATGAGGCCAATGTACAACCAATGGGGGTTTCCAAAAATGTTATAGATTAGTCTATTACTAATGCAGATGTACATGATGTACTTGATGAGGAAAGGGCTGAAAATGAGCAGGCTAGAGGTATGCCAAAATGGCTGGTGCATACATTGCGTAACAGTAAATTGGATGCACCTTTGTCTAGTCGTACTCGTTCAGGATCTGGACATGCATCTTATGCATCAGATTGTATGCTTTTGCTGTGTCTAGCTTACATGTTGTTGAGGAACCTCTATCTTTTGATGAAACACAAAATTCAAAAAATTGGATGGCTGCCATGGCAATAAGAATATGATGCACTTATAGAAAATGACACATGGACTTTATGTGATTTACCTCCTGAAAAAAAGGCCATTGGTACGAAGTGGGTTTACAAGTTGAAAGGCAAGCCAGATGGTGAGATCGATCGCCATAAGGCTTGACTTGTTGCAAGAGGTTATGCATAGCAAAAAGGCATAGATTATGAAGAGACTTTTGCTCCCCCTTGTTGTATGACTATTGTGTGTTTTCTATGTGCATTGGCAGCTCATTTTGGTTGGGATGTACATAAATCAGACACTGTTACTGCTTTCTTGAATGGTGACATATTTGAGGAAGTTTATGTAACGCAGCTGCGGTTTTGTCAAGAAAGGACAAGAGGACAAAGTGTGCAGATGTAAGAAGGCTTTGTATGGGTTGAAGCAATCTCCTCGTGCTTGGTATGAGAAAGCTGACACTCATTTGGTCAAACGAGTCTTTCGTAACAGTCCAACAGAAAGCACATTGTATGTCAAGCGTGAGGGTGATGTACTTCTCATTGTTGTTCTTTATGTGGATGATTTATTGATCACTGGACCAAATCAGAGACATACTGCTAAATTTAAGACTGATTTGAATGTTACTTTCAAGATGAAAGATTTGTGGTTGTTGCATCATTAATTGGGCATACAGTGTGATGGTGGAATTGCCTTATGTTAGAAAAGCTACGTAGAGACATTGCTATGTAAATTTGGACTTGAGGATTTTAAACCTAATGCCACTCCCATGGAAATAGGTTTAAAATTGAGTCTTCATGATGCTAGTGATGTCACTCTTTACCAAACTGTTGTTTGCTGCCTCATTTATGTATGCAACACGAGGCCGGATATTCAGTTTGCAGTCTCACAGGTTAGTAGATTTATGCATAGCCCAGGGTCTAAGCATTGGCAGGCTGTGAAGAGGATTTTTTGCTACCTTAGTGGCACTTTATGTCTTGGTTTGTTTTATCCCAACGGGGGATCATTACCACCAGACTTACATGCTTTTTTGGGCTTAGATTGGGCTGGTTTTTTGACACGTGAGTGTCCACAAGTGGTTTTTGTTTCATGCTTGGCAGTTCATGTATATCATGGTTGAGCAAGAAGCAACCTATTGTGGCCACTTTGAGTTGTGAGGCTGAGTACAGGGCAGTCTTCACAGCTACGGTTGAGTGTGTATGACTCAGACGCCTTATGGCTAATTTGGGTGTTGGACAGGACACAGCCAACACTATCTACACTGACAGTCAGAGAGCATTGGCAGTTGTAAGGAACCCAGTTTTTCATGCTTGCACAAAGCACATTGAGGTGCATTACCACTATGTCAGGGAGAGGCTCTCAACAAGAGAGATCAACTTGGCTTGTGTGCCAACACAAGACAATATTATAGATCTTTCCACAAAGGCATTGTCTCGTGAGAAGCTCAAAGTTTTTCACAAAGCTTTGGGCTTACTCCCCTTTGTGGATTGATCATGTCCTCAGGGCATGACACTTCCCTTTACTCATGTGCCAGCTCTCATTCACTGCCTTACTCCAGGGGGGATTTGTTACCATATACATGTGGTAGTGATGTGTGTGAACACACTAGGACCGCCGGGGCATTTTGTCCCTATTTAGGAGGTTTTTTCCTCCGCGCATTGTATATACACCCATCACTCTAGGGCTAACTATCTTTCCGTTGCACACTAAGTAACACACTCTCATTTGTCTGCCTTGAGCTTCCTTCATCTTCTCCAAGCTGTGTGCGTTTCTCTGCAACCCTAATTATACATGTGGAAGTGATGTGTGTGAACACATTAGGACCGCCGGGGCATTTTTTCTCTCTTTAGGAGGTTTTTTCCCCGTGCATTGTATATACGTCCATCACTCTAGGGCTAACTATCTTTCCATTGCACACTAAGTAACACACTCTCAATTGTGTGCCTTGTGCTTCCTTCGTCTTCTCCAAGCTGTGTGTGTTTCTCTACAACCCTAATTCCAACATTACATCCTCATGATAACACTCAATAGCAGTATGCTCATCTAGTTTGGCATCATCTATAACTCTCTCATTTTTTGTAGCTGCAGGCGGTGGACACTCCAGACAAGGTTTGGCTGCCACAAGCGAAAACAAAACTCCTAAGGGATGGACACAACAATAGAATATATGTGTGGCACAAGCAAGCCTTACTTAGTCCCATTGTCTTCTCGCAAGTCTTGAAAAGTGTACGTACTACCGTGCCACTAGAATCACACGCTTGAGGGATTTGGGCCCAATGCCAAGAGCAGAAGAAACATCAAGCTTAGGTAGACTCGAAGCGCTCCTCGTGAAAAGTGGAGGCACATGATCAAGAATGAGGCCACTATCGGCTTCCAAGAATGACACAGCCATATCTTGTTCACCTCTGAAAAAACAGAAAGCAAAATCGCATTATTTCCAAGCATACATCGAGCATTTTCTATAAGATATCAAGCTATTGAATCACCATCTTCAAACTCCATCGAGCGAACATCACTAGATTCATCGCACATAGGTTCCATGTTGTGATCGTTGCCACCATAATGTTCATCGAGTGGATATCGCGAGGAGGAAGAGGCAGCCAAATTAAGAGAGGATAGTAAATAATGTTCACACAACTATTACTTGACGTGTTCAAAAGAAGCAAAGGGAAAAGAACATCCTTTAGCTAAAGGGTAAATAAGTTCATAGAAACAGTACATCACACATTCACAGGGACCTTAAGATCAATAAGGGAGAGGGATAGTCTTGAACTAATTTTTGCAAGAGCAACACCACTTATATAATACAATCCTCCCTTCTCTTTCTCAATGTTCACAAAGTCTTAAGGCTAACCTACTATCAAATCTTTCAAATGGATTTGACACATATTTAGACACATGGAAGAGAACATCAAATTCAAAGGCATTAATGAACTAATGGACAAAGGTACACATCATAAAGAGTACCCCCACTTTATCCATTCACACTCTTCTTGTCCATGGACTGTGCAATTTGAGGTGCCAAGTTGAGTTAGACCCAAGTTAAGACTAACCTACTATCAGATCTTTTGAATGGATTTTGACACATATTAAGACACATGCAAGAGAGCATCAACTTCAAAGGCATTAATGAACTAGTGGACAAAGGTACACCAATCAGAAAGAGTACCCCCACTTTATCCATTCACACTCTTCTTGTCCATGGACTGTGCAATTTGAGGTGCCAAGTTGAGCTAGACCCAAGAATGTGTGTTGGTGGTCTAGGATTCCCACCATGCTCATGTGTTGAACACCAAGAAACAGCCAATGAACAAACGAGAGAGAGAAAGAGAGAGAAGGTGTGTAATTGCAAGACTTGCAAAAGGCGAGGAAGTCATTTGCATGGTGTGAGTCACTACGACGTAGCAACTCTGCAAACTCGTTGTATGGAATGGGAGGGAGCCGTGTTGCACATCTTGCCAAGCAGTGCTCGGGGAAAATGTTTTTGAGCATAAGAACATGTCGTTCTCGATCCCAAAAGCGCCGTTTGAGAGTAAGGGGAAAAGGAGGAACTCTACCCACAATAGAGAAAAAATAGTGGTAAAACCTTAATAAATACCCGTACTTTCCTAGAAGTTCCTCTTGGCAGACTCAAGGAAAGCAATTCTGCATGTTTGGAAAGTTGATTTTTTCTTGAACGTTGTTGCAAGCCTATATTATGGGCAAGGAAAATGTGGCTCAATTTAATCATGTGTCAATGCTAATTTCAAACTTGCAGCTAAGAGCAAGGGAAAAAGGAAAAATTCCCACCTAGAATAGAAAAAAATAGTCTAAATTCCTACAAAATGCCCCTAATTTCCTAAAATCCCATCTTGGCAAACTAAAGGGAACAATGTGGAACGTGCCTCGGGTTAGTATCGTGCCGTTTTGACTTCTGAAAATGCCCGTTGAGTGCAAGGGGAGAAGGAGAATTTCCGCCCCAAAATAGAGAAAAGTAGGGTAAAAACCTGAAAAACACCGCTATCTTTTAAAAATTTTCTCTTAGAAAACTCAAGGAAATTAAACTTGTGTGCTTGGAAAAATGATTTTTCTCGAGCACAGGAAGGAAAGAAATGTCAAAAAATGCGAACACTGTCGATACAAGGTAAATGAGATTTAAGTGCCTTTATGATTCGATGAGAACCTACAGCCAGTATTTGTAAAAAATTGTGCATCGGCTCAATATCGTGCCGGTTTCAATTTCGAAAATGCCGGCTGAGGGCAACAGGAAAGGAAGAAATTCATGCCAAAAATCGAGAAAAATAGTGTGAAAAGCCGAAAAGATAACCTACTTTTTTAACATTTTCTCTTGACAAAATCAAGGAAAGGAAGTATGTCTGAATCAACTCTCTCTTTCTCTGTGTCACACACACGCGCACACAAGCAAGTGGATCCATTGGACGATGCAAGAGGTCTCTGTCGGTCTGACACCCAATCTATTAGAACGAATACATGTCAGACATGCCGCCCAGAAGAGGTTGAAGGCCAGCTACTAGATTCATGGAGGAACCTATTCGTGTCATAACGATTCCAGAAGAATCAAAGAGAGGCTCTAAAATGGACCAGCAACCTGGAAATGAGACAATGTGGGTCCAGAACCAGTCATAGCTGAAGAATCAAGGGATTCTCAATACTCTACTCATTCTCGGCACAGACAGGTAGAGCGAGCTAAAAGAAGGAACCGTTCCCATGGATCTCAAAAGAGCCATAGACATACTGAGGAAAGTGAGAGTGGCAAAAGAAGTCACAAATGAGCACAGAAACTAGCTATATTCATGCATTAGACTCATAAAACACTACTCACTTCTTACCAAGCTTTCCAAGAAACAAATAAGGTGGGCTAAATTTCTATGGTAATTTCAATTTCACATCACTCACATTTTAGGAAATCAAAATGCGATTGCAAATGCACTCTCACATCGGCCTAGCGCCAATGATGTCTCTATTGTATGCAATTATGACCTTACAAGCCTCATTGGCAAGTATGAAAAAGATGTAGGTTATGTAACTATTATGGTTGACCTAAAGAATGACAAGGCCCATGAACCTTTCTCACTAAAGGATGGATTTATTTTGCATGGTTCATGACTATGCATAACAAAAGAATCTACACGAGAAGTTATCCCATGCACCTCCTTATGTAGGGCATCATGTATTTCAAGCAACAACCCAAGCAACAGAGACTTATTTCTATTGGACCACTATGGGAAATAGCATCCAAGACTATTTAGAACAATGGACTGTATGTCAAAAGGTCAAGTATGATAGACACAAGGCTTTTGGATTGTTGCAATCTTTGCCAATCTTTGAAGCTCCATGGGAGAGTACTTCTATAGACTTTTTCTTTGGCTTGCCACAGTCCATACATGGAAGTAGCATTTGGATAGTGGTTGATTGATTTAGTAAAATAGGCTCATTTTTTCATGTTAAAAATACTATTAAATCGCATCGCATGGCTTCTTTGTTCATTTCCCAAAAAAATTAAATACCATGCTATGCAAGTTCAGTATTATCTGATGGAGTTCCAGGTATGACAAATCTCTTTTAGAGGGGGATATTTGAAAATATGGGCATGTGTTTTGATTTCTCTTCATTATCTCATCCTCAAACAAATAGCCAAAATGAAATCACAAATTTGACCATTCTTTATCTTCTCAAAAACTATGTTGATGAGAAGGATGAAGGCCATCAATGGGGAAGATGTTTACCCTTAGTAGAGTTTGCATATAATAACATAGCCCGTACTTGTATAGGAAAGTATCTATTTGAGATAATTGAAGGCCGCCCCAAGCCTCCACCTATCTTAAAAAAACATTAAAAGATATTTGCATTGGATAAAAATGTGCCATTAAATAGCTTT
This sequence comes from Adiantum capillus-veneris, assembly GCF_014529385.1. Taxonomy (NCBI): domain Eukaryota; kingdom Viridiplantae; phylum Streptophyta; class Polypodiopsida; order Polypodiales; family Pteridaceae; genus Adiantum; species Adiantum capillus-veneris. The sequence goes on along the minus strand of NC_140940.1, from coordinate 144,529,455 downwards.
TTAGAAGATAAAAGAAGCTATTCAAGCATCACAACAAAAGCAAAAAAGATCTTCTGATAAGCATAAAAGACCTTTAGAGTTTAAGAAAGAAGAGTGGGTTTTGCTAAAATCCCCTAAAAGGCTCGACTATTTCAAAAGACAGGCAAGAATTGGCAAGGCAAACCCATAGGACATCAAAAGTTCTATGTTAAACTTGCTAAGAGGTACTACATTCCATGTATTGATTGTGTTCATTTTACCAATTTCTTTATCCGCATAGACATCTTAGTCTCTTTATTGATGTTCCTGCTCTGCCTTAATAGAGACCTTTCACAATGAATTCTTAGTACCTATATGCTCTATACAAGTGTGTGATATGATGTATAAAATAATGGCTAGAGCTAATTCCTTCTAAGATACCCATATCATGTGTAAAGAAGTGTGATATAATGTGTTAAAATGATGTTTAGAGCTACTCATTTCTACTAGGTTTTGCAATAAACTCAAATCAGTTAGAACTTTGATTAAACCTTGTTTTTCTTCTACCATGCATCTCCATAGTTGGTCTTCTTTGGGGACGTTTGTTGCATGCACAAGTTGTGTAATGAGATTGTGTTGATTCTATGGCATCATAACTTTAGAACCTACAAAACATTAGCAATGCTATTGCATTTGTATACTATGGCATCATCATTTTTATGATATTCATACAACTAGCTGTGGAATTGTCATTTGCATATCTATACAAAAAGCAAAGATTATGGTTCTTCAAAGTTCTTGCCAATGTCCACTTTGATGCATACTTGGAACTAATGTCCTGGTGATTCATAGCTCTTCCCCTTGGCTATGATATGATTTTCACTTTATTATGTCTCGGTACCAACATTATTTGTGCACCACTCAATGATGTACAATATAACCTAGGGCCACATTCTTATCGCATAAACTTATGGTCGACTTTTATTCCCACAATGACGCGTTGTAAAGTTGATTTGACCATTGTCAATGGTGTAACATACATGTGTCGTTTTCTCTGGTCTCAACAAAGGTGGCAAGTTAGATCAAAAAAGTGAACACCCTTATTAAAAGACTCTTGAGGTGATTAAGAATTAAGCAAAGCAGAATCAAGATCTTGCAAGAGAAGACTATATTCTAAATTTAGAAGTTGAAGATCCTTTACAAGAAAATCATAAATGGCTAATGATAAGTGCTACCGCTAAACAATTGATGAACCACCACAACCAGGTGCTAGTATAATCCCCACTTTAGTAGTTCTGTTCCAGCACATATATCACAAATGGATTTGCAAGAAATGCATTCAAGCTCCCCATGAAAAAAAAAATGAGTAAAATCTTGAAAAACAGACCACTCATGAGGGTGGTCTTACTAAAATTGATTTTTAGGACATAAATATTCAATTTATAGTACATAGATATTGATTCTCCAACTCTTGGGAATGTCTATGCACAATCATAACAAGAAGCCCACGCTATTCTCATAGAAGTAAAGTGATCGAGAAAATGGTGAGTGCAAAAAGGATGAAAGGTTAGAGAAGCTATCTCTTTTAGGTCTAAAGGATGGGAATGATTTATTGCACAATCTAGACAAAATTATGTACATAGGTGGGAACCCTATTGTGGCTTCATTCTCGAGAGCAACTCTTATCCACCAGCAAGATTTCACGTTGCCTACAGGACAAAACAACTTCCATGAGTAATTGGCTCAAGTGAAGATCCCATGGGCCCATTTGCACATTCCAAAACAATCAAGCTCCCAACAAGCTTCCTCTACTTCTCGATGTCCAATTAGGTCTTCGATGGAGAGTTTAGTGTTTACCCATTTCTAGTCCCATAGAGCAAATCCACATGAATCTCTACACCCAAGTTTTCAATGTACTCATATGTTCAAAAAATCATCTTTTCATCCAAGCCTGTACCGGGGGGGGGGGGGAGAGAGAGAGAGAGAGAGAGAGAGAGAGAGAGAGAGGTGTCGTCAGGGAGTACAATCCTACCGTGGACATTAGAGAGAGAGACCACCCCAATCACCCTACCTCCACCCATTGCCTACACCCTTCTGTCCGAAAGCACGAACGAGCAAAGTATACATATGAGAGGGACATGTCGGCAAGCGGCCACCCAACACCTTTGCAGAGCTTGAGAGAGAGAGAGCCCCGCACCTATCAACCGCTAAGTGGAATCTCATCACAGATTTTTCCTACCCCACCTCACACCACAGACTATTCTCAACATTCCACTCAAAATGTCTTTTTTTCAAACTTGACCCCACATATTTAGTATGTTGAATCTAAACATCATTCAAATTGTCGAGTTGGTCAGATTTGGGTTTAACAACTTTCAAGCTCATTGTGATATCTTGTTTGGCTCTATGGTTTTTGACTATGATACTTTACATTCATAGCTGAAAGAGAGGTTGTTTTGATGAGCAATTATGTACTTAAGTGAAGATCCCATGGTCCCATTTGAGCTCCCAACAAGCTCAACTGATATACAAGAGCCTCTTGTGTCCAAGGTCTTGGGTTCAAACCCTTTGACACATCATGTGGCATAAAGCCTTAGGGGTCATTCCCCAAGTCTATATGATGGGTTGGCCTACCTTATCCAGCTGGGATGCTCCAGCTCAAAGAGTGAGGTGTGAGAGTTGTAATTTCAACTTGTAGGTCTCTCTCTGGGGTTGGGGAGGGGCATGCTTTCTCTATTTCTTGGCATCCTGGGCCTACGGTGAAGAGTTTTGAAAGTTTCGAGCAATCACCCATTCCTAGTTACATAGAAAAATCTGCTTCTTCTTCTTGAACTTATTTGCCATGAAGTTAAACTGCTACAGAATGCCGAGTCAGTTCGCTTGCGTGAAACCTTCTTGGCTGGAGACCATCTAATCTAGCACACACTCAGTATGAAACCAGAAATTGAGCACCACAATTTTGCCTAATAAAGAAAACATTTTATAAAACAAAGCCAGAAGAAAATTGGCTCAATCTTCCTTCCAAGCCATAATGAGAGTGCTTTGTAACATGCCATCTGTTCTAGACAAAAGTAGCACATCTATTTTCTTTACAAGTATGCATCTTGTAATATTCAGCCCTTGTAGTGCATCTGTTCTCCAAAACCGTAAGCTAAATGCGCCAAGAGGAGTAGATAACAAAGGAATTCGTTCCGTAAAGTTAACAACAAGCTTAAATAGTAAAAGAAGTAACTGCAAAATTCATATGGGGCTTTGGAGTACACAAGTATGGCAATAACTTGGGCTGCACACACCCGTTAATCAACGTTACAGATAGGGAAAGCTGGGAAGAGGAGGAAGATTACTTGCTCCTCAAAATGCCGCACAACTACTACTGACAATTGACTCTGCTCTGCCCTTGAACAAACTCAAACTTGGTTGTCAACCAAAAAAAAAAAAAAATCCGCGCATATTTCTGTGTGTGTGTGTGTGTGAGGTAAGAGAAACTAAAAGGAAGACCAAGGTAGTTACTTGGCAGGGTTGAGGACTGTCAGCCTTAGTGAATTCTTTCCTAGATGCGAGAAATGTCACGCCCGAACACAAAAGTTGTGGCCCAATTGACAGCAACATAGAATCTGTTCCTCCAACTGATCACACGAGTCAAGTAGGCTGACCGCCATACTAACCAGCTCAAGAAACCTGCCCATGAAACTCCTTTGGATTCCTGCATGAACCATGTACTTATCATCATTAACTAATTTAAGATACGCTGCCCTTGTCACTCTAGAGGAGGAGAAGAAGAGAAGTTTTAACATCGTAGGAACAAGCCCAAGAGACTCAAAGATCTGTTTGACAAAATCGAACTCAAGACCTGTTATTGAAGAGGGAATTGGGATAACAAATCTACCACACTTGGGTGATAGAAGGGTTATACTAGTTTCCTCTTCTTAGTGTCACAGTTGGGGGGGGGGGGGGGGGGGGGGGGGTGGGGCAGAGAGAGAGAACCTTGCTTTGGCGTAGATCAACCAAGGCCTTGTACCTTCCGACAGTGGCCATACTTCCTAAATGATGGTATTCAAAAGGGGGCCCTTCAACAGTCACTGTGCTACTTGCATAACCACCCCCTGCTTTCACGATCCTGTTCAGCTCCCTGGCCAAGTATTTACCTTGTCTCTCAGCAACCTGGCACGCAAAAAGAAGCCTTAAGCTTTGCCCTTGCTCTCGAACCAATCAAAGAGCATTCCGGTTCTTTTTCTAAGAATTGAGCAACACAAATGTGGCACAGTCAACGGTCATGTCAAAGCAGTTTCTTATCAAAGTACATAATACCTGAGCCAGAGCCGGAAGAACAGGCTTCCCAACACTTTCGACAAACCCAGCACAGTCTCCGATTGCATACACATCCTCAAAGCCGGGAACTCGTAGATTTTCATCAACACCAATCCTGTCATCCATTTTAGAGCTTTGCATGAATAACCCACATCAATATCACACATAATAATATACTGACAATCCACGTGTCTCTTGCATTCAGAAAGAACAGTGTGTTGCCTAAACATATTTTAGTAATCCTCATTGATACCTTCCATCACGAGACTTTGGCAGTTCTAGTGTTCTAACAAAGTCGGAAGGTCCTACTCCAGTGGACCAGACTAGTAGACCGTAAGGTACCTTTGAACCATCACTCAGAGTAATATACCCTGGCTTAACATCCTTTACAACACCTTTCACCAGCTTAACACCCGCCTAGAGAAGATACAACCATAAGCACACTATATTAGCTTCAGACCTACATAGTCTTTATACTGTTACAGAATCTCACAGCACAAGTGTTGAATTACCTTTGTCAAATGCCTTATTGCATACACACGCAAGCCAACGTCAAACGATGAAAGTATTTCCCTTGCCTGTTTAAAGGAGGAAAGTGTTCTTCACAATATAGTACACATGGAAATAGAGAGTCCTGGTTTGCATGCATCTGAAAAAAACAGATCTAAGAAAAGAGAGTCACCTCGATAAGAGTCACATGAATATAATTTTGCACATGGGCATATCTCTGGTGGACATCTCTTTTGATGAAGTCACTAAGCTCACCACTAAACTCAACCCCAGTGGGTCCTCCACCCACAACAACGCAATGCAAAAGTCTCCTTTTCTCTTCCTCCGAAGTCCCTGTAAAGTAGAAATCAAAACAGATGATTGGTCTTGCAAACTGAGTAACCATAATAAAACCCTGCAACATCAGGAATCTCTCAAGCTACTTTTGCATCTCATTTGAATGGTGAACTCCAGTTCACACAGTGCATTTTCAAAATAAGATAAACCAAATAATCTGATCTCTACAGTTTTTAAGTTCAACAAAAGGGTAAGCAGCAGGACTCAAACAGAAACAGCATGCTGTGCTGCTACAAGAGCATGTGCCACCTCAAGGAGGCAACCTGGCACAGCTTCCATGTAGCTGAATGATAAGACCGACTGAAAATAAAGGGCATGTACCGTGCAGAATTTTAGACATTATAATAAAAATTGCAGTTTCTTGTGATTATGACATGTTGTGGATGTTAGCAACGGTATATCCCTCTCGCAAAGCATACAATCTGCATGTATATGAACAAGTACACAGCCAGAAAAGGCAAGCAATCAAATTTCTAAAACAGTAAATGCAATAACTTTTGACACCTAGAGACATATCAGCCAGCATAGGGAACATGAGAAGTTAATCAAACATGCTTTGTTGCATCCAATGCAGCAAAGAACATAAAATGCATGGTTTAAGACACACTCCACCTGTTGGTAATAGAAGACTAAAACACAAAGAGTCTGAGAAGTCCACTACAAAGGCATTGAACTCCCATTAAGCAATTGATGGGAATGCACTTCCTATGTGTCAAGTATTAGACATACTTGTCTCTATGCACTATCGAATGCAAACACTACTCAACGAAAGAGAGACAGAACCAGCCTTAAGGCACAACCTGCATTGAACTCCCTATATGTGAAGTATAGACATTATAGTGGCGATACTCTATCGAAGGCAACTGCTCCATACAGTCACAGCAAACACATCCTCAATGAAAGAGACAGAGCGATAACGGCCAAGCATTCATTGCTGCATCTCGAGTAGATATATCACTAAAAACAATTACAATTATGAAACTGCACTACAAAAACAAATAGCTTCATGAAACTGCCCATGACTCTGAACAAGTTCACCCCACCAAGAATAGAGAAGTCCAAAGACTTGCACATGGCTCCAGCATACTCATGTGGTCACATGTCGGGAGTCTAGGAAATCTAATATGGAGCCATTGATAAATATTCTGACCAATTTTCCGACAATTCAGGGTAGATATGCATGTACTAAACAGAAGGCCCTGTTGCATCCGGTCACATGGGAGAGTCCATTAAGGTTTCAATAGACGTAGTCACTCCCCCTTCCCCTAGCCTTGATTATGAATTTAGCAAAACCTCGTCCCTTGTCATCCTCAAGGTGGTGGTGAAATGTAGTGCCAACAAAATATATTTTTTGTAAACCTTACATTTTGAAAAGCACAGGCAAAATCAACATATGAAAGATTGGGTAACAAAATACACAGCAATAAGGAGGAGAAAAATACCAGGGATATCAGACAGCATAAGGTTTAATAGAAGCTTCTTCCGAATATTCTGTGCATCTGAGACCTCCCGCAGGAAGATTGCATTCTCGTGCACTCCACTAATATTATAAGTTAGAGCTTGAGCCCCAGATGCAATAACAAGCTTGTCATATGGCACGGCAAAAGCCGTTGTGCTTTCCGACTTTTGCGAACCATTCTCTTCTGCAACACAACGAACCTTCCATGGGAACAACCAGAATCAAGGCATTAGTTTCAAATTTTATCTGCTTAGATGGCAGTTACAATGTCATAAAATTGACATCTGAAACATGACGGTTTCAAGTATATTTGCACAAACAATCTTTCTCAACCTAGATTTTGACATATTGGAAGCAGTAGATTGATCACTTCAAAAAGTATACAACATGAGGTTCGTCAAGAAAGAATGCTACAAATCCTTGTCAAACGAAAAAATAGGGTATACCAACAAGAATGATTTTAAAAACAATTTACCTCGTGCTTCTGTGGGTCAATACTAACACAGCGTCCCAGGAAGAAATAGGAATTAGGAGACTTGGATAGGGCATTCTGGATGCGTGCAATAGGCTCAGCAACGGAGCGGAACTCCAGCGTGCCAACACATGTAGATGCCAGCAAGGGTGTGAAAACCATGTGGTTACGCGGTGAAATGCATACAATATCACATACATTGGAGTTCAAATCTTTCATCAGGCGGCACGCTGCCCAGCCAGTGCCAAGCACTACTATCCTTGGCTTCTCTCCTGGTTTGGTTGCTGGCAAGCCACTTATGACATTATTTTCTTCTGAACTATTCTCTGCCTTGCTCTCTGTATTATCCTCCTTGCCACTGTCTGCCTCGTCCTCAGCAAGCTGCTCGCTATGAAGGAGACGGCAGCTTTGATAAGGTATAGTGGTAGCAGAAGTGGAAGCGGAGAGAAAATGTATCCTTGTGGACATACCTGGCAGGGACAAGGTTGTCGTTGATCCTGCTCTCCACGCAGCAGGACTCATGTTCTTTGAGGGTGAGTCTGGCAGAAACCCCACCATTGGTCGTCCTTTCGCAAGAAGGGAGGAAGGAGCCCAAGAAGATGAAAATGCCGAAGATGATAACATCTCACTTTTTCCTATCTCAAGAGGAAGCTCTGGAGGCGCTGCCGCTTGTGAAGAAGAACGTGATGATAGATAAGCAGATGGCGTTGAGCGCCCGAACCTGCTTGAAGCCGACCCTAATTCTAGTGCGCCCGGCAATGTAAATCTAGAGTTTGTTAGTGTCGATGCTGATGATGTAAGAGAGCCCCTACGGAGGGGCTTGACTAGAAACTGCATCGCCATGAGTTAGATGCTAGTGTGAACAAAGAAAGGAGCACGAGCTCAAGGAAAGAATGCAGATTGCGAGATGTGGCGTGCAAGCGCAGAGTGTATACTGGTGACAAAGGGTTCAAGCCAGGACGGGAGAATGTGTGAAGGGAAGCTAACCATGGAAGCTCCGACGAGGGAGAAGAAGAATCGAGCAAGAACTAACGACGACGGGTCCACATAGACGAGCAGCCCTGAGATTAGCGACCCACGCCAGCAAACGGCGCTGCTCTTTTTGCACTTTTTGGTCTGAAATGCAGATACTTTCAATCGGACAACACGTGGCGAGACCTCTGCCCTCCGATGCCCGGTTCGCATGTAGTAATTGACGGGACGCCACGTGTCAGTGGCTCCCTTACTTGACGGCCAAGTCTCCTTCACCCACGTTTTTCCAAACTCCTTGGACCCGGACACGAGTTGATAAATAAAGGAGTCGAGAACCTAGTGGAAGTAACTAGGGTCCTTTGGGTTGAATTGAAATTGAGCCTCTGCCAAAATGTGCTTGCACCCAAGTTGTTCAATAAAGGAGCCTAGAACCACTGTGTATTTGTGGTTGCACCCAAGTTGTTAAATAAAGGAGCCTAGAACCACTGTGTATTTGTTGAATTAACTGCAGTAGTTCGTATTGAATTGAAATTGAGAAAACATGCTTGCTACCTTGCGTTTCAACACTTCTAGAATGTACATTTTCAAAACTAGAGTGCTTCGGTAGCCGCATTTGAAATGAAATAATGCGTATGAGGTGGAGGTAAACGGAGAGGGTGAAAATGTGAGATGTACGCGCAATCACAAGTAGAAGGAGAACAGAGGAAGGAAAATAGTATCATGCATATTTCTAACCAAACAATATGAATTTTACAATGCAAGAACTCTTGTCTACTGTACTTCATCATTTGAATTGAAATTGAGTTAGTATAGAAGAATAAGTGTAACATTTTGCCTAATCACACTTTGCTTCAAATTCTTAGTGTATGTTTTTGTATTTGGAGACAATTCTCTATCTAGATTTTCTGTCGTCAAATGTGGATCTTTACATGAATGCAATCTTGCATCGTGGTAGACCTATCCTGCACTCAATGAATTGCTATACTATATCTTGAGCATGAAAATTTGTTTCGTTCTAAGTGTTGCGCCACAATATGCATACATGTTGATTGAAACTTCACCCAACAAGACTTAATATTGTCTTTCAACAATCTCTGACTAGCAAGCTCAATCAAGAATTTGTTTACCCATGATGGATAGTGTCAACTAATTTTGAAATGCAAGCATATGCAACCAAACCACAACCATGTATGACGTTTTCTTTTTAAGAGCCCCTAGCTAGTGTAGGTCATGAGGGCAACAACTTCCCGGGAGGTCACCCATCCCATTACTGTTCCCACGCATATGCGCTTAACTCTGACGTTCCACAAATTGGTCTAGCCATCCAGACCCCAAAACCTTAAGGTGTTAGGGACCTCCGGTCTAACCAATTTATGCAAGCCTCATAGATAGACACCACTTTGTCACCACAAGTTGGGCTTACCCCAACAATCGCCCCTTTAAGCCAAACTTGGGACTTTCCCGTCCCCTTGAGTACCAACGTGTTCCGCCTTTTTCTAGGCTCAGAGGTTGAGAGCTTCAACGTGGCCGGGAGCTAGCTCAGAGGTTGAAGTCAACATCAACATGTCCTGTTCCACGGACTCAGAGGTTGGACTTTGAACCATGGCTCTGATACCAGTTGTAGGTCATGAGGGCAACAACTTCCCGGGAGGTCACCCATCCCAGTACTGTTCCCGCGCATATGCGCTTAACTGTGACGTTCCACAAATTGGTCTAACCATGATACCAGTTGTAGGTCATGAGGGCAACAACTTCCCAGGAGGTCACCCATTCCAGTACTGTTCCCGCGCATATGCGCTTAACTGTGACGTTCCACAAATTGGTCTAGCCATCCAGACCCCAAAACCTTAAGGTATTAGGGACCTCCAGTGTAACCAATTTATGCAAGCCTCATAGATAGACACCACTTTGTCACCACAAGTTGGGCTTACCCCAACAATCGCCCCCTTAAGCCAAACTTGGGACTTTCCCGTCCCCTTGAGTACCAACGTGTTCCGCCTTTTTCTAGACTCAGAGGTTGAGAGATTCAACGTGGCCGGGAGCTAGCTCAGAGGTTGAAGTCAAAATCAACATGTCCTGTTCCACGGACTCAGAGGTTGGACTTTGAACCATGGCTCTGATACCAGTTGTAGGTCATGAGGGCAACAACTTCCCGGGAGGTCACCCATCCCAGTACTGTTCCCGCGCATATGCGCTTAACTGTGACGTTCCACAAATTGGTCTAGCCATCCAGACCCCAAAACCTTAAGGTGTTAGGGACCTCCGGTCTAACCAATTTATGCAAGCCTCATAGATAGACACCACTTTGTCACCACAAGTTGGGCTCACCCCAACAATATTGAAGGGGATCGGGGAGCACCACAGGCAGAGAGTGAGAGAGAGAAGGAGACACACGACACATAGATATGGGTGGGGAGACTCCAAAGAGTGAGCAGCCCCCTATACACTTATGCTATGTATAAGGTATACAAGTCAGTGGGCGCCCAGACTCTGGGCGGTCGGGCAAGGCACAGGCGCCTATACCCCAACAACCTCCCACTTAAAGACGACTGTGCCTTTAAGCAAGGGAACCTAGTCTAAAGACTACAAAAGGTGAGAGAAAACTGCTCTCAACCGATGCCCACTGGCTGGCTGTGATCGTGTGCATCCGGTTGTCCTGCTCCCGTGTAAGTCCATACACCACCAGACGTACCGCACACGTACTACAAGTATGTACGGAATACCTGCATATCTCCCTCGTGCACTATGCCATCATCAGTCAACAAATGACTGACAACCCCAACTACATATGCTCCCACTGTAGCTGCGATATCCGGTCTCAAGATCAGCATCTCATACATGAGACCACCGAATGCCGATGCAATGCTAGCGGGCCCTGCTAGCTCTACGGAGCATGCATCAACATATATATCCCTGGCAATAGGCATCTCTGACTGACAAGGCGTGTCAGCCACATGCATCTCCTGACTGTCCGCAAAAGACGCATCAACCTGTCGTGCAACCTCAGAGCAAACCAGCTGCTCTAGGTGTCTGCTGGAAGACATATCCTGCACAACTATATCATCATGCTCACTATCGAGCATAGAAAGGAATGACTGCATAATCGCTGACATCTCAGCCTCCTCTGCAATCATCCACTGCAAACATGACCACTCAATCTGCTATGACTCACTAGAGCTCTCATGCTCTAACTCCGTATGCATAGACTCTTGCACAACGTCCTCCTGTCGTGACTCACTAGAGCAAGACCGCTCTACCTGTCTATCCTGCATAGAAGTATCTCGCACAACTGACTCTCTGCTTTGCTCAGTCACTAGCAAAGCATGCATGTCTGACTCTGTCACCTCTCTGTGTGACTGCTCAAGTCGTGCCCCAACTGTGTGCACAACGAGCTCACTACTCTGCACTCCATGCAAAGCATCCTGCAACCCACAAGCAAAAGAGACTCGCCTGCTCTCTCGCTCTCTACATGGCTGCGTGATCACAGAGACAACACCGTCTCTCGCGAGATCACAGAGACAACACCGTCACCGTCTCTCGCGTGATCCACATGCAATGGGTAACCTGTACCACTCCTGGCACCTCTCGCAATCACTAGCGAACCCAAATGCATCACAAAATCTCGCTCTCGTAGCAAAATCTGACATCCACTATCCCGTACATGTCTGACTGAGATCAAATCCCGTCTCAGATCTGGCACATAATGCACATGACGCAGGGTAAATCTCATACCACTGGGCAAGGACAAACATACGTCTCCTGTACCCTCAATGTCATACATAGCACCATCAGCCATGTGCACACAACCAAGTCTCCCACTAGAAAACGTGCTAAACCACTCACGATGCGACGTGACATGGAAAGTAGCATCTGAATTTAGTAACCAATGTGAAGACAATGTGCAATCCGATATGCAATCCGTAGACATAAGATCGTTTGAAGACAAGCTAGATGTAAATGTGACATCGCCATCACAAGCATACTCAGTAACCACCGTACTGATCTCACTAGCATCTGTCATGCCCAAATCTGCATCACGCATCTGTCGCCTCCGTTGTCTCAAACGCCTGAAACATCGACGCCTAATGTGCCCTCTATGTCCACAATGCCAACATGTCAAGTCTCTATGCCGTCGAGACTTGCGTGTGGGACCAATCTCTCCCATGGACATAGAAGTGGGACTAGACTCCCCTGTAGACATGGATGTCGCGTACATAGCATGTAAACTCTGCCATAAAGCATGAGTTGTAGTCTCCCTCGAGACCTGCCAGTAAACAGACTCAACCAGATGCAAACGAATCGTAGACATTGCTAACTCATCAAGATCATGCCAATCATCATCACTCATAGACTTGGGCTTCGCCGATAAACCACGCAAGGGTTTATCCTGCCCCAAATCTGTCAATGCAACAAGCATATGTTCCTTCCAAGCAACAAAATCTGCACCATCAAACTGTGTCAGACCATAGCGCTGGAAGTCAAATGAAAAATCAGCCATAATGCTCGCAAAAGAGCAACCAACAATGAGTAGCAAATGTCAACCAAATCAGCCCTAAACTGGCTCGAATCGCATCAAACAAAAGTCTGCAAATATGGCTGTAAGATATGGCTGCAAATCAGCCCCAAAATTCAGCTCTTAAACAGCTGCATAAACAAGTCACAAATGTGTCCCAGATCAGCCTACAACTGAGCCATACATGGACACCTGCAAAGAGGAAACAATGGCTGAAAATTCAGCGCCCAAATAAGCCCTCAAACCTGCCTGTAAACTTGTAAACCTGTAGCTGAAACCTGCTGAAAAACCTCAAGCCATTAGTGCTCGAATCCGGCTACCTAGCTCGTAGCCACACAAGCATACATCACAATACTCACTCCTGTGAGTGTGCCAAGATAACTGTACGCCTGTCAAACCCGTGAGCTAATCACCAAGCCCACACTGTGCGGTATCGATGCATACACACGCACAAATCTCCCACCTGCAGAGAACACCGCACACAAATGCTGAGTGCAACCCGCAATCTCTACCTAGATCGCATGAATGATGCACATAAAACTCCTAGGAAAATTTCGCCAGAGTTTCGTCAGTAAAACGGCCACAAAACCAGTAACCAAACTGACTGCACGCTCAAAATCATGAGCAACCAAAGCGCATCAAACCGCACTCCAAATGCATGCACCAATCTCCACACTTTGCATACATCATTGCAAACACTTGCAAATCTAGTACACAAATATCTGCTCTACGTGTGACTGCCAAAAAACATGCTCGAGGCATACATTGCTGAGCTCAAAATGCAATCACATTAGTCTCCCTGAGCATCAAACCACATAAGGCATACATCGTATCCTCCCACCTGTGAGGAAACTTGCAGCAAATATCACTCTCACATCTGAGAGCAAACCATGTGTGGAATCCTCGACACACAATAAACAACTGCTGCTGCAGAAAATTCAGCATTCAGAATTTTAAAATTCTGATATGACGAGCGCGTCCGAAGCGTGCCAAAACCCCAAGGTAGACTCCTGGATCATATGTATCCGAGTCCGGGTGTGAAAGCTATGCCAAAACCAGTGTTTTTGGGACCCGAGAGTGCACAAATAAACTTGCTGCTGTACCTGCTGTAATTCAAAGCATAATTTCAGCAAATAGACATCACCATCGCGTCCGGAGCGTGCCAAAACCCTGACCTAGACTCCTGGATCATGTAGATCTGACTCTGTATGACGGAGCTACGCAAAAAACTGCGTTTTAGAGCCCGAAAATGGCAAAAACGAGCTGCACACAATCTTGAACCTGCTCCTGCTCCACTCTGCGTGATGCAATGTCCTCTCAATGCAAGCTCCAACACAAGAGCTCTGCCACAACAGCATCCAAGCACTCGAATGTCAAGCTCTCCTCCGCCGAGCACTTCTCTAACGAGCTCCACTGAGCTCAAAAGCTCCTCTCACCAAGGAAGCTGCAACCGCCTCCTCGACCAAGCTTGACCACACCAAGCTCCTATTGCATTCTCACAGCAAGTCTTCTGCTTTCTTAATCTCTCTACCGTCGAGAGAGAGCGAGCTATCTCCTCGAAGCTCTCAAAGCCGTCGTGCTCTCCGCGGTCACCATAGCTCTGATACCAATTGAAGGGGATCGGGGAGCACCACAGGCAGAGAGTGAGAGAGAGAAGGAGACACACGACACACAGATATGGGTGGGGAGACTCCAAAGAAGTGAGCAGCCCCCTATACACTTATGCTATGTATAAGGTATACAAGTCAGTGGGCGCCCAGACTCTGGGCGGCCGGGCAAGGCACAGGCGCCTATACCCCAACAGCTAGAGTGTTCCATTAGCTATATTTGTGTTGAACTAGTATGTGACCCACGCATTGCCGCGGCTACATATGCATCAATTGACGCAACCATTGTTCTCCTTCCCTTCACGGGGTGGGCAAATGCCTATGATTCTCATGTGAGCTTTTATAGCTCTTTAATACACTTGTGCATCAGCCACCACTATAACTATTTTCTAGATGACAATGTATGACAATACACAAGGTCTAGGTGCCCTCCAGATTCTAGATGACAATGTATGACAATAGACAAGGTTTAAGTTCCCTCCACATTCACATCAACCTTGAAGCACAAATCTATCTTTTGGATCAACACTATGTCTACCTTTTCGAGTGTAAGATCGAACAACTAATGAAGTGTAGTTACTCTCCACATTCTTGTGGATTGACCAAGGACAAATCTCCTTCTAGTTGGTCATGCCAAGCTCCAACATACTCCTCCCAATCATGGAAAGTTTGTCCCCCCCCCCCCCTCTCTCTCTATCTATGTGTGTGTTTATGTTCAGTTCAAGAATGATTAGGTCAATTTGAGGTCTCTTGGGAATGAATTAAGTAATGGGCTCCCTTTGCATGATGTCTTGTCTTAACATCCTATGTTTTTCTCTAAGGAGGCAGCGAATTTTCGATTATGCTAGAGACGTCCCCTCACACAATTGATATGGGACCCTGGTGAGTGGTAGTGGCCCTCTAAATAGACTAATAGAGAGCCGGTATCCTTCTTTGGATATAGTATTTGTATTGAACGACGAATTCTATAGATGCATTAGCATCCCCTCTGACCATCCTTACCAATCAAGGCATTGATCATGATAGCAACTCTCCCATGCTTCTCTCATGTAGTTTTGGTCTTGCATTTGGGGCATCACAGTCAACTAAGTCATCAATTGCTATTTGTTGGCACTTAGGATGCATGTACAAGCCATGACCCAACATGCCAACATTACACCACATAGTAGTAGAAGAAACTTTTCTATCGGTATGCACAACCGGTTTGGTGAGCAGTGTGTCGTTTGCTTCTCAAAGGAAATATTCATGATGGGTGTGCGACCTGGGGGTAATTGCATGGCTATAGCAACTTTGTCTCTATATGTAAGTAAAGTTCAAAATTTACAGGTTGGATTGCACTCAATCTAGCTAGCATGTACACTTGCATCTACCAAGACTCGTCACATGGATGTTGAGGTCTCTTGCAATTGATCATAAGCAGGCTAGTAATATATGGCGCTTATTGTTTGTTTGTGTACATTTGGGCACCATTGGCACCTTAAAATGTGAGGAAAACGAAAGCAGAAAAGTTCACTCAATCGTTTCTCTTTGCAAGAGTTTTGGGCATCATGGTAAAAGAAAGGGCGTGCTGCAAAACACACACACCCACACACATACACACATGCATGTTCTTCTTTAAGAGAGCAGAATGTATTCAGCCATTCACATGCTTTCCCTCACCCATATTTTATACCATAGCAGCCATTTGGCTTAGCTCCCACTCCCTTAAATGTGAGACAGATCAGCATTGAGGCACTACATGAAGAAGAGTCTCTTTTTGTACGCGAATTATATCCCTTAACAATTTGAGAGTGCGATCATCATGCCCTACATGAGTGCTCAGCTTTTGATCACATCAAACTTGCTTTACCCACATTTTAGCCCCTACCATCGCCTACATACCTTTCTCTCCTAGCCACCTCATGGATTCAACTTGTCAGTGACCACCCTTATATCCATAGTCTTCAAGCATGTTACATGTTGTACTCGGTCCCATAGGTCAATCTGACCTTTAAAGATGATCTCCCTCTCTCTCTCTCTCTCTCTCTCTCTCTCTCTCTCTCTCTCTCTCTCTTGTTAACCTTTGAGGTCATTGTGATTGTTTCTATGATATTAAAAGTTATGTCTCCCTCTCCTTGTATAAGTATGTTAGCCTGCAAGCCCTTGAGTTCAAGAATCAACGTTCATTGGCTAATATTTTAGGTGTCTTGTAATCTTCTTCCTCTCTCTCTCTCTCTCTCTCTCTCTCTCTCTCTCTCTCTCTCTCTCTCTCTCAGGCTGCATGTCTAGTTTGTAGTATTAAAATGAAGCATGTGAGAGGCTAAGAGCCTAGTTGCATGTACCAGTCGCGAGCCTGCTTTCTGCTCGATCACGAGTCGGATCTTCTCTCTCTATCTATCTAAATGTGGTAGTTAAGAGCCTCAAAACGGGCATAGCCTTGCACATGGTTGACTTTTGAGGCCCTCTCGGCTAGCAAGAACCTGCTCAAGATTTGTCTCATCACTCAGTCAAATCAAGCATTTATCTTTGAAGCGACCAATTTTCTTGACTTGCAAACAAAGCTGGAAGGCTATTTAGCCGTTCCAAAGTGACCAGGCTCTAAATGTAAGCAAAATGACATGGAGGTAGCCCTACAATAACAGACCCGAGTCACCATTTCTAGGGGGAGGCAAAGGGCCCACATTAGGTATGCAACACCAAGGAGGATCCAAATGAGCAAAGGATTGCTAACTCCAAGACAAAGGCCAATACCCTCGAGTGTCAATGATCATCCTCCGATGCAATCACATCAGTGTTCTGGAAAAATCATTTTTTCAAAGATACAAAATTTGCTTTTTTTAATTTTTCAAGAGGAAAATTAGGTTTATTTTTGCAGGTTTTTACACTATTTTTCTCTATTTTGGGGCTGAATTTCTCCTTTTTCCCTTGCCCTCAACCGACATTTTTGAAATTGAAAACAACATGATATTAAACTGAGACACATTTTCCCAAACACTGAATCAAAGACCCGCCTTGCATGACCGTTGCCGTGAGCATTGTAGCAACAGGCAATGCCACTTGTCCCCTTGCAGAACCCCTTTTTTCTTGCCTATGTCAGGAGTTCCAAATGTGAAAACTTGGGAAAGCTATAATGCCTAGATGGTCATGTTGGAGCTCTCAACATTGTAGCATCTGTTGACTAGCCAAAAAAAGACGAAGAAAGTGTGGAGATGGATGTGGGACTCTCTCTCTCTCTCTCTCTCTCTCTCTCTCTCTCTCTCTCTCTCTCTCTCTCTCTCTCGTGGTGTGGAGGGCCGCAGCTAGGCAAAAATGGAGGTCGTCACGATCAAGGGTGGTGGACAGGTAGCGGTAGAGGAGTAGGCGGCTCAGTAAGCGCGTGTGGCGAGTGGGACATGTATTGGATCCAGAGTCTTTGTGTCCTAGTCAGCAGAGGATTGAAGTTGTATAAGGGTGTGGGGCTCGTGGTGGAACAGTTGTTGGCAGCCCTCAGGGGTGTTGATAGAGGAGACTACATGAGGCCTGTTGTTGCGACAACATTTGAGAATTTATGCATGAAGTAAGTCGTGGGCTGTGTTCATGATCGAGTTTGGGGAGGGGAGGCCGGGGAGGGGGGGGGCATTCACTGTCAAGTGCCAAGGCCAATCAATGGCACTCGAAATAGACACACACACTCCTTAACAGGAATATATGGGATTGGCTCTCTCTCTCTCTCTCTCTCTCTCTCTCTCTCTCTCTCTCTCTCTCTCTCTCTCTCTCTCTCTCTCTCTCTCTGACCTGCGACACACACGGCGGTGCCGTAGAAAATGAAACACGATCTCTCTCTCTCTCTCAGACATGTGATGTGTCGCATCTCTCTCTCTCTCTCTCTCTCTCTCTCTCTCTCTCTCTCTCTCTCTCTCTCTCTCTCTCTCTCCACGTTGGAGACGGACCAACTTATCAAAGCATGGCACATCTCGTTGCTCGTTATTTTCCCAAGCTGCGAAGTAATCACCCTTTAAAAAAACAAAAGTAATGACCTTGTTAAAGAGTTTATTTATATATATATATATATATATATATATATATATGACTTTTTGATAGAATTGAAAAGTCAAAACTAAGTCTTTTCATTTTCTACCATAGTAGGTTGCTACTTACCTTTCACTTTTACATTTCAAACCAAATGTTTCCTAAGGTTCTTGAAATGAAGGAGAGAGTGACACATGGATGCTCTCTCCTTCCTTGAAAATTTTAAGCTCAATTATATATAGTATAGATAGATTGACGTCAAGCCAAGTGAATCATAAAGCACATGTCTAAATTTGCTTCCATGGAGTAATATTTCTTTGACTCAATCTTCTTTATTGTGTGCATTTTTGTCAAATGAATGTGCTTAGTAATTTGTGATAGTATCATTTCAACATAAAACAAGGATATTGTGATGTACTCACATGTGGACCTTTCACCTCAAATACCGACAAGGGGCTACCAACTACATCGTTGATGGTCTTTCCAAAACTGAATTTACAACCATGCAATTTCAGTTACCATTACCACAGGATCTTCCAGTGCAACTAGATCGGATGGCCTATTTTCAACAATAGGACCCAATTATCCAACAAGTCATCCATTAGCTCAAATCCCAGCATTTAAACCCAACTCATCACAGATTCTTGATGGTAGATCAAGTCCTTTACTACCAAACCAACAATCAACCTCCAAGGATATATTTGCCGCAAACATTGTGGGCCCCATATCTGGAGTACTATCACAAGCACCCATTGGCAGGTCACCTAGGTTTCCATTGCATTTTACAGTGCATGCGCACATGTTTTTATTGGCCACAAATGCGGCACACCATCTCTCATTTTATTCAAAATTGCACCACATGCCAGACAACCAAAAGTCCACCAGCCAATTCAGGATTTTTACAACCCATATAGGTTCAGGAGCCTTTCCAGATACTAGGCTGGGATTTGCTTGGCCCATTTCCAACATCTTTGGTTGGGAATCGGTATATTATAGTGATGACAAAGTACCTCACAAAGTGGTGCAAAGTGACAACCATCCCTGATGCAACAACAACCAAAGTGGCCAGGGTCTTGTTAGAAAAAATCATTTTTAGACATGGGTGTCCCCAACACTTGCTTTCTAATCAGGGTAAACAGTTCAAAGGCAAAATTATGTAGGTGCTAAGCGCGTGCCTTGGAGTCACTCAAGTGTTCTCATCCCTGTATCACCCTCAAACAAATGGCCTGATGGAACGGCTCAACCGAACAATTAAGCAAGTCATTGTTGCCTATGTTGATCCCCTATACCAAACCTTGGATCAAGTATTACCTTATGCAGTGCATGCCTACAATACTACAATTCAAACATCTACAAAGGTGAGCCCATTTTGTGCTCTCTATGGCCGGGATCCTCATCTGCCTCCCGACATTGATCTCAGCAAGATTCAACCCTCCAGGAAAGACGTGGCCGAATGGTTACACTACTTACAACACGTGCAGCCTCTCCTTCAAAGTTCCTTGAAAGCCAACCTTCACCACGCCCAACATAGACAGAAAAAACAATATAAACAAGAAGGAAATCCCAACAGAGATGGGAGGGATTTTAGGTAGTCTGATCTGGAGTGTGCACATTAAATTGGTGGAGTTGACGGGCACCTAGGTAGTTAGGGGGCCTTTCTTGGTTTTCTTGATATTGATTTTGGGATATGGACACCTTTGCCTTCGATACTGGGTGAGAGACTAGGAGCGCAAACGCATGGATAGATGGCCACCTAAATAGCTCACTGCTTGATGCACCTAGACTTTTTAGAATGCTTTCTGCAACATCACTTTGGCACCTCACTGCTTCCTAGCTGCGGAGCATCAACCCATGAAGATATTCAACAACCCAGCAGGATGGCCTCAAAGGTAGTAGATGGAGATTTATCATTGGTGTCAGACCCTTCATTGGGTGCACGTGATTCATTTTAGCAGAGCATAGTGCTCATCATCATTGCATGCTACTGATCAGAGTATCCACCTGTCATTTTTTGGCAAACTTCCTCATCAACGACCTCATTCGGATTGGGGCGCAAGGGTAGTTGCAATCAAGATTTGGCGGACCCTCTATCAGCTACATGGTCTACCTTTCAAGACTCAAGCCCTCAATAGTAAGCTCTACAACGATCCTCCTAACCCCACAGCTAGCACCAGGGTGGACAAGTGATGGTTGTAACTACCTAGATTCCGATATAAGGAGACGCTTGCTCAAGGGCAAAGCATACTCAATTTGGTTCAGTCTCTCGTCCACATGTGAGTACACCACATTGGAGGAGACGGGCACCTAGGTAGTTACAACCATCATCCTAGGTGGTTGGACATGCATGGGGACACACACGCCACAATATACATCCGAGAATAAAAAGCTTGACCCAATCTCATTATGTCGTGTGCATTCTTGTCATTTGTATAAGAATGGGTTTACTATAGAAGATTTTGAAACCTCTCCATTTGGTACCTGAACATTGTCAGAGGGAATTTTGCACAGGGCGATCAGGCAAAGTCAAAATAAAGCGGAAGATGGTTATGTGATGCATGCGAAGTTTAGTCCAGAAACTGCAAATCGAAGCTTGGAGATATGTTGTGCTCACTCAGTGGTGCTATATTTTATGGCCCGGTGTATGTGTCCCAAGGCTTATGGAGTGATAGCAGCTACTTACAAAAATGCAATCTGCCAGCTCATGGTAGTTGATAAAGGCTTCTATGTTGTAGGACGTGCTTTTGAGCAAATGCTTGTTATGAGAGGAGGCATATGGGGAGATTCTCATTTTTCATATACTATTCCTTGGACGCTCGAGTTCTGTCCCAAAATGAAGAATGTATGGACTTCTGCCCGGTGTGGGTCACTCTCAAGTGTTTTCCTCTTTGGCTGTTGCTGCAGGGCTATAGTGACTCCATGGCTACCTCATTGGGCAGGGTGCCTGTTCATCTCGAAATTGCAGCAGGTAAGGTCAAAAGCCTTGACATAAAGGCATGCATTATGTGGAATATGAGCAAACCCATATGTTACCATATACATGTGGTAGTGATGTGTGTGGACACACTTAGGACTGTGAGGGCATTTTTTTACTCCCCCCCCCCCCCCCCCCCCCCCCCCCCCCCCCCCCCCCCCTGTGCATTGTATATACGCCCATCATTCTAGGGCTATCTATCTTTCCACTGCACACCTGAGTAAAACACTCTCTATTGTGTGCCTTGCGCTTCCTTCATCTTCTCCAAGATGTAAGCGTTTTCCTGCAACCCTAATTCCAACAGTGCAGGTTGCATCCTCCCCGGCTTAGTCGCCAGCAGCAGCTCTAGCACACGCTTGCTCACTTTGTCTAATTTTGGTGAGCTTTGGCGAGCGTTTGCAAGTCGACTTATATTCTGGGTAAGCTAGAAGAGCTTAGTCTGCTCAGATTTATGATTCGGGCTCATTTTGGTCTCCGTTTCCACTATAGGCAGTACTGCACAGGCTATTTTGTCATTTTGTGCAGAATTTTTGTCAATGTCGTTTTTTGCATAGCCAGTCCCTTACAATCTTCTACGGTTTGTGTTGTATAGCACGTTTTGTTCTTGCTTTTTTGCTCCTCTTTTTGGACAGTTTTCACATCAGGTGCACGCGTTCGTCATGGCTGACAATCATACAGATGTGTTCAAGATGTTTGTTGCTGAGGACAGATTGGATGGGGACAGTTACTCTATGTGGGCTTACATGATGCAACATGTTCTTGTGTAAAATGGTGTCTGGAATATAGTGTGGGGCATTGATGTAGGTCCTGGTTCTGAAGATGTTGTTACCATATACATGTGGCAGTGGTGTGTGTGAACACACTTAGGACCGCCGGGGCATTTTTTCCCTCACTAGGAGGTTTTCTCCCCCGTGCATTGTATATATGCCCATCATTCTAGGGCTACCTATCTTTCCATTGCACACTAAGTAAAACACTCTCTATTGTGTGCATTGAGCTTCCTTCGTCTTCTCCAAGATGTGGGTGTCTTCCTGCAACCCTAATTCCAACAATTGGTATTAGAGCAGGTTGCATCCTCCCGGGCTTAGTCGCCAGCAGCTCCAGCACACGCCTGCTCAATTTCTCCGATTTCAGCTTTGGCAAGCATTCGCAAGGTCGACAAATTTTTTGGGATTACCCGTAGAGCTTAGTCTACTCAGATTTATGATTCGGGCTCATTTCGGCCTCCGTTTCCACCACAGGTAGTACTGCACAGGCTATTTTGTCGTTTTGTTCAGAAATTATGTCAGTGCCGTTTTTTGCATAACAGGTCCCTTGCACTCTTCTACGGTTTGTGCTATATAGCATGTGTTGTTCTCGCTTTGTTTATCCTCTTTTCAGGTAGTTTTCACATCAAATGCAACATTTACCATGGCTGACAACAACACAGATGTGTTCAAGATGTTTTCTGCTAAGGACAGATTGGATGGGGACAATAACCCTATGTGGGCTTACAGGATGCAACATGTTCTTGTTTCAAAGGGCGTCTAGAATATTGTGTAGGGAATTGATGTACGTCTTGGTTCTGAGGATGTAGGTGATGTTGAGGATATTGCAAGTCTGGCTGCAAGGATTGCTACTGTTAGAGTTGTTTTACCTATGCAAGCCGGATGGTGAGATTGATCGCTATAAGGCTTGACTTGTTGCAAAGGGTTATGCACAACAAAACGGCATAGATTATGAAGAGACTTTTGGTTCCACCTGTCGTATGACTACTGTGCATTGGCAGCTCATTTTGGTTGGGATGTACATCAACCAGACAGTGTTACCGCTTTCTTGAATGGTGACATATTTGAGGAATTTTATGTAATGCAGCCTTGCGGTTTTGTCAAGAAAGGACAAGACGATAAGGTGTGAAAATGTAAAAAATATTTGTATGGGTTGAAGCAATCTCCCCGTGCTTGGTATGAAAAGGCTGACACTCATTTGGTCAAACGAGGATTTTGTAAAAGTCCAACAGAAAGCACATTGTATGTCAAGCGTGAGGGTGATGTACTTCTCATTGTTGTTCTTTATGTGGATGATTTGCTGATAACTGGTCCCAAGGAAGCACATATTGCTAAATTTAAGGCTGATTTGAGTGCTACTTTCAAGATGAAAGATTTGGGACTGTTGCATCATTATTTGGGCATATAGTTTAAGCATTGTGATGGTGGTGTTGCCTTGTGTCACAAAAGCTACATGGATACATTGCTATGTAAGTTTGGACTTGAGGATTGCAAACCTATTGCCACTCCCATGGAAACAGGTTTGAAGTTGAGTCTACATGATGCTGTTGATCCTGTTGATGTCACTCTTTACCAAACTGATGTTGGCTACCTCATTTATGTATGCAAAACGAGGTCAGATATTCAATTTGCAGTCTCACAGGTCAATAAATTTATGCATAGCCTAGGGTCTAAGCATTGGCAGGCAATCAAGATGATTTTTCGCTACTTGAGTGGCACTTTACATCTTGGCTTGCTTTATCCCAAGGGGGGATCATTGCCGCTAATAAACTTACATGCTTTTTTGGACTCAAATTGGTCTGGTTGTTTTGACACGCGAGTGTCCACAAGTGGTTTTTGTTTCATGCTTGGCAGTTCATGTATATCATGGTTGAGCAAGAAGCAACCTACTGTGGCCACTTCTAGTTGTGAGGCTAAGTACATGGCAGTCTTCACAGCTACGGTTGAGTGTGTATGGCTCAAATGCCTTATGGATTATTTGGGTGTTGGACAAGACACTACAAACACTATCTACACTAACAGCCAAAGTGCATTGGAAGTTGACGGGAACCCAATTTTTCATGCTCGCACAAAGCACATTGAGGTGCATCACCACTATGTCAGGGAGAGGCTCTTAGCAGGAGAGATCAGATTGGCTTATGTGCCAACACAGGACACCTTGCAGATCTTTTCACAAAGGCATTGTCTCGTGAGAAGTTCGAAGCTTTCCGCAAAGCTTTGGGCTTACTTCCCTTTGTGGGCTAATCATGTCCTCAAGGCATGGCACTTCCCTCTATTCATGTGCAAGTTCTCATTCACTGCATCACTCCATAGGGGACTTGTTACCATATACATGTGGTAGTGATGTGTGTGAACACACTTAGGACCGCAGGTGCATTTTTTCCCTTACTAGGAGGTTTTTTCCTCTGTGCATTGTATATACGCCCATCATTCTAGGGCTACCTATCTTTCCACTGCACACTAAGTAAAACACTCTCTATTGTGTGCCTTGAGCTTCCTTTGTCTTCTCCAAGTTGTGTGTGTTTTCTTGCAACCCTAATTACAACAGATGTAGGCGATGTTAAAGATTTGCAGGTCTTGCTGCAAGGATTGCTGCTGTTAGAGTTGTTTTGCCTACAGTTGAGCAAGCTCGTTGGGATGTGAAAGATGCGTAGGCTCGTGCATTGATTGCATTTTCTATGAAGCGCACTATCACTCCCCACATTCGTTCAATGAAATCTACAAAACAAGCTTGGGATGTTCTGGCTGCTCTTTATGCAAGTCGCAATGAGGCTAAAATTGCATTGTTGCATAAAGAGCTGGAATCAAAGATTATGAATGAGGAAGATGACATGGACACTTTCCTTGCTACTGTCAAGGATACCAACGAGAAACTTATTTTTGCAAGTGAAGTCATTTCAAACAGTTCCCTTGTGCAGACTATTCTTGATAGCTTGCCAGACTTTTGCTAGTACTTGGAGACTTATGACCCAAGGAAATCATGAAGTTGTCAAGTTTGATGCATTATGCACATTGCTGTTGCAAGAGTCGCTTTCCAAAAAAAATAGGACTAGACAGCATGCAATTGAACATGTTTTTATTGTTGCTCAAAGAAAGGGTGGTAACAACAATGCAGCCACTTCTTATGGTTCTTCTGCGAGTGGAAAATCACTTGTTCCTAATGCTTCTATTGGCAGCAATTCGTTTGGAAATTTCGGTGATAAGGGCAAAAAGAAGATGCGTTGCCATTATTGTAAAGCTAATTATCACTTGATCATGCAATGTCCTAAGTTGAAGGCCAAATAGGCTAAGAAGAAAGAGTGTGGTTCCACTGCAAATGTTGGTTCCACTACAAATGCAACTATTGTTGAGTCTTCTATGAAAGGAGACTGTGATACTGATGTTGATGCAGAATGGGCTTTTAGTGTAGAGTGTACCTATAATCCTACTGTCCATGATGCACGTGTGGTATTTTGATAGTGGTGCTACAAAGCACATGACCTCACATCATGATTTGTTCACCTCTCTTGAGTCTGTCCCTCATGAGAATTCAGTTACTTGTGCCAACAATGCCTCTTATCCGGTTCAGGGAGTTGTAAAGATTGTGCTTACTACTGCAAATGTCTGTCTGTATCTGCACTTGCTAGACTTGGTCTTGTAGTCAAATTTGTGGATGACAGATGTACAGTACATGATCTCAATTTTGGTGATGAAATTGTTGCTTCTGGCATTCTATGCTGTGGGCTGTATAAGCTCGTTTTGTATAACAAGTGTGGGAAAATTTTTGCAAATACAGTTGTGGATTCAAAGCCTATTTCAGATGCAAAACTTTGGCATGCACGTTTTAGTCATCTAAATTTTTCCAGTTTGCTACGTTTGCAAAAATCTGATAAGGTTGCTTCTTTGCCGCCTCTTGAAGCACCTATCAAACATGTTTGTGAAGGTTGTATTTTGAGAGAGATGCAGAGTTCTAAGTTTCAAAGATGGTTCAGCTAGGGCCGCATGCAGGTTGAAGCTTGTGCATAGTGATGTTTTGTGGGCCCATGCAAACTCCGTCCTTGGGCAATTACCTTTACTTCGTGACTTTTATTGATGATTACTCCAGGCATGCATGGGTATATCCGCTTAAAGCAAAGTCCGAAGTATTTATGTGCTTCAAACAATTTCAAGCTATGGCTGAAAATGTCTCGAAATATACTATGGGCACCCTCCATTCCGATCAAGGGGGGAAGTATATGTCTCATGAATTTAATGCATTTTTGGCTAGTCGTGGGATAAAACACTAATGTAATGTACAGTGTCTTATACGCGTCAACAAAATGGTGTTGCTGAGAGGAAAAATCGGTCACGTACAAAAATGGCACGATGTATGGTCAAAAGTCAAGCTTTGCTGCATTCTTTTTGGCTTGAGGCCATCATATACGCCACTTATGTACTAAATAGGTGTCCTACAAAAACTTTCTAGTCTATTACTCCATATGAAGCATGGCATATGCTTTGGTGCCACAAACACGGTGCATAAAATTGGATGATAAGGCTGTCAAATGTATTTTTGCTAGTTATAGTGTTGAAATCAAAGGTTACAGGTTGTATCATCCACAAATAACGTGTATTCTGGTTTCACGAGATGTTGTGTTCGTGGAAGATTTTGTTCAACCCTTGTTGTCATGTACTAGAGATAGTAATGTAAGCTCATAGGACATTTATGACACTTTATTGCCGCTTTTCAATGGTGGAAGTACAAATGTAAATTCCAATGAGGCAAATGTACAGCCTATAGGGGTTTCCAAAAATGTTATAGGCCAGCCTATTACTGATGCAGATGTACATGATGTACTTGATGAGGAAAGGGCTGAGAATGAGCAGGCAAGAGGTATGCGTATATGGTTGGTGCATACTTTTCGTGACAGTAAATTGGATGCACCTTTGTCTAGTCGTACTCATTTAGGTTCTTGCCATGCATCCTATGCATCATTGTTATGCTTTGGCTGTGACTAGCTTACATGATGTTGAGGAACCTCTATCTTTTGATGAAGGACAAAATTTAAAAAATTGTATGGCTACCATGCAATCTTAATGTGATGCACTTATAGAAAATGAGACATGGAATTTATGTGATTTGCCTCCTGGCAAAAGGGCCATTGGTACAAAGTGGGTTTACAAGTTGAAACGCAAGCCGGATGGTGAGATTGATCACTATAAGGCTTGACTTGTTGCAAAGGGTTATGCACAGCAAAAAGGCATAGATTACGAAGAGACTTTTGCTCCCACTTGTCATATGACTAATGTGCGTTTTCTATGTGCATTGGTAGCTAATTTTGATTGGGATGTACATCAATCAGACATTGTTATTGCTTTCTTGAATGGTGACATATTTGAGGTAGTTTATGTAACGTAGCCTTGCGGTTTTGTCAAGAAAGGACAAGAGGATAGTGTGTGCAAATGTAACAAAGATTTGTATGGGTTGAAGCAATCTCCCCGTGCTTGGTATGAGAAGGCTGGCATTCATTTGGTCAAACGAGGCTTTTGTAACAATTCAAGAGAAAGCACATTGTATGTAAAGTGTGAGGGTGATGTACTTCTCATTGTGGTTCTTTATGTAGATGATTTTCTGGTCACTCGACCAAATGAGAGACATATTGCTGAATTTAAGGCTGATTTGAATGCTACTTTCAAGATGAAAGATTTGGGGGTTGTTGCATCATTACTTGGGTGTACAATTTAAGTTGTGTGATGGTGGTATTTCCTTGTGTTAGAAAAGTTACATAGAGACATTGCTATGTAAGTTTGGACTTGAGGATTGCAAACCTATTGCCACTCCCATGGAAACAAGTTTGAAATTGAGTCTTCATGATGGTGGTGATCCTACAGATGTCACTCTTTACCAAACTATTGTTGGATACCTCATTTATGTATGCAACACAAGGCCAAATATTCAATTTGCAGTCTCACAAGCCATCAAAGTTATGCATAGCCCAGGGTCTAAGCATTGGCAGGCTGTCAAGAGTATTTTTCGCTACTTGAGTGGCACTTTGCATCTTGGCTTGTTTTATCCCAAGGGGGGATCATTGCCGCCAGACTTACATGCTTTTTCGGACTCAAATTTGGCTGGTTATTTTGACACGTGAGTGTCCACAAGTGGTTTTTGTTTCATGCTTGGCAGTTCATGTGTATTATGGTTGAGCAAGAAGAAACCTATTGTGGCCACTTCTAGTTGTGAGGCTGAGTGCATGGTAGTCTTCATAGCTATGGTTGAGTGTGTATGGCTCAGACGCCTTATGGCTTATTTGGGTGTTGGACAAGACACTACCAACACTATCTACACTGACAGTCAGAGCGCATTGGCACTTGCGAGGTGCTCGCACAAAGCACATTGAGGTGAATTATCACTATGGCAGGGAGAGGCTCTTAGCAAGAGAGATGAGCTTGGTTTATGTGCCAACACAGGACAACCTTGCAGATCTTCTCACAAAGGCATTGTCTCGTGAGAAGTTCGAAGCTTTCCACAAAGCTTTGGGCTTACTTCCCTTTGTGGATTGATCATGTCCTCAGGTCATGGCACTTCCCTTTACTCATGTGCCAGCTCTCATTCACCGCATCACTCGAGGGGGGATTTGTTACCATATACATGTGGTAGTGATGTGTGTGAACACACTTAGGACCGTCGGGGTATTTTTTCCCTCACTAGGAGGTTTTTTCCCCCGTGCATTGTATATACACCCATCATTCTAGGGCTATCTATCTTTCCATTGCACACTAAGTAAAACACTTCTCTTGTGTGCCTTGAGCTTCCTTTGTCTTCTCCAAACTGTGTCTGTTTTTCAAAATTGTTAAAGTTAAGGGTAACAAGAAAAGCATCGTGAGCTTGCCTAAATAAAAGAAGAAGAAAAGATGACTTCTCCGGTCCCTGTTGCACTGGCTTGGTGGTCAAGGGATATGTTGTGGCACGGCTATTTCCTTGGTGGCAACCTCAAGTCAGTCTTAGCTTCCCGTTGTTTTTTATGAGTACAAGGTGGCTCCCTTTGTCAGTTGATGTATGTGGTGATATGTTGGTTAGGAAGATATTGTGGATCGATTGTTGTTACATGTCATGGCTCGATTGGAGCATGGATTTCATTGTAGCTTTTTGTTTTTTTAATATATATATACACTCACTATTGTCAGTTTGGGAGAAAAATAAATAACGGGTTTACTACTTTTTGGTTTTCATTTGAAGATTCAATAAGAGTATGCATGCCCAAGAAGAAAATGGAGAGAGAGAGAGAGAGAGAGAGAGAGAGAGAGAGAGAGAGAGAGAGAGAGAGAGAGAGAGAGAGAGAGAGAGAGAGAGGGAGGGAGGGAGGAAAAGAGATAGAGAGTGCCTTCCAAAATTATATTCCATCTTAATTTGGCCACTTAAGTCTGGAGAAAATAAAAGAGAATAAGAGGAACTGACTAAAGTGCTTATAAACCAGCTCGATCAAAGGCTTGGGACCATAGGAGAGAAGTTTGTAAAAGAGTAAGGGGCATTATTTTTTAGTTATATCGGTCAAAGGTACATGTCAAGGAAGAATAAATTTATCCGGAGCAGCCTTGATCAAAGACACAAGACAAGGGTTTTTAATCAGAGCAATTATAAGAGTCTAAAAATAGACATAGCTGTGTTAATCTTAAGTAACTAAAATTATTCATTAGACTCCAAGTATAAAGTTTTAGAAGCCTTAAGGTAAATATAAATCTCACAAAAAGCGGTTAAAATTTAGTATGTTTTAGGACTAGCTTCATGGTATCATGCTTAGGTTTTGCACAGAGTCCATCTTAATTTAGCAAGTTCAAAATTAGTAGGTAGGCTTTAGCTCGGGTCAACTTCTTAAAGCCTCCAAAGGATAGTGCAAAGGTCTTGCATTCTAGCAAATAAATATGAAGGTAATTCTATGGTTTTTGATTAATGCTAGGGGAAATGAAAAGCCTAAGGTTAAATCAGCCCCACCATATCTGGTAAGCTAAGTTGCATTGTATGTTATACAGTGTACATATAATACGCTTTAAACATGTGTATTATATGACACCTATCTATATTTGATCGTATTATACGATGCTACATCAGCAAAAACACCGTATCGTATAATTTATTAGAATTTTGATCGAAATAATATTTCAATCAAAATATTTATTTTGATCGAGTTATAGACATATATATACTGTGGAAACAGACTATTTTCCTCATTTTATTGATCTCTCTTCCCCCTTTTCTCATCTATAGGTGAGCTCTATAACATCAAAAAAATATAAAAAACCATTTTGAATTTAGCTATATAATTTTTTTAGTAAAAATTCAGAGCTTAGGATAAAAAGTTAAATTAGTTAAATGTAGTTTTTATAAGGCTTTGGAGTTTTGAGTTTAGTCTTTATCTCCTCTGTGTGAAGTATATCTTACACTGGGAGGTAAATTAAGTAAAGTAGTTAGTGATTACTTGCCTTGTGTAGAGGAAACTCACAATTAGAAGTGATTAAGATAATTAAAGTTAGCAGTTATTTGCTTTGTGTTGAACTATGTTCACACATAGAAGTAACTTAAGCTAGATAGTTAAAGTTAAGAGTTACTTGTTATGTGTTGAATTATGTTCACACCTGGAACTAGCTTAGGTTAGATTTATCTAATGATTATCTGTCATTGTAGAGTACACTCACACTACAGACAATTTAGGTAGATTAAATAATAATCTCTTGCTTTGTGTAGAGGTATTGTAACACCTAGAATAGATTTAGATAAGTAGAGGATTTTGATTGCTTTCCATGTGTTGAGTTACACTCACACTTGGAGGTAATTTAGGTAGGTTTTTTAAAGATATCTTGCTTTGTGTAGAGTTTACTCACACTTGGAAGTTATTGAGATAGATTAAGTGATTTATTTATCATGATTCAGGTATAGAGTGAAAGCTCACACTTGATTTTTTTTAAATTTTGGTATTGATAATTTAAAGAGGTTAAAAAATTATGTTTTTTTCTAAAACATTGACGAGCAAAGTAATGTAAATGGTTTTAGAGTTTGATTTTAGATGTGTATTTAGTAATTAGACTTGTTTGGGTTTGCAGATCTTAAGAAGATGGTGAAAGGATATGAGTGGAACTACATAGATGAATTGGTTGTTGGGAAGACTACACCAAAGTTGAGGTGTAAGACCTGCAACCATAATTTTAGTGGAAATGCTCACAAGATAAAAGAACATGTGTTCAAAATTCATGGAAACGCAACAGCTTGCAAAAACCCTCCAAGAGGTATTGAAGCAAAATTTCATGAGTGGACGCTCAGGGCAAAGAGAGTACATCTTGAGGGCAAAAAAAAGGGAGGTCCCAAAATGATGGCTCCATCTATGGCTAGTGACATGGAGATGACACTGGAGAATGATCAAAACCCTCCCTCAACACCTGCTCAAGGTCAAGGAGGGTGTCATTCATCCTTTGTTGGGGCTTGTAGCTCCATTCCTACTGCAAGCTCTGCTAACATAAGCCGAAGTGAAACATAGACTGGAGGAGAACCTGCACCAAGTGGTCCTACTTTGCATCAGGCATTTAATAAACAATGGTTGCTTGAACTCCACCTTAAGTGGATGCAAGCATTTGTTGCATGTGGAATTCCTTTTAATGTCATTCAAAATCTTATCTTGAAAGATGCTTTAATGAGCACAACAAAGAAGGGTTTTGTGGTACCTGATTATAATAAGATGTGTACAGAATATTTAGATAAAGTGAAAACTACATCAGAGAATATTTTAAAGCGTACAACTCTTGATTATTGTCATAGTATGGATGCACAATCGCTCTAGATGGTTGGACAAATTGTCAGAAGAAACCATTGATTAATGTGTTGTTGATTTGTCCAAGAGGTTCCATCTTTCGTGAAGAGATCGACACATCCCTGAAAGAGAAAACTAGTGGATATCTTACTGGTGTATATGAGAGTTCGATCAAAAGAGCAGGGGGACCTAAAAATGTGACAGACATTGTCACAGATAATGCATCTAACTACAAAGCAGGTGGAAAAGCAATTGAAGCAAAGTATCCAGAGATTACATGGGTTCCATGTGCTGCTCACATTTTGAATCTGCTCTTAAAGTACTTTGGAAAAGTTCCTTATATTAAGCAAACTCTTGTAGATGAAAACCACTTGGTGAAGTTTTAAGAGAGCATTTATTTTCTTACAAGTCCCTAACAAAAAAATTATGGATTTTTTGTGTGACCGTTTTGCGACAACGTATTACGTTCTCTCTACATTGCAACATGTTAAAGTATCCCTTGTTGAAACAGTGGCAGATAGAAGATGGGACATTTGGCTTGATAAATATCCCAAGTATGAACCTGCTACTTCCAAATGCTATCAGCTTGTAAACTCTCATGTTTTTTGGAGAAATGTAGACAAAATTGTTACTACCACAAAACCCTTCACTCATCTGATACGATTAGTAGACAAAGAAGCCTCTATCTTTGGACGAGTTTACTGGTATATGCATGAAGCCTCTTGCAAATTAAAAGAATGTACATATTATGTAAGAAAAGAGAAAGGCATGATGATGTCGTTTGTCAAAAAATGATGGGAGCAGCTGCATACTCCTTTACATGGAGCAGGGTTTGTCTTAGATCCCAAGTTCCAAATGCACGAGCAATCGTCAAACAATGAAGTGATCAGTGATTTCAAGAAAGTGTGTGCCCAAATATCAGGCAATGTGGATGGACAGGTGGCATACACACAGAAGGCGACATACACACTGATGATGGGAGCAGCTGCATACTCCTTTACATGGAGCAGGGTTTGTCTTAGATCCCAAGTTCCAGATGCACGAGCAATTGTCAAACAATAAAGTGATCAATGATTTCAAGAAAGTGTGTGCCCAAATATCAGGCAATGTGGATGGATAGGTGGCATACACACAGAAGGCGACATATACTAGCAGAGAAGGAATGTTTGGGGATCCTTGGAATATAGATGATATCAAGACAATGAGCACACGAGTTTGGTGGAAAGAGTACGGTGGAGAAAAAGCGGAACTTCAACATGTGGTTGTGAGAGTATTGTCTGTCGCCGCCTCAAGTGGTAGCTGTGAAAGAAATCGGTCTTTGTTTACTTTTGTGCATGCTAAAAAACAAAATCGATTAAGTCCTAAACGAGATGCGGACTTGGTGTATGTATTTTGTAACATGCGACTTATGCATAAGCCAGCAAAGTTAGCCACACGTGCCACAGAGAAATCACATACACGAAATTTTGAATTGCCAAAGGAATCACTTGGACCTACATTGCCTATCTCTTCTTCGATAACAGGCTTGTATCTTGCCTCGTACAATGCCAACTTTCTTTCTACCTCTGCTATACAAGCGTGCAGCATGGCTGGGGTCTCTCCTTGACTTGCCAAATCCACGCTTTGGGTTACGAGCTGCTCAATGACTACGATTTCTTTGGAAAATATGTGTTACCTATCTTGCGAGGAGGATCTTCTTGATTGGCTTCTCGTGCATGAATCTTCTCGGCTGGGCATCCTTTGCCGATGCCTTCTATAGTGGGACGATCGTTCCAATCTACTTTGAGCCTCAATACATAATACCAATAGCATTGTTGCACAAAGTAAATTTCCACTTGATTTTTATTTGGTGGCGATCTGTACACTTGGATGAATCTTAAAAGGATATTTCTTGCAAGGACAGTGTGTTGCAAATCTGAAACTTTCAAGGGAGCAGAAGCCTTGGCATTTTCACTAACTCAAAATAATGTATTGCGTACAAAGTGATTTGGTCATAGGTGTCTGCATTGCCTGCAATTTAGTGGCTCCCCTTGAAGTTTTGATTCGTCTTCCTGGGATGCGGCCAAAGCGCTAACATCTCCTTGAGCCACCCGAATCTCTTCCTCTTTGTAAATTTGTTGTGCCAATGCATGATTAAGCAAAGAATCATTAGGCTACCATGCATTCTGGTCGGGAGCAATATCTTCCATACCTGAAATGCAAAATAATAAACTTCAATGAGACAAGTCTTAGCACTTGGAAAAGAGAGATGGTTTAGAGGATTTTAGCGATCCAACTTGAAATACTTTAAAACCTTAACTTGAAGAACTTTAAATACGTAACTAAAAATACGATTAAAGATGTAGTTGGAAATATTACGACACATTACACACCATTAATGATAAAAAATATTGTTACTGGTCTAATCATCAACCGGCCTCAAGCCAGATTCGGTTACAACATGATAGCCAACATTATGGGCTCCATTCAAACAAAGGCTTAAATCCCATATTTCAGGCCTATCTAAGGGCTTAGAGAATTTTCCACTAGCAAGATGTTTGTTTGCATTTCACAAAAATTCGCACTTGAGAACCTCATAGGGCTGTGGAATACACACAACCAAGCGTCTAAGAATATATGAGAGACTATATATATCAGATGCTTTGGTGAAAGGAGGAGGATTGGTGCTGATATTTTCAGGGGTAGTCCATGGATAATCTCGCTTGAGTTGAGCTCTAGTTTGAGGAGTGAGATTTGGCAGCTTGGGAAATGTTGCCAAAGTGTTTGATGGTGTACTTTTTCCCCAGTCCGCGATTCCAACATACACTCGCTCGCCAAAATGTAGTAGAATATTTCTAGTGTGTAGATCATTGTGAATGAAGTCGTGACTATGCACAAATTTCATCGTATGCAGAAGAGCGTTACAGATGGGCAAAATGTTGTCTATGAACTGTTGTATTGTTCCAGACGTGTGTTGAAGCTCTGATTGCAGGCTTGCTTCCATCATGATAACATGCCTGAATCCACTACCAAGGTGACATCCATTCCAAAGCTTGAAGATCAACATAGGCCTTTTGCTATAGCGAACAAGAGCACGTGGCAATATCATGCCACGATGCTGAACAGTAGTAGCAGGTACTTCCTTTAGCACAATCTGTAATGTTGGCTTGCTTCCTATCTGGTCCTTGTAGATCTTTGCCACATAGATAGGACCTTTGAAGGGAGGATGGGCCACTGAAATTTGTTTCACATTTGCAAAACTTCCTTCACCTAATTGGGGTGCTTGCAAGTGAAAGATAGAATGTTCCCCAAGTAAGTGTAGGACAGGAGGACATGTAGTAGGAGGATGTGCCTCCTTCTTCAGGTATCATCCAAGTGTACATCTAAGGGATCAACACCTAAAGAAGGAGGCACATCCTCTTCTATCCTAGGACGTTTTGAAGAGCCATTGACCTTATCCTTGCTCTTCAATTTTGAATGTAGCTGTGTCACAAGCTGCATTTGCTCTTTGATTCCAGGTTTGGCTTTGATTTGTGGATGAACCATACTCTCAAAGCTTCTTGCGACCTGGCCTAATAATTGCTTTACTGTGCTATACATTACTCCATTAGTGCGTAGAGCTGGGTCAAATGACACAGGGAATGCACTGCATAATTTTAGCCAACATTGTTCCACAAGTTCAATTATGAAATCATCGAGCTTTGCCTGCAATGGATCAAATGCTTGATGCAAATGATCATCTGAAGCTCCATAGAGAGACAAAACTAGAGCATCACAAATGATTTTGCGATGCTGACGTGTTAATTTTGTGTCTACCATGACTGAAGCCTGGAAATACATGAAGAAAATATAAGTAAGACAAATCTAGAACAGATATAAATTTGACATATATGATTGTAAATAGTTCATGGACAATAACGAAAGACCTAAACATTTCATGGACAATAATAACAACCAGTAAAAAAAAATGTAAACATATATAATTCCTCTCTATAGTGCGACACAGTGGTCATCAACAACTAGAGACGAGAAATTTATTAAATCCAATCAACCTATAGTGCGACGTGATGGTCAGCAGAGTAGCTGTCAGGATCGAAGGATGTAAAATATCTATCCCCTCTCTATAGTGCAACATGGTGGTCAGCAACAACCAGAGACAAAGAATCTATTAAATCCAATCTTCATGCAGTGCGACGTGATGGTCAACAACAACCAAGAACAATGGATTTGAAAATCGTAAACCCGCCTTGTAGTGTGACATGGTGGTCAACAACAATCGGAGAGGAGGAATCTATTAATTCCAATCTTCTTGCAGTGCAACATGATGGTCAGCAACAAGCAAGAACAGAGGATTTGACAACCCTAAACCCCTCCCTGCAATGTGACACAATGGTCAGCAACAAACAGAGACAAGGAATCTATTAAATCCAATCTTCTTACGGTGCAACGCAAGCAGCAGTCAAGAATGAAGGATTTCAAAATCCTAAACTCCTCCCTGTAGTGCAACACGGTGGTCAGAAACTGACAAAGACAAAGAATCTATTTTATTAAATCTTATCTTCCAGTAATGCAACGCAATGGTCAACAAAAACTAGGAAGAAAAGATGTAAGATAGCTAATCCCTCCCCGCAGTGCGACTCAGTGGTCAGCAACAACAAGAGACAGAAAAGCTAGTGGTACAACCTAAGCTTCTCCCTATAGTGCGACACGTAGGTCAGCAGCTTTTAGGACGAAGCGTCTAAAGTTTAAACCCCCTTGCCGTGTGTCACGAGGATCAACACAGCCAAGAACAAGTGTCTAAATCTGCAAACTAACACTGAGGTGTGAGCAAAGCTCCACAACAACAACGCTAGCAAAAATAACCTGCAAACTAACACTCAGGTGTGAGCAAAGCTCCATAACAACAGTGCTAGCAAAAAGAACTTGCAAACTAACACCGAGGTGCGAGCAAAGCTCCACAACAACAGCGATAGCAAGTAAATTTCACCCAATTTTTTTTAAAAATTACCTGACCTGCAAAGGGAGCTACTATGGTCTCTCTCTCTCTCTCTCTCTCTCTCTCTCTCTCTCTCTCTCTCTCTCTCTCTCTCTCTCTCTCTCTCTCTCTCTCTCTCTCTCACACACACACACACACACACACACACACACAGTGCGGCTCTATCGCTAGCGTAGGTAGATACTGTGCTCTCTCTCTCTCTCTCTCTCTCTCTCTCTCTCTCTCTCTCTCTCTCTCTCTCTCTCTCTCTCTCTCTCTCTCTCTCTCTCTCTCACACACACACACACACACACACACACACACACACACACACACACACACACACACACACACACACACACACACACACACACACACTGCGACTGTATCGCTAGCGTAGGTAGATACTGTGCTCTCTCTCTCTCTCTCTCTCTCTCTCTCTCTCTCTCTCTCTCTCAGCTCTCTCTCTCTCTCGCTCTCTCAGCTCTCTCTCTCTCTCTCTCTCTCTCTCTCTCTCTATCAATTGATGTCGCGACAGTTCGTTCGAATTGTCGGGGCGCCTTTTTTAATAAGGCAAATAACATTTTGATCAAAATATATTTCGATCAAAATAAATTTTTTTCAGATATACACGTATAATATGGGTATACATTGTATAATACCAAAATATACGTACAATTTTTGTTATACGGGCATATAAATGCAACTTAGCTAGTAAGTTGCTTCTAATACTTCTTTACCAAGTTTGGCTAGGTCACATGTTTAAAGTATTTTGAACTTGCGTTATGGAAGTTGGGCTCATGGAGATGTGGGGAGGCTCTCCACATCACCAAGTGGCACAAAGTATTTAATGAAGCTTGAGAGATGGGATAAATGGCAGGCAGGGATTCGCACGGGTCTTGAGGGATGGACAACCCACAAAATATCGACAAAACGATGAATTTTTCATTCCCTAACTGGGCATCGAATCGAAGACCTCCCCGTTGGTAGGTTGATGAGCTAACCATGCATTCGCATGGGTTTGGTTGTTCAACACTCCACTTTGCAATATGATAAAGTGAACAGGCGCATGAAAAGTAAACTCAAGTCTAAAAAGTAAGCTCGACCACCTTCCCAATAGATGCTTGTTGTCATGAAAATCGTGCTCGTGTTGCTTGTCATTTAATTTTAACCTTTTAGAAGTATTTTTCATATCCACTTAAGTCTTGGGAAAATAAAAGTGAATAAGAGGAATTGACTAAAGTGTTTATAGACAAGCTCGGTCAAAGGCTTGGGACCAAAGAAGAGAAGTCTATAAAAGAGTAAGGGTAATTGTTGTTTAGTTATCTTGGTCAAAGATACAAGTCAAGAAAGGATAAATTTATCCTAAGAGCAACCTTAATCAAAGGCACAAGACAAAGATTCTAAAGATTAATTAGAGCAATTATAGGAAGCCTTAAAGTAAGATAAAACTTACAAAAGAAGGAGGAAGTTTAGCAAGTTTTAGGACTAGCTTCATGGTACCTCTAAATCATTTAACTAAGGTTTTGCACAAGGAGTGAAGTTCTAAAGTCCAATGGTAAGTTTGACCTTTATTAGAGCTCATCATAATTTAGCAGGGACTAAATTAGCAGGTAGGATTTGTAAAGCCTCCAAAGGATAATGCGAAGGTCTTGCACCTGAGCTAGTAAATTAAAGGCGACTCTATGGTTTTTAATTAATGCCATGGGAAATTAAAATCCTAAGGTTAAATCAGCCCTACCATATTTGGAAGAATCCTTCTTTACCAAGTTTGGCTAGGCCACATGTTTAAAGTAGTTTGCACTTGCTTTATGGAAGTTGGGCAAGTGTGTGAGTGTATTCTTGCCAAAGACAAGTCAAAATGATAGGGGGATGAGTTGGGCAAGAATAGCAAAGTGTGGGAGGGTACATGTGTTAGCATATGTACATAATTTCATTTTAAGGTGTTTAATTTTCATTAGTTCAAGTAGTGAGCATTCCACTATGAGTTTTAGCAAGTGTGCAAGAGGACTGTTTGTGAAGATTTGGGGAGGCTCTCTCGTTTTTTTTTTAAAATTCTCTTTGAAATTTTTAGATGGTGAAAAATCAAGAGCTCTCTCTCTCTCTCTCTCTCTCTCTCTCTCTCTCACACACACACACACACACACACACACATACACGGGAATTTAAGAGTTATTCTTGATGCTGAAGCACTTGGCTATGGATGCAAATCCAAGCAAGTGAATGCATGAAAGATCTCCTTCTTCTTCCTCTTCTCTATTATTCTAGCTTTGCTAAGAGCTTGCCCATGAAGTAATTTTGCAAACCCAGCTGTGGATTCAAAGGTTTTTTCAGGTATCAAACTTTGTCATACACATTTTTGGCATTTGAATTTTTCCAATTTGTTGCGTTTGCAGAAATTTTATACGGTTTCTTCTTTGCCATCTCTTAAAAGCACCTTTGAAACATGTTTGGGAAGGCTGTATTTTGGGTAAGATACAGCATCTGAAATTTTCAAACGATGGTTCAGTAAGGCTACATGAAGGTTGCAACTTGTGCATAGTGATGTTTGTTGGCCTATGAAAACTCCATCCTTAGGCAATTTCCTATACTTTGTGACTTTCATTGATGTTACTCTAGGCATGCGTGTGTCATAGATAATAATGTAAGCTCATAGGACATTTATGACACTTTGTTGCCTCTTTTTAATGGTGGAAACTTGAAAGGAAATTCCAATGAGGCAAATGTATAGCCTATGGGTGTTTCTAAAAATGTTATGAATCATCTTATTACTAATGCACATGTACATGATGTACTTGATGTGGAAAGGGCTAAGAATGAGGAGGCTAGAAGTATGCCAAAATGGTTGGTGCATACTTTGTATGATAGTAAATTGGATGCACCTATGTCTAGTCATGCTTGTTCAGGTTCTTGCCATGCATCTTATGCGTCATATTGTTATGCTTTGGTTGTTTCTAGTTTATGTGATGTGGATGAACCTCTTTCTTTTGATGAAGCACAAAATTCAAAAAATTGGATGGTTGCCATGTAATCAAAATATGATGCACTTATAGAAAATGACACCGGAATTATGTAATTTTCCTCATGGCAAAAAGGAAATTTGTACAAATTGGGTTTACAAAGTTGAAACATAAGCTGGATAGTGAGATTGAACACTACAAGTCTCGACTTGTTGCAAAAGGTTATGCACAACAGAAAGGCATAGATTATGAAGAGACTTTTGCTCCCACTTGTTGTATGACTACTGTTCATTTCCTATGTGCATTGGCAACTCACTTTGATTGGGATGTGCATCAATTAGACATTGTTACTTCTTTCTTGATTGGTGAGATATCTGAGGAAGTTTATGTAATGCCGCCTCGCGATTTTTTCAAGAAAGGACAAGAAGATAAAGTGTGTGAATGTAAGAAAGCTTTATATAGGTTGAAGTGGTCTCCTTGTGCTTGGTATGAGAAATTTGACATTCATTTGGTTAAACAAAGCTTTTGTAACAATCCAATAGAAAGCACTTTGTATGCAAAGTGTGAGGGTGATGTATTTCTCACCATCGTTTCATACATAGATGATTTATTGATTACTAGTTCAAATGAGACATTATTGAATTCAAGGTTTATTTGAATGCTACTTTCAAGATGAAGGATTTGGGTCTTTTGCATCATTAATTGGGTATATAGTTTAAGCAGTGTGATGGTGGTAATGCCTTGTGTCACACAAGCTACATAGAGACATTACTATGTAAGTTTGGCCTTGAGGACTGCAAACCTATTCCTACTCCAATGGAAACACGTTTGAAATTAATTCTTCATGATGCTGGTGATCTTGCCGATGTAACTCTTTATCAAACTGCTATTGGATTCCTTATATATATATGCAATACGAGGCCAGATATCTAGTTTTTAGTCTCACAAGCTAGCAGATTTATGCATAGCCTAGGGTGTAAGCATTGATAGGCTATTAAAAGGAACATTTTCTACTTGAGTTGCACTTTACATATTGGCTTGTTTTATCCCAAGGGTGGATCATTGCCACCAGATTTGCATGCTTTTTTGGACTCAAATTGGGCTGGTTATTATGACACGCGAGTACCCATAAGTGGCTTTGTTTCATGCTTGGTAGCTCATGCATATCACGGTTCAGAAAGAAGCAACCCATTGTGGCCACTTCCAGTTGTGAAGATGAGTAAAAGGCAGTCTTCATAGCTACGATCTAGTGTGTATGGCTCCGACGCCTTATGGCTGACTTTGGTGTTGGACAAGACACTTCCAACATAATCTACACTGACAGTCAAAGCGCATTGGTAGTGGTGAGGAACCCAATTTTTCATGCTCGCACAAAGCACATTGAGTGCACTATCACTCTGTGTTTGTGTGTGTGTGTGTGTGTGTGTGTGTGTGTGTGTGTGTGTGTGTGTGTGTGTGTGTGTTTGTGTTGTGTGTGTGTGTGTGTGTGTGTGTGTGTGTGTGTGAGAGAGAGAGAGAGAGAGAGAGCAAGAGAGATCATCTTAGCTTATGTGCCAACACATGACAACCTTGTAGATTTGTTTGCAAAAGCATTGCCTCCTGAGAAGTTTGAAGCTTTGTGAAAATCTTTGGGCTTGCTTCCCGGGGGGTTTTGTTACCATGTATGTGGTATTGATGTGTGTGAAAACACTTAGGACCATCGAGGAAATTTTTCCCTCACTAGGAGGTTTTTTCCTTCGTCCATTGTATATATGCCCATCATTCTAGGGATAATTATCTTTCCATTGTGCATTAAGCATTACACTCTTTGTTGTGTGCCTTGAGCTTCTTCATCTTCTCCAAGCTATGTGTGTTTCCCTGCAACCGTAGTTCCAACAAATGTACATGATAGTGGAGGCAAAGTGGCCAATGTGAAAGAAACATAAAACACTCTCATAGCTTTGTAAAAATTGCCTTGTCTGCCTAGAAAAGTCAACCATGCAACAATAGTGATTTCTGTCTAATATGATGCCATACATGTCCCTCGTGCTATTGAAAAGCATTTGACCCTCATCAAAGAAACTTAAGTGACTACATGCATTCAACACACCAAGAAAATTTTTTACAAACAGGGAGATGCAATTATGTTGCATCCAACAAAACTAGCTCAAAGCTTCAAGGAACTTCTTGTGCTTCCATGATGGCACTATGTATTGATCGGAGCACTACTAAGCATGACATCCTTCTCCAATGACCCCTGACCAGCCCTCACTTCACAGTTGGTTAAAACAACCCATAACTTCATTAAAGCGGGTGACGCTTAAACGATATTCATTAACCACAAACTCTGAGAAGAGTAAAAGAGAGAGCACCTGAGCTATGAAACCTGACTGCTATGAAACTTGAGAGAGAGAGAGAGAGAGAGTTGTTAATTGATACACATTAGTTTCCAAGATTTTTTCATTAGAAATCTTTGGCTAAAGAGTAAATATTGCAAAATATTTTCCTTGATTCAAAGAAGTTTTGTTTTGTGAGCATTCCAAAAGATTAGCCATTGATTGTGATGTTGGTTGTCATGCAGGAAGAGGGGAAGACTCCCTCGAGCCTGCATTGGGTTGGCCCATCATAGGCCACATGGATTTGTTGGGTTTTTCTCCTCATAAGTCCCTTCACATGCTCTTGAAAAAATAGGGCCCATCGTGTTCCTCTGGCTAAGGAGCAGCCTCACTATAGTCCTTTTTTTGCCATCTTTTACCAAGAAATTCCTGCAAAACCACGATGAGAGCTTTGCCTTCCTACCGGTTGTGAACTTGATCAAGCCTTTCTTCTTCAACCACGGTTCTGGCCTCATGAACTCAGATGATCCGTGCTCAAAAGACATTTGCAACTATACAAACATCTTCCTTGCCATAGCCATGAAGGGTATACCTTGCAATTAACTCGCCCCATGAGACAACATCCTAGAGAGGATGCCCATCAAGATCAACTTGAGAAGGTCAACCATGCAAGTGTAGTGCTCTTTTTCTGGCTAAAACCTAATGCTTTCCTTGGTCCTCATCCAACAAACATGAGTGAATGAGAACACTAAGAAAAGTGATTGGCAGTTGAAGGGGTGCCCTTGTGTCACATCCAACAGAAAAATTGCACAACTTCCTCGGTAGCCCTTGCTAGGCATATCCTTGTCTTTGTAGAAACCTCACTTCATGTACAAGCCAAATTTTACTTGCCACAATCATGCTCCACATGACACGCTCCAAGAACCACATTTTGCAGTGAAATCTCATCAATAACTATTTGTGCTTTTGTAAGGAGACCACATTTTGCATACTTATTGACCAACTCATAGCCAAACACCTTCAAGTGCAAGAATAGGAGATTGCATTTAGAGAGAGGGCTTCCCTTTGCAGATGTTGAAAATAGCACGTAGGTCTGTTACCATGCCAAGTTAGGTATATCCTGCAATTAATCTGTTCCAAAAGACAATATTTTGAATAGCAATCCCATTCATACCTTTTTGTGCTTTCATAAGGGCACACATTTGGCAAACATATTGGCCAGCACAACATGTTACTCCAACAACCACACAATAGGCCCTAAGTGCATAAGTGATTGCATTTGAAGAAAGGCTTTTCCTGTGCATCTAGGGAAAACCTCCCAGTGATTCCTTGCCACATCCATGTATAGAGAGGTCTTTG
This sequence comes from Adiantum capillus-veneris, assembly GCF_014529385.1. Taxonomy (NCBI): domain Eukaryota; kingdom Viridiplantae; phylum Streptophyta; class Polypodiopsida; order Polypodiales; family Pteridaceae; genus Adiantum; species Adiantum capillus-veneris. Next base: position 144,486,252 of record NC_140940.1, on the reverse strand, counting down.
CTTCACATCTGGTTAAAATAACCCCGAGCTTCCTTTCCATAGACATGTTGGGCATATCTAGCAATCAACATGCTCCAAGAGAAGGATGCCCATTGAGACCTTATGTGCTTTTTATGTGGGCACCACATTTTTCATACATATCTAGTAGCCTTTGATTAGCAATCTCATCATGAATACTCTCACCCATGTCAAAACACCTTCAAGAAGCAAGCATAGGTAATTCAATGTGGAGAGGTGCCATCCCTTTCCATCTGGGTCATATCAGTCCAGAAATTCATTTCCATAGCCACGAGGGGCATATCTTGTAGTTAAGATGCTCCAAGAGGTGACATCCCAAAGACGATCCCCATCAAGACCCACCCAAGAAGGAAAACCATGCAATTGTAGTGCTCTTTGTCTCCATGTTCTTAACTCATGCTATAAAGTAGAATCTAGCCATCAACAAACTTGATTGATTGAGCATGCTGAGAAGAGAGGTTGCACTTGAAGGGGTGCCCTTATGTGGCATCCAAAAAAAGAAAAAACAAGCTGTTTGGGGGTCTCTAAGGGTCAACACCTATCACATTTGTGAAAGAGATGAAACCAAAACAAAAATGTCAATCTTGGGAAGCAAGTGACTCAACTAGAGCATGGAGGCACACCAAGAGGTTGTCAATCTCTTGTTTGAACACAATACACTTCACTTTGACACTCAATGTGTGTTCTAGCTACCGAAATCTTGGATTCTATCCTTCAATCCTCTCACAGAACCACATGTAAATCTTCAAGCAAATCAACTTCAAGTGACTCCAAACTTCATAGACAACTTCCTGAGGCTATACATATTAAAATTGAACCATCAAACTTGCAATCACACCCTGGGAGAAAAATATGATTTTCTCCTATAAGCTAGATGGAGGTTGACTTTTTGGATTTTGGACTTGCCTATTAGGTCCTTCTAATTGCTGGGAAACTCATGCAATAGATGTAATCACAGTACAACACTCAAAAAGTGAGATATGTCACTTGTAAGGTCATCAAATTTGTTGCTCAGTTCTTGCAAAGAGCTTGTAACGTAGGTATCCACACATAGAGCTCAATGAGACAAACACAATGGTGCCCTCGAAATTCCAATGTGACAATCGTGCGGTGCAGTGCAAGGAATTGAAACTTACAAAAGAGAGTAGAAGACACACAATGTACAAAGAAGCCTTATCCGCATTTTCATTCATGATAATGATTCCTCCTCAAAAACTTTTACAAGGTTTCCTTTTATACCCTCGCTCCAGGTTTTATGGTACAAAAGCTAGATTTTGCCACAATAGCATCAAAAATTACATCTCAGGCTTTTGAATTACATCATGACAGTAGGTATGAGTTCTGGAAAAAAAAGATTACAATAAACTTTGATTACAATTGGAATTACAAGGATGACGAAACAAATTGGAATCTTCCAACACTCTCCCCCTCCTATTTCATGTCTTCCTCAACATGAGTTAGAATCAAATTTGTTTGCAAATGAATAGTCTCTGTTGTTGGTAGCGGGTTGCTTGCTCTTGTAATCCTCTTTGATACTCTCTTTCCAGTTCAATATCTTCACGGGCAAAGGGTTTCATGATATTCCTTGAATGGATTCCCATTGTGTGCTAAGTCACAAACTATCATAAAAAACCTAATATATAACCAACCCAAATGATTTTCTCATATTAAGCTGATCATTTAATGTGGGAGAATAAAAGGGAAGAAGGGTTAAGATATAGACATGTGCTTATGGATCTATCTCGACACGGGGCCAAGGTAAAAGGGTGCAAATGAGAGATGGTATGTCAAAGAACAATGCTACCTAATGGAGCTTAAAGACCTTAGGGTTAGCTTCATTAAAGACCTCCAAAGGTTAGTGTTAAAAAGTCCTTAGACCTAGGACCATAAGCAAGTTGGGGCTGACCTTGAGGTGCTTGTCATGCTTGCTAACTAAGGTGCTTAAGGTGTTTGTGGAAACCTTGCCCAAGCTTGAAGTGCTTGTCATGCTTAAATGACTAAGGTACTTGAAGTGTTCAACTCAAACATTATCTCTCAAGAGGCATAAAAGATTGTCATGTTTAAATGACTAAGGTGCTTGAAGTGTTCAATCCAAACATGATCTCTTAAGAAGCATGAAAGACACATGTCAAGATCCTCCCCATTTTTCCCTCATGATGTGCTTGAATCCTATTAGATAGGCTTTAAAGGGGTCCAATGATAATTTAGATGCATTTAAATAAATAATTAAGCTCTTTCTCTCAAAGAGGAAAAGAGGACACTTGTACAAATGATATAATGAAATAATACGAGAGAGAGAGAGAGAGAGAGAGAGAGAGAGAGAGAGAGAGAGAGAGAGAGAGGTGGACAAATCATGAGAGGGGGGGCTGATTTGGGAATCCATATACTCTCCCACACACACACACACACTCATTGTGTGAAGTGCAAAGTGCAAGAGCTCCATCTCCTTCTCCAAGCTTGTTGAGAAGTTGAGAGCCTATACCAACACTCTTGGCTATGGAATGCAAATCCAACCAAGAGCCATGCTTCAATGCTTAAGCTTGCCATCTTCTTCATCTTCATTACTATGCTATTATGCTATGCTAAGCAAGAAGAGTGATGATAAGTGAGGAACTATTTCTTTCTCTTATTGAAGGCTTCTTCTTCCTCTTCCCTACCCTCATTCCATGCTAGCTCTCTCCACCTTTGAAGGTGTTTGAGGCCTTGGGACTGAGCTGGGGAATGTTAATGCTTAACTTTATTTTATTCTCTGATGCATGAAGCTTTCCATCTTCATAGAATCACCAAGGTTACAAGGAACACAAAGATTGTATTGTACCAAGTCTCTCTTGATGGGAGAATCTATAATACAAAAGCCTATTGGAGGGGGGGACCGGCTCCACATAAATTTGGTCCTCAAAACTGTTGTCAAGTTCTCTAAACTCTCTCTCTCTCTCTCTCTCTCTCTCTCTCTCTCTCTCTCTCTCTCTTAAAAGTATTGTTCATGCCAAGTTTATTAAGTATTATGATTATGTTGCTACCGCTAATTAAGTGCACCCTCTATGTTCTCCAAGTAGTTTCACAAAAATTCTCGCTCTAATTCTCTTAATTTTTCTATTCTCAAAGTTCAAAGGCCATTTCCATTACATTGATATCATAGCTATTGGTTTCTCTTTTCTTACTTAAGAAGAGAGGTCCTTGAGTTGTGCATGAAAGTTTGGACTTGTTCATTGCAATAGGGTAAGTGGGATAGGGATCTATTATCTTGGTTGAGAAGGACTTAGTTCAAGGTACACCATTGGGAACTATAGTCTTAATAATGGAGTCTCTTGGGGCTTACCTGCCTTGCAATTTGAGCCTCTATGATTATGTCTTCTTGTTCGTTTTTGAGAGTATGTAGCTTAGCATAAGCTTCATAAACCTCACCTTGTAGTGTTAGGATGGTGCTGAGATCATGTGTGTGCTCCTACACAACTACATTGTACATGCCAGAAGCTACTCGTTGCAGAGAGCTTAATAGTATGGGTCTATCATGATCCATTTCTGAGTAGAGGTACGGTATGGGGACGGAACGTCTGATTTCCTCTTTGAACACGGGGGGATTTTTTGGTTTTCAAAATCTATCTTGGTCCTTTGTTTTCCTTAAGTGTCCTGAGCCTGTGATGTTTTAGGTTGAGAGGTCTCGCCTTTTGTTGTTTCATTGAAAAATTCTTATAGACGTGTACACTAGACTTGGAGTGTGAGCTCTCGTTGGAGTTGTTTGTCTTCGGTCTCTGCTCAACCTTTTTTGCCACTTCAACTGCTTTTTTGGCTTCTTCTTTTGCTATATTGGCTTGCTCCATTTGAGCCCACATTTCCTCCAATTGCTCGGCCATAATGGGAGTAGTTCCTTTACCGTTCCTATCCACTGCTCTTCTTCTGATGACTCTCAATCTTGTAGTTTTCTTTTAGATCTTGTAGAGGCAGTGGTTTGAGTAGAGCCTGACTTTGTCATCTCTTCATCACTCTCTTCCTCCTAGAGTTGGATCCAGTCATTTTGTGATGGAGCTTCCAAAAATTCTTAGGCTGCCCCAATAGCTTGATAAGCTATCTTGGTTAATACTTCCGAAGCTGACCTGTATGTGAGCTTGGTGTGCTTCTTCTTTTTTGTGAGCATCTAGATATTGGGCATGATCAATAGTCACTGGTTTGTTTTTGCTGGTAAGCCCTTTACTCAACAATAGCTGCATTTGTAGTGGAACCAACCTCTTTATTCTTAGCTCTTTGGCCTTCAACTTAGGACACTGCTCGATCGAGTAATCATTAGCTTTACAATAATGACAACGCATTTTATTTTTTTCTTTTTCACCAAAATTCTTGTGGACAAATTGCTGCCAATAGAAGCATTAGGAATAGGTGATTTGCCACTCACAGAAGAACCATGAGAAGTGGATACATTGCTATTACCACCTATTCTTTGAGCAATAATAAAGGCCTGTTTGATTGCACGCTATCTAGTCCTTTTTTTAATTTTATAAATGCGACTCTTGCAACATCAATATGGAATACATCAAACTTGACAACTTCTGGATTTCCTTGGGTCAAATGTCTCCAAGTACTATCAAAATTTTGGTAACAATATGGAACAATATGGCAAAGCATCAAGAACAACTGCACAAGGGAACTGTCATAAATGACTTCTCCTGCAGAAATAAGTTGCTCATTGATATTTTGACACCATCAGCTGAATGAATGTGCTGAATAATAGTGCGCTTCACAGACAATACAATCAATGCATGAGCCTGCAAATCTTTTACATCCCAACGAGCTTGCTCAGCCGTAGGCAAAACAGCTCTAGCAGCAGCAATCCTGCCACCAAAACCTACAACGTCCTCAGCATCGCTGACATCCTTAGAACTAGGACGTACATCAATGCCCTGCACAATATTCCAGACACCCTTTGACACAAGGACATGCTGCATCAAAGAAGCCCACATATGGTAATTGTCCCCATTTAATCTATCCTCAGCATCAAACATCTTGAACACATATGTGTTGTTGTCAGCCATGGCAAACGTTGCACCTGATGTAAAAACTACCCCAAAAGAGGAAAAACAAAGCGGGAAAAACACGTGCTATATAGCACAAACGGTAGAAGATTGTAAGGGACCTATTATGCAAAAAATAGAATTGATAGACATTTTGCACAAAATGATGAAATAGCCTATGCACTATTGCATGTAGTGAAAACGGAGGCCGAAATGAGCCTATATCAAAAATCTAAACAAACTGAGCTCAACGAGCTTCTCCCAAATTATTTGTTAACTTGCTGACGCTTGCCAAAGCTCACAAAAATCGAAGAAAGTGAGCAGGCGTGTGCTAGAGCTGTTAGCAATTAAGCCTAGGAGGACGCAACCTACTCTGATACCAATTGTTGGAATTAGGGTTGCAAGAAATCACACACAGCTTGGAGAAGACGAATGAAACTCAAGGCACACAACAAAGAGTGTA